>NW_022170878.1:17547292-17703888 GCF_008802855.1 Photinus pyralis
TTAAGTTCTTACCCAGTTTTTAATTTAAAAACACTATTCCATTTTTGTATAGTTCGATAGGAAGGAAGAGTAAATCGTAAATTCTTAAGCATAAACTTATATAGAGATGGCGATTTGTAATAAAACGATAATGCTAGATCTTTCTCTGCTTTGGTCCAGGGTCTTCGCTGGTGGTGAAATATTTGCATTTTTGTAAAAGTCTTAACAGCATTACTTTTGTTTTTTAACAGCTTTTCTATCAAACCAAACGACGAGACTGATGCTTTTTTCTTCAATCGAAGTGCTGAAACTTGTTTTGCCTTTAATTTTTTCCTAAGTTCGTAAACTTTAACAGATAACTTCTTCACTTTCCCTGTTTCTATTACCTATCGAATCCAGGGATTGCATGTGTAAAATTCTATCGCTAACCACAGATACATGCGATGGCGTAGGACTGGGAGGGTTAGAAAGGGCTAACTTATACTTTTTTGCAAAAGTGTACATGTTTGGGGAGCCTATCGGACGGTTTCTCACGCCATAACTGGATGTATTGTCTTCCTTTAAGAGAATCAGAATAATTAATATTGAGAATGGGGAGTAGTGTGATGTGCAGAGCCCGTTCTAATTTTTTGAATTAACTGTGATTTTTTATGTTCTTTTAATTTCGCTTTATTTTCGCCAGCGGCTGATAGCTTAATTTTTAATTAATACTATGAAAAGCAAAATGAATAATTTATTCTACAATAGAAGTAACCGTATTTACATGACGAGAACAGACACTGCCACTGAATAATGAAAATACTATCGATTATTTTAACTTTTCCTTGCAATATATTGATTGCATTAATTTAATTTATCAGCTGAATTTTGCATTACAAGGCTTGACCGATCAAAATAATTAACGTAATTTACCCATTTCATATTTTACTGGGATTGCACCTTTACGTAAGAGTTTTCTTTTGCCACTGACATAAAAGTCGCGTTCATTAAAATGCTTCTCACATATAAACTTATACTTAAAGTTGCTATTTAAAACTAATTTAATATTTCCCGAATTCTTCACCCACTCGCTAATTCTGTCTGTATCAGCAGGGAACTTAAACAATGTCAGTTTTGGTTTGCTTTTCGAGTTTGAATTGCAATTGATATAAGCGCAAGAATCGCCGCCCATTTTAACTCGAGTCGCTGTTACATTACTAATTGCAACCAACCTCGCCGTTGCAGTTCCAGCCTTGTATTGGAAAACTCGACGGGATGTTCAGGTTACGCCGCCTAGATCACCACGGGACGCGGTGGCGACATAAAGCGTCATATGGTTGCGTCTCTTCTCGTATTTAATTACTCAATGGTTTTACCTCCTCTTTAAATCTGAACGTTTAAACCTGGTTTAATTGATCACAATTCCATTTTTCTTACGTTTTCCTTGATTTAAAATGGTAGTTTGGTTCATAAAAAAACAACGTGATCACGTATCAATTCTATATTAGCCTCTTATATAAACTTTCATTGTTTATCCATAACTAGATAGATCCTTACCTTTCCTAGCTTAAAGGTTTTATAAAGTAGGTATAGGTAAACATAATTCTGAAACAGGTATTTGGAATTGTTTGTTAATACCCCCTTTTGCAAGTTAGCCAGGCCACACCTTAATTTTTTTGTAAAGCAATAAGTTAGAACAAAAAGAATCAGATTCAGACTCTGCAACTGTGAATGTGGTATTTCTTTGCACCGAATAGTCAAAGTAGCACTGTGAAAACAGACATTGAACTATTTGTTGATATAATAATAATAATAATAACATATATTTACCCAACAGTATAAGACCAATAACAGGGCAAAACCTTTATGAGCTATAACATGCTAACCATAATGCAAATATGTACATATTTCAAATAAATTATTCTAGCAATTAAGGAAGAGAAGAAAGACTACAATGAACTGTTTGATAACAACACAATTATGGAAGAGTCATTAGATACATTACTTGAGGATCAAGATATTCCACGACATGACAGGAGGCCGAGTGAACGAGCGACCGGTTTTGCGCACTTCACACCGCGACAAGGTTTGCATGGGAATGTAACGAGCTTAATTTTCAAATTCTCCCCTAGGGCGCATGTTATCTCGCATGCTCACTCACACTCACTTACCCGGATTGTCCAGTTTAGATCAAATGCATTTGTTGGCACTGGCCGATACAGTCGCCACCTGCAATACCGATCTAGCGGAACGGTTCGCCATTGACGCCGCAAAATCGGCGATGGCAAAAGAGAACGTTATTGGTCAGTCGGATGAGGTAATCGTCGACTCTTTGGATGATTGCGGACTCCGTTTCCTCTTAGCTATGAAACATTACGGCTATCTACTGCGGTAATTGCCCCAACGAAATATGATCTTCGCTAATTGTAACATATTTAGCTGTCTTCCACTGGCACAACGCGCCCAATTTCAAAAACAAGGGGTGGGAACCACAAATTTGGCCTGGGCTTATCATTCGGAAACCCAAGAGGAGTTATTAAATTTGATCCCGAGTTACGCTAAGGGCGAGCCGACCTGGTTTCATCTACGGGAGCTGGGCGTGGGATGGTGGATTCGGGGTCTGCATCTTCTTCGTCAGTGTGTACAAGTGCTGGCCAAAGCGTCGTACAAGGTTAAGCAGGATCCGCTAGATGCCGCTTTGTACTACATCGCCATGAACAAAAAAAGTTTACTGTGGGGGTTATACCGATCGAAAAGTGATCAAAAGATGACCCAATTTTTTTCCAACGATTTTACAATCGACCGATGGAGGAAGGCGGCCTTGAAAAACGCGTATGCGTTATTGGGCAAACAAAGGTTTGATCATGCCGCTGCCTTCTTTTTGCTAGCGGGAAATTTAAATGATGCCATTGAAGTAGGTGCATTTGTGTTGCCACGCGTACTATAATTTTGTTGTAGGTGTTGTTGAATAAGTTACACGATCTTCAATTAGCAATTATTATAGTACGGTTGTATGAAGGTGACGGTCCAAGTTTAAAGCGTTTACTTTTTGAACAAATTTTAGGCTGTGATGCGGATGGTAAGTCATGGGTTGGTTGTTTAGTATTTAGTGGGGTTGTTTAAAGGTGAGAATCAAGATATTTCGCAAGCGCACCCGGATCCTTTCCTGCGTTCGATGGCGTTATGGACACTGAAAGAGCATCAGCCGGCATTAAGCACACTTTTAGTTGGTAACGCTGGTTCACAGCATGCCGCTCACGAGGACGACTCGCGCGAGACCACCCAAGCGGATCCTAACGTGTTTAATTTTTATGTCTACCTGAGAACTCATCCCTTACTCGTTCGTCAGCACATTGCTAGCTCCGGGCAACGCAAATTTTGGATGTCTGGGAGAAAACAAGTAGGCAAACGATACCGTTGCAACAATGTATTCAATTTATTGTGTGTAGGTGATGATTGAGGATACTATTACTCCTCTAGAGCGTCAGTTGTATTTTACCACCGCGCATGGACATTTCCGAGCTGGATGTCCAGCATTAGCTCTGGAGGTTTTGTCAAAGTTACCATTTGCCGTTACGGACCGTACCAAAAATATGTCACCCGGTAACATATTTTATTTTAAACTTGTACAACAAAAATTATGCTAAAGGTTTTGGATGGCTAGGTATACGGTAGCCACGCCCATTGAGAAAGGTTTGTTTGATGAGTAATTTTAACGTTTTAACTATTGTGTGTTTGTTCTCATTTTTGGGTTTGGTTAAATTCATAGTAGTCCCAGGGAATGCTTCTTTCAGAATGGATGAGGCTACCTTGAACTTGCCCACATCCAAGTATTTTTCTTATGTACTTACAGCGTTCAAGCAAATCAATACTAGCACTAATCAGATCCTTCAGAATAGTTTTTGTGTCTTCAAAATGAAAATCAATTGACCTTGTACTACCCTAACTTTTTAGTTGCTACTCCAAAGGGTCCAAAATCTGAGTCTCAAATAAATACGGGAATTATTCAGCCGCAATTGAGTGAAAATACAGCGGATTTCGATTGGGGCGCTGTTTCCGATTATAAAGTGAAAACCGACGACTTCGAACTCAAGTGGTCTGATGATGAGAAAGAGGATGAGGATTCAGACGACGGGCTAAAAATGAAAATTAACGAAGAACCTCCCGAGCCGGCCACAGAAGGTGACGGAATCGAGTCAGCAGATCAAATTGATATAATGGCTCAGCAGTTGAAATTCGTGGCATGCTTGAAAATATTAATGGAGGAATTGTCGACGTTAGCAACTGGATTTGAGGTTGATGGTATGTTTACGTATTTCCACTTGGGTTTTCAGCATTCTCAATTACGAATTCGGAATGTTTCAGAGTTTAAGTGTTTTAATAAAAGGCGTAAACCGTACCCATTCAACAGTAAGCTTTTTGTGTGCATTTGTCGCCCGAATTAAACTTGCCTTTGATTTTTACTTGTGAACACTAACTTTAGGTGTAGCTGAAGTATGTCACGTTACTGTCGTTTACATCTTTTTCCATGCGTAGGTGGGCAGTTACGTTACCAGCTTTACATTTGGTTAGAAAAGGAGGTTGAAGCTTTACGTCAACTTTGCAATTACACCGCTTCTGATCATAGTGAGGAATCCGATTTAGAATTGACCGCAGATAGTGAATTAGGAGATAGTAACATTGCGAGGCCAACTTTGCATGAGATTCTTATACAAGAAAAACTGGATTTCGAAGCTAAAGTTTTACGCGCCGCCAACAGAAAGCGCTGGCTTAGAGTTAATGAGACTCTACTCCGTACGTTCCTCAGTTACTGTTCTCTACATGGTGCCGCGGGTGGACTGGCGTCAGTACGCATGGAGCTCGTTCTACTATTACAAGAGTTGCAGCAAGAAAAAACTCAACAGCAGCTTTTAAGCCCCCTACCGTTCCCCACCAGTCTTCCCTTACTTGCTGCTAGTGTTGCTAGTAGCAAAACTGTCATTGCAGATCCCGTCCGCTACTTACAAAGTCTTACGCATGACATGCTACACACTGTGAGTGGTCTCAGCGCCATCTGTGCATTACTGAATTGTCTTTTTGTCAGATTGTCGACTTGACTCAACCGAGCACCTCGCAGAATCAACTGTTGGTATTGCGCGATCTTGCTGTCGCACTTTCGGCATGCATTTATCAATCTTTGTGTGATTCTGATACGTTCAAAAGCACTCTACAGGATAACCAGGTACAATACTTTGAATTTTCTCTAGCCAAATGAAGGATGAGAGAGCATGAAGTCAGGGGGGGAGGGGGGGGGTTTGATTTATTAGTAGCCGCCATCGCCGTCGTGAGTTTGAGCGGCGGGATTGATAATAATCATGGTTTTTTTAGGATCAGTGTGTGACACATTTGGTGGGGAGAAGAAGGCGAGGTTCGATAAACGAAAGACAGCAAATTCACACCTTGCCTTCGAAATGGCCAGGCGTGACTAGTCTGAGGGCGCTGTTAGCGCGCGAAAAGGACGAGGATACCCCGAGATTAACGGTCGTCTTATGCGAAGCCTTTACAGCAACTTACCTTTCTCTTTTACTCTACGGTTTGTGTACTTTGGACTGTGTCATTCTGTTCCACGTGACTGGGCATACCTTCACACAGGAAACTTGGGGACAGTAAGGGCCGGTTTCGTAGGGAACCTCTAACTAGGGCTCGTTGTAGGTTATTTGGCGGAGGCACCAAAAAACTCCTACGTACTGCAAGTGTCACAAATTCGTCAAACAATCAAAGCATTGTGAACACTCCAACGGACGAAGGAAGTGGACCCGCCGTGTGGCTAAATAAGCAACGGGTGAAACTGAACTGCAAGTTGCTGGGGCAGCAACCCGCAACAATGAAAGAAGATAAGGCCACCTATCGCGAGCAATTTGTACCTCCTGAAATGAGTATCTTAGCCTACTTACTTACAAAGGTACGGTAGCGTGTGCGAAGCACGGCTTTTAATCGAAAAATTTGTAGCCTGATGCGGGCCCCAACTGCGATGATGTTTCGAGTGATTCCGAAAGTGAGGAAGAGGACGTATTTGATGCTCCACCGGCTACAGTCACTAATAATACCGAACATTCGGACCCCAATTCGTATTCTTGGGTCGTATTGAAATTTGCTATATTGCGTATCGTTGAGACACGGATTAAAGAATTCCTCGCTGTAAGTTTCCAAGTCTTGCACGCAGTCGGTTAGAACACTATGATTCAGGTGGCAGGTTTAGAAGTGTCCGAATTGCCTGTGGCCAGCCCACTAATTCACAGCAGTTTGCGACGTCTAATGAAATGGCAGGATAGTTTGAAGAAAGAACTCGATAAACGGCAGTCCCCTGTGGAGTACATACCTGGTTGTTTTGTTGAGAGTACAAGTGGGCCACCGTTACAGAAGTATAGGTGTGTACTATTTAGTCCCGTTCCAAGTTCTACAGTTTGTTTCAGGCAACTGCTTGAGCCTCACAACACTCCGTTCATAAACAAAAGTGTCGCGAGCGCTGTCCGTCGGTTGTGGACATTCTTGGTCCACCAAGATTCTGTCCAAGACATTTTCATTAGGGCTGTATTTGGGAAGCGCAAGTCCGTTTGCGCAATTGACGAACTAGTTTCCCAGCATCCCGAGCCGCCGGCCGTTGAACCTGTGCGAATTATACATAAAGAGCAAGATTCAATAGCCGCATTCAGCCTTAACCAGGTACCCTTGGTCTTGTGGACAAATTTAAAAAATTGTTTTAGGTTAACAATGGGTTAATTGTGATTGCAACTCCTCGCGAATTACAAGAAATGGACATCTCGTTGCTGTTAGAACTACCTGCTTGGTTAGAAGACGAGTGTGAATTGGACATATTGAATTTGAAACAGGACTCGACGGAGGTAACGGTTCCGCCCTTCTTAGTCATTCACAGCGCGGGCGATAAGACGAAAGATCAACAGCCCGGAAGTCCACCATCTGGAATTGCCAGTCAAAGCGGGCGTGGCACCACAGTGGTAAGTTGATATTCATAGGTTCATTTCTATTGGTGAACTCATTTCGTTTTGGTTCTCTAATTTGAAATCATGTGTTGTTATTGGGCAAAGTGCATAAGAATAAGAAATTCAATTGACGCAAGTGAACCAGTCTGCTCATGATACTGAGTCATTGATGAATTTCTTTCAAAAGTCTTCACCAGGAGATTCAAATAATTTGTAATTAGATATATTGTTGTGGCCCCACGTTGGGCGCCAAATAGAAAATGCCTTTTTTTTGCCCCGAACAAAAAATTGTCTCAGATCGACTCGGAAAAAAATTTTTCTTATGGAACGTGGCCTGTAGAATCCATAATTTCAAACAGTTCCAAGATTGGGCTACTAGTTCAAAAGTTACAGCCCTTTGAATTTTCTTTTGAAATTGGTTTCTAGTCTATTGCAATTTCACAGTGATTGTACAACTGATGCTGTTCTTATGCACTTTGCCCTTGATATTAAAGGATTTCTATTCTAACAATGCTCACTATTAAAAAATGGCACTTTACGAAGCTACAGTTACAACAGAAATCCCTTACAGACAACCAAACCTGGAATACATTTAACTGATAATTGATATACACATTATGTACCTACCTACTCATAGTATCGTTACACGTCGTGTGGGTAAAGTATGCTTATGTTCCTTTTTTTTTGAAATTTCTGCGCAAAAATTGAAATTGTATGAATGTGTCTGTAGATGAAGGGGTTAAGTTTTCCTGGATGTCATGATCCGAACTTTGTCCGCCTTGTGCTGCTGAGATCGGCACACATGCTTCGGCCGGTTCGTCTCTAACACTGCTGTCTGTAGTGCTTGTTAATGTTAACCTGCATAATTTTCATTTCATATATTAACAGTTAGAACTTCTTGCCTGTCGTTTATATTTTGTAGAAGAATCTAGTAGGTATCTATTTGACCATAGTGTAGTAGTAGTCTGCTTTTATGTTGGTTGCTTAATATCATTGTCTTATGTTATATTTTAAGCAAGAAGTACTCTATAAGTATGACATTTTACACAGTTCCTCGCATATAAAATTTTGTTTATTTCGTTAGGTTCTGAAACATCGAGTCGATGGTATACGACGAATATGCTCGCATCCATTGTTGCCATTGTGTAAGAGTAATTATCAAAGGTAAAGACCGTCCCCTTCCGACGTACTATTTCAGATTTAACTGGTGGCCAAGATGGCTCCGTGCAGTTGTGGGAATGGAACCATTCCCAACCGGTTGCTACACCGAGACCTCCGGGAACATATGCCAAAGTGACGAGAGTACGGTTTTCGCAGCACGGCAACAAGTTTGGAGTTGGAGATTCCGATGGCAACCTGAGTTTGTGGCAAGTTGGACTTTCTGCTAACGCAACGCGTCCATTTTTTGTAAGTATTTGTTCCTAATTAGTTGTAAATGCACCCAGACACAATTTCCCGTTAACGTCCTAGACTAACAACGCTTTAATTTTGATTAGACACACCAGTGCCATAATAAAGGAATAAGCGACTTTGTATTTCTGGGCTCGTGTAGTTTGTTGGCCACAGGTAAGACATCTGTTTAAGTTCTCTCTGTTTCAATACACTATTTTGATAGCCGGTCACAGTTCTGAAAGTAAAAATGTATGTATATGGGATTCTATACTACCACATGGCAAATCTATGGTAGTCGCATTCACCTGCCACGAGCAAGGCGCCAGTAGTCTCGTTTACGCCCCCCAACACCAACTCCTAGTTTCTACAGGGAAGAAGGGCGATATTTGTCTAATCGATGTTCGGTCGAAAACAATACGTCATCGGTTTCAGGCACACGAAAGTGCGGTTAAGTGTGTCGCAATTGATCCACATGAGGAGTATTTTGCGACTGGATCTGCGGACGGAGACATTAAGGTAAGTCTTTGTTCGGAACTTCTCGTCGTTTATACGTTTAACACGAACAGATTTGGGGCGTAACTGTTCCAACAGTATTATTGACGTTACCCGCAGAGCACGCTCGTAGCAGTTTTTTCAAAAATATTGGCCAAGGCGTTACTCAACTGCACATAGACTCTTGTGCACGTTTATTCTCATGCGGAGCTGACGGGAGCATGAAGGTACGATTATTGCCAGACAGGGAAAGTTTACTTAGTCATTAAGGTCAAAGTCGAAAGGGAGGATATAATTTTGTTTTGTATAGTGTTACAATTTTACCAAATATAGTTGTTATTTAGCGAAATGCAAACAATTGTGTAAGCTTTGTAGATGCTGGCGCTAGTGTATTAAAGTGTAGTCACAGTATTAACTTTATGCCTATACAAGATCATGTTTGATTAATTACAATCTGGTAGATCTTATGTTAAGTAGTTCGCTTCATTTTAAAGTAATATGTATTATTGTTAATATTTAAACTTTGCCTAAATAAATTAATTCATTTACTACATTCCTCGTAGGTTCGGACCAGACAATGACATCCCCCCCCCCTTCCTCCACCACTACCCCGCAAGCAAAATCGTCCACCCTTCTGTTTCCCCCTATTCCACAGTGCACTGCCACTCAGATCAAGTCTATTATGGCGTTTGCATTTGCTTAGCTTAAAATCCATGGCAATGATTATTGCGACAATGGTTGCCATGGATATGTTTAAGCTAAGTTTTATTTCTCGGTGCAAACGGCCATTATACACCTAATCTATGTAGAGTAGTTCGCATGCAATCGAGCGCCATGGCTGATTGGAACCTATCGGCAGACAGGGCCCTCAGCATCGCCTGACTGTCACTGCATAATATGTATATACAGTGATATTTATTAAGAAGTAGGCATAGGGATGTACGTGTGTTTTTCCCTATGTCTACTTTTAACAGATAAAATCTCTTCTGAAGAGCGCCTAATTTTATGCATCTAAAATAACTTTTAAAAACAAATAAACGTCTGGCTGTCATAATAATAAATTAGTTGGAATATGGTTGTTTTGGGTTAACAGACACTAAATCTTTTACGCTCTTAAACTGTTTCCGGCACTATACCACTTGGCAATATCAACTTCTTCTTCAGTTGAATACATCGCACACGAATGAAAATAAAAATACCGAACCCAAAGCAACAATATTCAAATTAGTTAAATGTGACAGCCAGATCTTTGTTTTTAGAAGTTATTTTGGTTGCATAAAATTAGGCGCCCTTCAGAAGAGATTATGTCTACTTCTAAATGAATAGCACTGTATATGATTATTACGGTAACGTCTATGGAGGGTCACTTGCCTTTTGGCTTATTTGAATATTTGATCAATGTGCTCTTGTCAGGGGGGGAGTCTATAATGACTCTCAAATATTTCACTTGAAAAGCAAGCCCCTTTATGTTATAGTGAATGGAACAACCTCGGTCTTATCTGGGTTAGTGGAAAGGCTATGGTTACTTCGCCACTTTCACAGTGTTTTGAAACTTTCTAGTTATGACGTTCGCTAGATCGTTTGCTCCATTCTCCCGATTGAAGATATAAGGGCAGTGCTTCCAAGCATGACGCGTATCCGCTATTGAATAATCCATCAATCCTAATGCTTCAGCGACCTCACTAATGTAATTGATTGTGGTTTAACACACCTTTGATATCTAGAAATGCGCTCAGCCCCCTCCCTTTCCTCCAAACAAACGTTCCCCTCTCCAACTGGCACACGAGGCTGCAAAAATTCCTTATATGTGTGCATCCACCAGCTTCTCTACCGTTTTTAGGAGAAATAATGATAGACTGTACTTTCGCGGATACCTATACCCTAAAGCCAATGAGCAAGGAGGCTTTACAAAGAGGTGCAACAAATTCCCGTCCGTGAATAAAAATATTGGGAATAAGCGTATTTCCCCCAATTTTCATACAATTCTCTATATAGACCGGGAGGCAGCGTACATAGTAACTAAACCATAAGCGACATAAGCTTTAATAGTGGCAGACGTCTTAGAAGTTAAAACATTTAGGTATAGTAAATCCCAGCGAGTGCGAGCGTGTGAGAGATAAGCGCGCGAGAGCATAACCAACAGAGATAGCGATAGGATACTGACTACTGAGATCTTTCAAACCATTTGATTCTAAACTTCTGATTCACATAGTTCCATCCACTTCAATCAAACGGATTGTAGAAACTCAGACATTTTTCGGTGGCATTCGCCCAAATTGCGATGAACTAAACGATGAGGACCATACACAAGTCATACATCTGGTAAATGCGTGGGAACCCGGTAACGGGTTACCCTGCGCGTTACACACATCAACACCCAAATTCACGAACATCTCTCGAAGATTTATGAATTTCTGTGTGTTATTGGAAAACAGACCTACTTCCATCTATACCTTGATGGTAGCGTCAATTTTACATTTCCCAAAGCAATATCCATATCGGAAGCGCTAGTATGACTTTGCTACTTGTTGGTAGATTACCAAGATGGTAAATTATTCGAGAATCTACCTCTTAGTGGCTGCAGCACAATTCAGTTTTTACCACATCATCTTCCCTTGTCACAAATTTATAGCACTTATCTTCATATGTGGCAAACACAACTTTCCTTCCAACAACAACAGGTCTTTTTTGCCTATGAACGGTATAAGTAATCTATAAGAGAGGCTTTGAGCTATCATTGCGAAGTGGTTTTATGAAATTTCCAGGCTGCTTCTGAGTGGAAACATAAATTGAGTAGGATTGTAATCTTTCCTTATTTTGATCCCAACGATCATGTTCTGCGTCCTTCATGGAAGGGGCAACTATCTGTCAAAAGTAAGATGTACTTCTCTCGCTGACAGCACAAATCTTGCCGAGGATGTGTTCAGAAAATTGCTCAAAGGTTTACCGGAGATCTTTTAAAAGATGCAAAAAAAATAATCCATCGATTAAAACAACATCTACAACTGACGATGGACTGGGAGCACTTGAAGAAATCATACTTTCGAAAAAGTTTCAGCAAAACAAACTTGTCGATTTTAATCATCGATCCATCAATGTTGCATAGAGACAACGAAACTGGAGTCAGAGGATAGTTTAGAACGAGCTGAAGATCTATCTTCTTTTCTCTTCAAGTTTTCTGTTTCTCGGTCTGAGAAGAATTCAAGAAATACCGACAATCTTATCGCGCAATTTTTATTCCAAAGAATATCCCTGGCTATCCAATGCGAAAATAGCGCATGTATCCTAGGCAGTCTCCCGGCGGAAAAACAGTTGAACGAAATTTATTTGTTATAGTGATTGTTTTCTCCGTTACACAAGTTTAAATATTTCGCTTAATTATCTAGATGTATATATACAAAAATTAAATTTAAACAATGTGAAATCTTTTTTTAATGATTTTTCTAAACTTTCAATGAAGTGATCTAGGAAATACAATTTGTTATTCCTTATTTTGCTTAGATAGTACATATACTATACACCACATTCAAACTTTATTGAAACAACATAAAGAAAAAATACAGTGTAACAGACGGTAAGTTTAAATTCTGTTCGTAGCGGTTGGCATCAGATTTTTTGTTCGGAGTCGGTGGAAAATCTGGACCTGCAAAATCATCATAATCAGCAGTTGTACCTAAATTACATCGCATGCTATTAATTGCAGGTCACATATCTCATTTAACATTTTATTGTTGTTGGCATAGGCATATACTTGCAAAGCAAATTATTGGTACCAATTTATGTTAATTTTTTGAATACTACAAGATTTCGCCAACTTATAGAAACTACTATTGAGGTATTCTCCAATTAACATAATGATCTATTATAAAATACAGCTCGGGTTTATGTATGACATGCATGACAAATGGCATAGAAAAATGAATGAATCAAGTGATCACATTCTTTGTAATACCAATACCACATTCACAAATAGACAATTTCGGAGAACATTATACATTCTCCGGCAAAAAGCATAGCATTATGGATTCTACAGGCCACATTCTATAAGAAATTTTTTTTCCGGGTCGATCTGAGACAATTTTTTTCTCGGGGCTCAAAAAAAGGCAGTGTATAACCTTCCTTTTTTACAAAAAATCGTCTACACCAAAATTTCTCGGGAAAACACTTTATCTTATTAATTTGGGTGCGTAGAATCCAAATCAATTCGTACTTTTTCGATCAGACTTCTCAATCAAAAGTTATAGACTAGAAACCAATTTCGAAAAAAAATTTAAAGGGCTGTAACTTTTGAACTAGTAGCCCAATCTTGGAACTGTTTGAAATTATGGATTCTACAGGCCACATTCTATAAGAAAAAATTTTTTTTACGGGTCGATCTGAGACAATTTTTCTTTCGGGGCTCAAAAAAAAGCAGTGTATAACCTTCCTTTTTTACCCAAAATTAACTGCACCAAAATTTCTCGGGAAAACACTTTTTCTTATTAATTTTGGTGCGTAGAATCCAAAACAATTCGTACTTTTACGATCAGACTTCTCAATCAAAAGTTATAGACTAGAAACCAATTTCGAAAAAAAATTCAAAGGGCTGTAACTTTTGAACTAGTAGCCCAATCTTGGAATTGTTTGAAATTTTGGATTCTACAGGCGACATTCTATAAGAAAATTTTTTTTCCGGGTCGATGTGAGACAATTTTTTTTTCGGGGCTCAAAAAAAGGCAGTGTATAACCTTCCTTTTTTACCAAAAATCGACTACACAAAATTTCTCGGGAAAACACTTTTTCTTATTAATTTGGGTGCGTAGAATCCAAATCAATTTGTACTTTTTCGATCAGACTTCTCAATCAAAAGTTATAGACCAGAAAAAAATTCAAAGGGCTGTAACTTTTGAACTAGTAGCTCAATCTTGGAACTGTTTGCAATTATGGATTCTACAGGCCACATTCTGTAAGAAAATTTTTTTCCGGGTCGATCTGAGACAATTTTTTCTTCGGGGCCTCAAAAAAAGGCAGTGTACAACCTTCCTTTTTAACCAAAAATAGACTGCACCAAAATTTCTCGGGAAAACACTTTTTCTTATTAATTTTGGAGCGTAGAATAAACAATTCGTACTTTTTCGATCAGACTTTTCAATCAAAAGTTATAGACTAGAAACCAATTTCGAAAGAAAATTCAAAGGGCTGTAACTTTTGAACTAGTAGCCCAATCTTCAAACTGTTTTAAATTATGGATTCTACAGGCCACATTCTATAAGAAAAAGTTTTTTTCCGGTCGTTCTGAGACAATTTTTTTTGGGGCCTCAAAAAAAAAGGCAGTGTTACAACCTTCCTTTTTTGCCAAAAATCGACTGCACCAAAATTTCTCGGGAAAACACTTTTTCTTATTAATTTTGGTGCGTAGAATCCAAAACAATTCGTACTTTTTTGATTAGACTTCTCAATCACAAGTTATAGACTAGAAAACCAATTTCGAAAGAAAATTCAAAGGGCTGTAACTTTTGAACTAGTAGCCCAATCTTGGAACTGTTTGAAATTATGGATTCTACAGGCCACATTCTATAAGAAAAATTATTTTCCCGATCGGTCTGAGACAATTTTTCTTTCGGGGCTCAAAAAAAGGCAGTGTACAACCTTCCTTTTTTTACCAAAAATCGACTGCACCAAAAAAACACTTTTTCTTATTAATTTTGGTGCATAGAATCCAAAACCATTCGTACTTTTTCGATTAGACTTCTCAATCAAAGGTTATAGACTAGAAACCAATTTCGAAAAAAAAATTCAAAGGGCTGTAACTTTTGAACTACTAGCGCAAACTTGGAACTGTTTGAAATTATGGATTCTACAGGCCACATTCTATAAGAAAAATTATTTTCCCGATCGGTCTGAGACAATTTTTCTTTCGAGGCTCAAAAAAAGGCAGTGTACAACCTTCCTTTTTTTACCAAAAATCGACTGCACCAAAAAAACACTTTTTCTTATTAATTTTGGTGCATAGAATCCAAAACCATTCGTACTTTTTCGATTAGACTTCTCAATCAAAAGTTATAGACTAGAAACCAATTTCGAAAAAAAAATTCAAAGGGCTGTAACTTTTGAACTACTAGCCCAAACTTGGAACTGTTTGAAATTATGGATTCTACAGGCCACATTCTATAAGAAAAATTATTTTCCCGATCGGTCTGAGACAATTTTTCTTTCGAGGCTCAAAAAAAGGCAGTGTACAACCTTCCTTTTTTTACCAAAAATCGACTGCACCAAAAAAACACTTTTTCTTATTAATTTTGGTGCATAGAATCCAAAACCATTCGTACTTTTTCGATTAGACTTCTCAATCAAAAGTTATAGACTAGAAACCAATTTCGAAAAAAAAATTCAAAGGGCTGTAACTTTTGAACTACTAGCCCAAACTTGGAACTGTTTGAAATTATGGATTCTACAGGCCACATTCTATAAGAAAAATTATTTTCCCGATCGGTCTGAGACAATTTTTCTTTCGAGGCTAAAAAAAAGGCAGTGTACAACCTTCCTTTTTTTACCAAAAATCGACTGCACCAAAAAAACACTTTTTCTTATTAATTTTGGTGCATAGAATCCAAAACCATTCGTACTTTTTCGATTAGACTTCTCAATCAAAGGTTATAGACTAGAAACCAATTTCGAAAAAAAATTCAAAGGGCTGTAACTTTTGAACTACTAGCCCAAACTTGGAAGTGTTTGAAATTATGGATTCTACAGGCCACATTCAATAAGAAAAATTATTTTCCGGATCGGTCTGAGACAATTTTTCTTTCGGGGCTCAAAAAAAGGCAGTGTAGGTACAACCTTCTTTTTTTACCAAAAATCGACTGCACCAAAAAAACACTTTTTCTTATTAATTTTGGTGTGTAGAATCCAAAACCATTCGTACTTTTTCGATTAGACTTCTCAATAAAAGGTTATAGACTAGAAACCAATTTCGAAAAAAAATTCAAAGGGCTGTAACTTTTGAACTACTAGCCCAAACTTGGAACTGTTTGAAATTATGGATTCTACAGGCCACATTCTATAAGAAACTTTATTTTCCGGATCGATCTGAGACAATTTTCTTTCGGGGCTCAAAAAAAGGCAGTGTACAACCTTCCTTTTTTTACCAAAAATCGACTGCACCAAAAAAACACTTTTTCTTATTAATTTTGGTGCGTAGAATCCAAAACAATTCGTACTTTTTCGATTAGACTTCTCAATCAAAAGTTATAGACTAGAAACCAATTTCGAAAAAAAAATTCAAAGGGCTGTAACTTTTGAACTACTAGCCCAAACGTGGAACTGTTTGAAATTATGGATTCTACAGGCCACATTCTATAAGAAAAATTATTTTCCCGATCGGTCTGAGACAATTTTTCTTTCGGGGCTCAAAAAAAGGCAGTGTACAACCTTCCTTTTTTACCAAAAATCGACTGCACCAAAAAAACACTTTTTCTTATTAATTTTGGTGCATAGAATCCAAAACCATTCGTACTTTTTCGATTAGACTTCTCAATCAAAGGTTATAGACTAGAAACCAATTTCGAAAAAAAAATTCAAAGGGCTGTAACTTTTGAACTACTAGCCCAAACTTGGAACTGTTTGAAATTATGGATTCTACAGGCCACATTCTATAAGTCCGGTCGATTTCAGACAATTCATTTTTCCGACCCAAAAAATAGGCAAGTGTATAGGCCTTGCTTTTTGAGGAAAATTGTCCACTATTTACAATAATACAGAAAGTATTTATCTTTTATATCTTAGGAAAGGTGTGCCGAGACGGAGTACTCACAAAGGGGTTGTAGTAGGTCTAGCTTTATCAATATCAAGCAAATATCATCGTATAGCTCAGTAGAATAAATTGCATCCCTAGTTTACCTAAACAATTATATTTTAATAAATTAATTAACATATAAATAGCAATAATTTACACATGGTACGTTGCACACAAACCCTAACAATAACGCAATTGCAATGAAGCGCTCTTGTACGCTTAGTCACTCCCCATTTATACCACTACCATTTTACTACAGCGTCCCTGTCACTTTTCAGTTTAAAATCTTATGTACAGGAAATCGTCGATTTCGTTCAGTCTTTTCGAAGAAAAAAGGCACTAAAAGTTTAGCGCGCACGCTCCTCACTTCCGTTCCCTTTCGCCCCCTCGGAGAAGTGATAGATCGGCTTGAATCCGCCGAACAGTTCGGGCTTGAAGTTCTCCATGTCGAACTCGCGCGTCGTCGGTATCGGCGCCGTCGTCTCGTCGCCGCCATCCGACCTGTCGATCTTCGACTTGTCCGTCTTGCGTATGATCGTCCAGCCCTGCGTCAGGCCGTCGACGTTCGCGCTCGCCTGGAAGGGCGCCTCGAAGTCGAGCTTGGCCGGTACGCGCTCCCTCTCGGGCCGGCGGCCGATTTCGGCGCGCATCACCGTGCCGACCGTTATTTCGGAGTCCCTCACCGCCGGCCGTATCTCCGAGATGACGGGGCCGGCGTAGTTCGGCATCGAGTACTTTTCGGTGTTGTCCGGTTTGCGGTACGGTTCGGTCGGGGTGTACGCGATCGCGATCGGACGCTCGGTGTACGTCCGAAGCGTAACGGAGATTTGGTTCGGATTTTTGTAGTTGATTTTGATGCGCGATTCCGGCTCGGTCTCCTCCAGGTTGTTTCCGATAACGGTCGTGGGTCGCTCCAGCGGGTAGGGGAAGCTGGTTTTCAGTTGGTGATTCGTTTTGAGGTGCGGTTTGAGAATCGGGGCGTCGTTGCGATCTTGCGGGCTTTCGTATTGGAATTCGTGCTGGATTTTGGAAGGCGGAAGTGGCAGCTCGGCTCGCGTGCCGATGACGACGCTCTCCTTTTTGTTGGAGTCGAGCGCGTCCAGCTTAAGCGGGGCGGTGTTCACCGGGTAGACCACGTAGAGTGGTTTTTCGGTGGTAGCTCCGGACTTTTTCATTTCGATCTGCTTCGCTTGAATCATTTGCAAGGTTTCGATTGTATCGCTACGTCTATTGCTGACGACCGTCGAGGGAGGCGTTTGCATTTGGTAGAAACTGTACTGCTCCTGCTTTTTAATTTCGCCGTTTCGGTTCCTCAACTCCTCCTCCAGCACGGGCACCTTTCGGAGATTGTGCAGGCTTTTCGCCGGCTGAGGCGGGAGGAGTTTCTCGAAGAACAAAACGGGGCGATTCGACGGTCGCTCCAGCAACGGCTGCCTTAAGTACCCACTTTTGTTGTCGTAGTAGTGGGGGCCGACGGAGAGCTTTGCGTTTGGCCGAAACTGCGGTAGAATGTTCGGCAACTTATCGATCCGCTTGTAGATTTCGCCCCCGGGCGGTTTGAGCGACGGTCTCGGTGGCCGCAGGTACTCCGGTTTGCCGTTGTGAAAGTGACCGGGGCGCGGATCCCAGGGCGGTCGCCTCCTCTCGACGTGGGGAGGCTCGTCCTGCTCGTCCGGTGGCGTCAGATCGCTCGGTAGCTGATGGTACATCGGTTTCGAGCTTAGATGCAGAATGTCCTGACCGAGAGGCTGCGTGGGAGGAGGGGGCGGCGGAACTAGGTTCGGCGTTATCGTCGACGCCTCGGTCTCGTCCGGAAACACGATTTTTGCTCCCGTTCCCGTCTTGGGAAACTCGATCTTTTCGTTGCCCAAGTTTTCGTCGACGACCTGGCCGGGAACTTTCAAGTTGGTGTTTACCGGAACTCCGATGGACAGAGAGGCTTCCGACGTTTTGATCGGTTGGATATTAATCGAACTGCCTCCCACTTCCGGAACCTCGGGGAAGGTCTGACTGAACATCGGTTTCGTTTGCACGATGTAGCTCACCGTGTCCTTGTCGTTTTGGGGTTCGACCACTAAGGGTCTAAACGGATTACTGTCGTAGGGGCTACCTTGAAACTGTGGTTCGTAGTCTCCTTCCACATGCTGGTGGTTTCCCACCACGAAGGATACCGTGTTCTGGTTTGGTAATATGCGAATGCTGTTCGTGTTCGAGACTGGCTTGTAGCTGAAGGGTTTAGGAATTTTTTCCTTGTTCAGTTGTTCCTTCAGGTTTTGGGTGACCGCAATTATCGGCTGTCTCGTGTCCGCCGTGCTGAAGTGTTTTTCGCCCAGCTGCATTGAAGTTACCAGTATGGTTTTTTGCGTAGTCGTAGTGGTCGTCCCTTCCGTGGTTTCCAAATACTCGTAGTCATACTCTGGTGTTGGTTCGGATTTCTTCGTCGTCGTCGCCGGCGTAGTCGTCGTGGGTTTCGCAGTTGTCTGAATTTCGAACTGTATCGGTTTCGTTTTGTAAACAGCCGTAGTGTTCTGAATCTCGTGGTAATCGTCGTAGTCATACGCCTCTTCGTGCCCCATCTCGGTGCCAGTTAGAATGTTGTGCTTTGGCGTAGTCGTTGGCAGATCCTCGCTGGGGGACGTCGTTTTCCTTACACTTACCGTTGTGATTTCGTCATATTCACCAAACAACTGTTCAAATATGCTCCAGGTGCGCTTCGTAGTACTCGGAGGCGCGTATTTTGCAGTCGTCAGGTGCACAATTGGCGTAGTAGTGGTGGGGGTAGTAGTACTAGTAGTAGTAGGCCTACTTTGCGGTGTCGTAACTGACGACTTCCTGTCCAAATCCAACTGGTTATGACTGAAATACGGCGTTTTGATAGTGTAATACGTCGGCTTGTACGTGGTGACGATGTCGTTCTTGTGATTGTGATACTTATTGATGTTCCCCTGAATTTTAGTATTGGCATACGAACTGGAGATGAGCGGATAGACGTACTTTTCAGGATTGTACTTGACTGGCAAATTTAAAAAGTCATGAAAATTGGGAGTCAGCTGATTTACATCGCTCGGCTTGTGACTCGATATGCTACCATCCTTTCGGTTGATGTTGGATTTGGCGTACAAATCCGTCGAGGGTAGTTCGTCGACGTAATCGAACCCTCCCTCCTCCACATCGGATAAACTCGTCTTACTTTCAAAGTCCACCTTTCCCGTCACCGGGTCCTTTTCCAAATAAAAGGGCTTGCCTTTGTTGAAGATATTGTCGGGGAGGTTATAACCGGGGAGTATCAGCGCCGAGGGGTCAGGAATTTCTTCATTTGAAGCATAGTCCTCAAACTGCAATGGCTTACTGCTAGTAGCCTAAAAACACCACCATAAGTACACCTTTAAGCTTTGCCCAAAACTCACCTCCAAGTTGCTGTCGTTGTTATTAAAATGACCTCCTATCAGCGAAGCGGCCATCGCACTTCCGTCCTGCATCATTAAAATGCACGGGACCGAGATCAGAATCTTAATGATGGTCATTACGATGTATTTCAGCTCCATCTTCTGCTGTAACAAAATTGTGTGATGTAATTTTGTCGTTATGAATAATGTAGGTCGCGCTGCAAGGTCTCGACGCTACCTTGACCGAGCTCGTGAAATGCCGAAGACCGTTATTTTAAGTGAACACCTACGCCCACGAGAGCCGCATTTTCATCGGCGATCTAAATACCGGCATTGTCCCCGTTTTGTCTTCGGCATTTCAAAGGGGTTTTCATTCCATTCAAATTTCTAGCAGAATTAATTGTTCTCTTGAAACACACTTTGACCTACTCCACTTCCCTTTTCGCGTGTTTAGGTAATTCTTCAATTAGACAAAAATCAGTTACCATTACAATTGAAACTCATTACCTACTCCGGTCTAATTCTAACAATTAGTTAGGCACATATAATTCTTTCTCGGCATGAGGATGCAAAGTGCACATCGAGGTAGTGCATTTTAACACGAGAATGCTGCCAAAGTCTTGATCTTCTTTTTTTACCTGGGGGTATTCCACCCCCCCCCCCCCCCCCCCACGACTCGTTCCACATTCTTCCCCAAAATATTTATTACTTTCGGCATTCGTAGCATAATTATTAAGGATCCTAAGATCCTTTATAGTTTTGTATCATCGTCCGTCCGTCCGTCCGTGTACGCTCTAAATCTTTTTAAAGGTGGCCGATTGTGTTGAAATTTTGATTTTGATCAAAACATATCAAAATCGTTATTTATGCACCAAGATCGTTGAGAAAAAGACCAATAACATTATCTCTCAACCTTTAGTGGAAGAATGTAGCAGCAGGCAGTCTGGAGAGTGTAAAATACCCCCCGGTGTTACATTCCTCCCCAAAACATTCAGCCCTATAACTCTCGTGTATGGAATACTCCCCAGAAAAGGAATATGGATAATACTCCCTACACAAGTCATACGCATACTCATTTTCCTAAACTTTGGGAAGGAGAGCTTTGCACCAGGAAGGTCTGAGGGGTATGAGGAGGTCTTTTCCCATCACTCACAAAAAAATTTCTAAGCCAAATTTCGTTTTAAATTTTTCCAGTTTGGTATCAGGAGATTATAATGTGCGAGGAGGTGTTTCAGCTCCTAATACACGAGGGGACAATCAGAAAATTCTTTTAAAACTTTGTCTTGCTACCAGGAGAACATAATAGTCGGGGAGGTCTTTTCCCATCACCCACAAAAATATTTCGAACCCAAATTTCGTTTCAATTCCTTTCCAATTTGGTATCAAGAGGTTATAATGTGCGAGGAGGTGTATAAGTTCCTAATACACGAGGGGACAATCAGAAAATTCTTTTAAAACTTTGTCTTGCTACCAGGAGAACATAATAGTCGAGGAGGTCTTTTCCCATCACCCACAAAAATATTTCGAAGCCAAATTTCGTTTTAAATCTTTTCCAATTTGGTATCAGGAGGTTATAATGTGCGAGGAGGTGTTTCAGTTCCTAATACACGAGGGGACAATCAGAAAATTCTTTTAAAATTTTGTCTGGCTACCAGGACAACATAATAGTCGAGGACGTCTTTTCCCATCACCCACAAAAATATTTCGAACCCAAATTTCGTTATAAAACTTTCCCAATTTGGTATCAGGAGGTTATAATGTGCGAGGAGGTGTTTCAGCTCCTAATAGACGAGGAGATAATCAGAAAATTCTTTTAAAATTTTGTCAGGGTACCAGGAGAACATAATAGTCGAGAAGGTATTTTCCCATCACCCACAAAAACATTTCGAAGCCAAATTTCGTTTTAAATCTTTTCCAATTTGGTATCAGGAGGTTATAATGTGCGAGGAGGTGTTTCAGCTCCTAATACACGAGGGGACAATCGGAAAATTCTTTTAAAATTTTGTCTGGCTACCAGGACAACATAATAGTCGAGGACGTCTTTTCCCATCACCCACAAAAATATTTCGAAGCCAAATTTCGTTTAAAATCTTTACAATTTGGTATCAGGAGGTTATAATGTGCGGGGAGGTGTTTAAGCTCCTAATACACGAGGGGACAATCAGAAAATTCTTTTAAAATGTTGTCTGGCTACCAGGTGAACATAATAGTCGAGGAGTTCTTTTCCCATCACCCACAAAAATATTTCGAAGCCAAATTTCGTCTTAAATCTTTTCCAATTTGGTATCAGGAGGTTATAATGTGCGAGGAGGTGTTTCAGCTCCTAATACACGAGGGGACAATCAGAAAATTCTTTTAAAATTTTGTCTGGCTACCAGGAGAACATAATAGTCGAGGAGGTCTTTTCCCATCACTCACAAAAATATTTCGAAGCCAAATTTCGCTTTAAATGTTTTCCAATTTGGTATCAGGAGGTTATAATGTGCGAGGAGGTGTTTCAGCTCCTAATAAACGAGGGGACAATCAGAAAATTCTTTTAAAGTTTTGTCCGGCTACCAGGAGAACATAATAGTCGAGGAGTTCTTTTCCCTTCTCCCACAAAAATATTTCGAAGCCAAATTTCGTTTTAAATTTTTCCAATTTGGTATCAGGAGGTTATAACGTGCGAGGAGGTGTTTAAGCTCCTAATACACTAGGGGATGATCAGAAAATTCTTTTAAAATTTTGTCTGGCTACCAGGAGAACATAATAGTCGAGGAGGTCTTTTCCCATCACACACAAAAATATTTCGAAGCCAAATTTCGTTTTAAATCTTTTCCAATTTGGTATCAGGAGGTTATAATGTGCGAGAAGGTGTTTCAACTCCTAATACGCGAAGTTCCAATCTGAAAATTATTGTAAAATTTTGTCTGGCTACCAGGAAACATAATAGTCGAGGAGGTCTTTTCCCATCACCCACAAAAACATTTCGAAGCCAAATTTCGTTTTAAATATTTTCCAATTTGGTATCAGGGGGTTATAATGAGTGAGGAGGTGTTTCAGCTCCTAATACAGGAGGGGACAATCAAAAAATTCTTTTAAAATTTTGTCTGGCTACCAGGAGAACATAATAGTCGAGGAGGTCTTTTCCCATCACCCACAAAAATATTTCGAAGTCAAATTTCGTTTTAAATCTTTTCCAATATGGTATCAGGAGGTTATAATGTGCGAGGAGGTGTTTCAGCTCCTAATACGCGAAGTGCCAATCAGAAAATTATTGTAAAATTTTGTCTGGCTACCCGAAGAACTTAATAGTCGAGGAGGTCTTTTCCCATCACCCGCAAAAGTATTTCGAAGCCAAATTTCGTTTTAAATCTTTTCCAGTTTGGTATCAGGAGGTTATAATGAGCGAGGAGGCGTTTAAGCTCCTAATACATGAGGGGACAATCAGAAAATTCTTTTAAAACTTTGTCTGGCTACCAGGAGAACATAATAGACGAGGAGGTCTTTTCCCATCACCCACAAAAATATTCCGAAGCCAAATTTCGTTTTAAATCTTCTCCAATTTGGTATCAGGAGGTTATAATATGCGAGGAGGTGTTTCAGCTCCTAATACACGAAGTGCCATTCAGAAAATTATTGTAATTGTCTGGCTACCAGGAGACCATAATAGTCGAGGAGGTCTTTTCCCATCACCCACAAAAATATTTCGAAGCCAAATTTCGTTTGAAATATTGTCCAATTTGGTATCAGGAGGTTATAATGAGCGAGGAGGCGTTTAAGCTCCTAATACACGAGGGGACAATCAGAAAATTCTTTTAAAATTTTGTCTGGTTACCCGGAGAACATAATAGTCGAGGAGGTCTTTTCCCATCACCCACAAAAATATTTCGAAGCCAAATTTCGTTTTAAATCTCGCCAATTTGGTATCAGGAGGTTATAATGTGCGAGGAAGTGTTTCAGCTCCTAATACACGAGGGGACAATCAGAAAATTCTTTTAAAATTTTGTCTGGCTACCAGAAGAACATAATAGTCGAGGAGGTCTTTTCCCATCACCCACAAAAGTATTTCGAAGCCAAATTTCGTTTTAAATCTTTTCCAATTTGGTATCAAGATGTTATAATGTGCGAGAAGGTGTTTCAGCTCCTAATACACGAAGTGCCATTCAGAAAATTATTGTAAAATTTTGTCTGGCTACCAGGAGAACATAATAGTCGAGGAGGTATTTTCCCATCACACACAAAAATATTTCGAAGCCAAATTTCGTTTTAAATATTTTCCAATTTGGTATCAGGAGGTTATAATGTGCGAGGATGTGTTTCAGCTCCTAATACACGAAGTTCCAATCAGAAAATTATTGTAAAATTTTGTCTGGCTACCAGGAGAACATAATAGTCGAGGAGGTCTTTTCCCATCACCCACAAAAATATTTCGAAGCCAAATTTCGTTTGAAATCTTTTCCAATTAGGTATCAGGAGGTTATAATGTGCGAGGATGTGTTTCAACTCCTAATACACGAGGGGACAATCAGAAAATTCTTTTAAAATGTTGTCTGGCTAGCTGTAACAGCTGTCGATCGCCGGCTTTTAACCGTAGGTGTTTTTGTTGATTTTTCTGCGGCTTTCGACACTGTTTGCCATGAAAAGTTGATTAGTAAGTATTCGAGGAACTATTCTAAAATTGTTTAAATCCTACTTACGGGGCAGATCGCAGCTAGTTGAATTACCTAATGGGCAGCGCGGCGTAGCAACGCCAATTTTGTCAGGGGTCCCACAAGGATCCATACTGGGTCCTACTTTATTTGTCATTTACAGTAATGATCTCGTACCTTTTGTTAAAGAGAGTGCAAGCATTACACCAAAAACGTAAACAATTACAAACAAAAGGATAACGGTATCAAATATGTGTTTCTGCATTAAGGTTGAATCAAGTCAAAAACAAAGATTGAAACGCACAAAAACATAAAATGCTGCATACAAAACACAAATACGACGTAAAGAAATGCAAAGATTAGTACCTGTATTAAATAACACAAAATAACAACAAACATTTATGGAGCGACGCGTTCACCACCTCCATTCAAGACAAGATTCTTCGCTCTTTGAGAACGCCCCTCATTCCTCAGACCCGTCTGTAACATACTGAGGAATCCAGGAATCTTGGGGATAAGTAAAAAATTACGTTTAACTCGAATTAAATCAGTTTTCCCGACAAATTCTGAGGAGCGGCATGTGTAAATCGTCGCTAGTGAAATAAACCAAAACACTCTCGACGATAATCCAATTGTAATTCTCCTCGAAAGCGTCGCGTTTCTTCTATTGTTCGTAGCTCCCGCACACGTGACGACGTCCATTAAGCAACGCCCGAACCCCACGGGGGCCCACTTGTCATTGACGTAGTCAATATGTCAATTATTGGTGCCACAGGCAATTACTTGCGGTCGGAAAACGAGAAGGGGACTTGTTTGTTCTTTATCCCATTATATGAGCGAGCGCCCCCTTTATTATGTTAATTTAATAACCACCTACCTTCGTTTAGGCAACATATGCGGTCGTTATCTTCCTGTTAATGCATTTCACAACAAAATCTTAACTAAAGTGATTATTTCGTCTATATTCCCCTTTATGGAACGATTATATTAAAATCAGTTTTCAGTTTCACATTAGGATTCTTTTACTGTACAGAAATGACTATTCAAAATTCTCCAGAAGAAGCTATGGGGAAAATATATATCAAAAACAGTATAATAAAATCATTCTGGTTAATACATTTTGTTTGTTTCTGTTTCTCCATTTGTTTATAACAAGTACGTAACTCAAGCAGCAAATGTAAACCACTCAAAGTAGGCAAAGTGATTTATTATGCAACAAGTACAAGTACAAATAAAATAATAGACCTTGACAAAGTATTGATTTATGAATGTTGTATGTTTTACCATGAAATCGATACTTCACGATACGCAGTTATTTCATTTGCATCTCGTGGCCTAATATGAATTCATTAATGTTTATTTTTCTAAAAGCTAGCTACCATCTCCAGATCAAACGGTACGTACATCTTGAGATTTTCTTACAATCGTTTACAGATTTCCAAAGAATCTTTTACTAATTTCAATCCTTTTATAATCCTCTTAGAATATTCCCTTGGAATCTCTTTAGAAGCTTTGCTGAATCTCCACTTTTAGATGTCAGATGTTGGTTTAGATCTTGTGTTGAGTGCTACCATATTGAGCGCCTCGGCCCGCTCGGACACTAGTTCTCCCTTCTGTTGGTGATCGGTGCCCCCCCAAATTAGGAATGACACTTGCTCCATTCTTCATAATGACGCTGTGGAGTTGCATCTCGAGTTGCGCCGTCGTGTCGATACGTTTGGACTCGTAAAAACAATGTATAGTTCCACCCGCTCCTGTAGTGACTACTAAATCAGTGGTGCCCCTGCTCTTAGGTGTTCTTTGGTGAATTTAGTCTAACTCCCTTATAAAATACACCACCCAACTCCCCGCTCTAACTCTAAATTGGGCCCCTGCCCCGAGTTCACGTGGGAGTTTCTTCTGGATGGGCTTCATGTTCTCCTTTTCCTTACAGACGACTAGATTAAAGGTCTTGTCCCTTCTCTTTCTCATTGCCTTCGAGTGCCTTTGACCCTTCAAAAGCTCAGCATATGTTTTAGACCCACTTTTGGCAAGTATGGTGATTGTTTCTTGTTTCCTTTCCGGATGACTCCATCCCTACGACATTAGCAACTTTCACTGCTTACATTGGGCACCCTTGTAGTAAAGGTTGCTATTTCATCTGTGGCCAACTGGGATGCAGCACTGCTACGCTCTGGTGTGAGTTTCATTTAGCCTAGTCGAACCTGTACAGGGTGTTTCGAATTAGAAATTGGAATCGCGGAATCCGTAAGAGATACAGGAGGTTGTTGCGCTCTTTGAACCTAAATTTAACGCTACTGAGAAGGCGAAACAGTTCCGGAAATAATCGAAAAAATACGAAATATGGCCATTTTCTTTGGGTACATAGGAATATATAGAAAGAACACACAAAATCCTGAACAAACCTACTGGAAGGATCGTAGTAAACTCTGTAAATGACTTAGAAAGTTCTGGCACGGGTCCGGAGCGTTTTAGAACGAATCCGAAAGCTCTAAAAGCTTCAGATGCTGTGGAAAGCCTCCTCAGTGGGTAAGAAGTCCAAGCAAAGCACCAAATGACCGTTGGCGCTTTCCATTGTTTTTATGGTCATTTAAGAAGCGCTATAAGACATTTCCTGGATCAGACGTGCATAGAAGGCTTTATAAAGGGTGATCACAAACTGGGGAATAACTTTGTACCTTTGCACTCCTATTATTCGCCGTGATTTTAGAAAAAAATATTTCAAATTTGTTTGTGTTTTGTTTTTATGGCACTATAGCATTTCTTTCTATTAAATGAAAGTCAAATTACAAATTACAAGTTTTCGATTTTAGCACATTTTTGCAAAAAAAATACGCTATTATATTCTTTATGGCTGGCTGGCTGGCTGTTCGGCTGAGATCTCAGCAATTACAATTGCTAGAGACCTTAAATTTTAACTAAAAGCTTTCTGTTATAGTGTAGATGTGCAGGCTCTTAGTCTATTTTGAGTTAGATTACTCGTGAGATCGATAATTTTAAACGTTGTTAATAAAATACTGATCTGCATTACCAAAAATGCGCTTTCATCATGCATATGCTGATTTACAACTTGTTTTACCACGTAATTAGTTAGTAGTGTTTATTGATGAACAAAAAGGAGTCTTCTATTTAAAAAATTAAGTTTTTTGCAATATCAAAATTGAATGAGGAATTCCTAGACACTCAAGAGGGCCAAAATCTACTGGGGTCTAGTAATATTTGAGTGATATAAGGTCAAGAAATCACCCGCAGGTCTTTGAAATGTTTTATATTGCTTTGGAAAGCCTTTCAATGCCATTTAATCAGATCTAGAGAACTCTGGGGAGAGTTCAGTCCTAAAAACCTGCGCAAGAGTGACAGTGCGCCCTGAAAAGCACCCTAATGTTCTGGAAAGGTTCTTATTGTACCGTGAAACCTTGCAATGCTCTGGAGAACACCTGTAGGATTTTGACAATAGTCTAGAAGACTTACCTTTTAGAGCGTTCTAATTATTCCCTCCAGGGATCAGTTAAATTATTTTTTTGGAGCGTTAATGCACGTCTCTATAATCCCTTTATCGCCTAGCTAGACGAGCAAAGCGAGAGAAGATTACGAAAAGGGCAACAAACACTTTGAAAATGACTGAGAGTTTTACAGCAAATCGGCAAAGCGTTCCACAACAGCACTGGACGAAATAGCAAAGAAGTTGTTAATTGCACGCATGATGACAGCTTTGCTGTCGAAACGCATCAATTTATTTATAATTTTGGGTGTTCTGCCAGATTGTGTGATCAGACTGCGATACTATTGGCAGGAAAATTTCTCGGGAAATCACTTTTTCTTATTAATTTTGGTGCGTAGAATCCAAAACAATTCGTACTTTTTCGATCAGACTTCTCAATCAAAAGTTATAGACTAGAAACCAATTTCGAAAGAAAATTCAAAGGGCTGTAACTTTTGAACTAGTGCCCAATCTTGGAACTGTTTGAAATTATGGATTCTAGAGGCCACATTCTATAAAAGGGCCAATTTGACAAATGTGGGTCTGCTGCATGAAGTTAGCAGACCCCTTTTTACAACGTTTTGGGCTGTTATACTTTGAGCACTAACGTTTATGTTGGCGGCACTAACGAGCACTAACGCTCCTAGTTTAACTAGTGTAAAGATTGCATCGATTTTCTTAAATGGGTCTGCTGGCATGAAGTTAGCAGGCCCACAAATATTTTTTAAATATAGTAAGTTTCCTTTAGTGCACTAACGATTTCTTCAGCGGCACTAACGTGCACTAACGGAACACTAACGATATGAGTAAACAGAACCATGGTCTGCTGTAGTAGGCCTGCCAAGTTCATGGACATTATCTGTATCTAGTATTCGCTTGTGCTGGACGTAAAAGTACCTATTCAAATACCTTTGATTTGTGTAAAGTATTTACTGTTTAGTATTCAAATACTTTTTGAAAGTATTCTGCCCAGCTCTGAGAACAAAGTGTCGGAAGAGGGTAGGTATACTTACAATTGAGACATGTTATTTCATTCCCTCATGAAATTTATGCTTTTCATGTCTCCGAAATACCGTTGCATCATCTGTGGGATGTGTCCTAAGTAAATATACTAACAAGAGACAAACAAGCCCGTCTAAAGGACCCAGGTAGATAAAGTGCAGTAATTTAGTCAGATAAGAACATCGTCTTATCAACGAAGAATGTAGATCGATGGGGTAAAGTTCAACAACACGCCATAAAACCGCTTAGAATAATTAACTTTAGACCCCTTTTGTCATTTTTCTCGTTAATAATTCATGTCTTGCCCCGAGCATTGTTAAGTGCAACTTGATGGCCGCGAGACGAATTCTTCTCTTATAATGGTAACGAAAACCAATGCAAATCAATTAGAGCTGGCATTCCCTTTTGATGGGATCAAATCCACGTTGGTGGTAATCATTATCAAAAACTGCTTTAAATGATGCAATTGGTGATGGTTTAATTTGGTGAATCTTTTTCTTTTTATTTTCGTACCGAATGCACCGAAGAAGCTCAAAACAATTATTTTCCCTAACTCGACACCCCTACTGAAGGTATCATTGCCTTGCAGTAAGAGATAAAGATAAAAGATAAAATTGCTGTTCTAACTGAAAAAGTTTTGTCTCCCAAAATGGTCCAAAAGGTTACTCACAAAGTTAAAGTGGAAGAGCTGGACGAGACGTGCCTGAACTCACTAAAGTACCTACTCACAAGAGGAAAATGTTAAAACGAGGCGCTTAAGTCAAGACTTCAAATACGAATATGTTAATGCTTATGGTCAATATTTGGGCACTGGTAATGTCCTGGTAGTGAGTTTCAATTCATTTGTTTCACATATTGTCTATTGATCACTGTAGAGAGTATAAAATCGAATTCTCATACATTTTGTATCAATCAAAGTGGAGGAAACGAACTGGGAAGAAGGAAGAGATGGTCTATGGCATATACGCTGAGAGATCAAGAACATGATGGAGGGATACTAGATCAACAAAAGAAATGGAATTAATGGCCGTTTGCACCGACAAACTTAAGCTTAACTTAAGCGTAGCTTAAAATCCATGGCAACCATTGTCGCAAAAATCATTTCCATGGCCAAGCTCCGCGTAAATTTGTAATGCTAACGACCCGGTTTGGGGAGGAGTGAAGAAGAAAAGGGGGAGTAGATAAAACTGGGGGAGAAAAGAGTATAGATGAAGGAAGAGAATTTAAATTACGAGAAAGTTGATTATCTCTAATCCTACCTCAAACAACACTACAACGCCTCAGAGTCTCGTAGTATGCCAGATCCTATGAAATAATGGGCCAAACGTACAAATATGGGAATTAACCAAAAAGGGAGAAGTGGTGGTGAGACAGGTGTGGAGAGTAAGGGAAAGGAAATTCAAAAACGAGTTCATAATAAACCTTTTTTATGCAAGGGGTATTAATGTATGGAATGAAGATATGGGGATAGAGCTAATGGGATGAACTAGAAGACACAAAGAAGGTATTATACAAATGGGCACATGAGAATTATAAAAATTTTTTTAACAAAGGTAATGCTTCTTGTTGTAGGTCTGAAGTGTAACGAACTCTGCGTCCAGTGTCATGAAAAATCGTGCCTATGCCACGTCCTCTCTTCAGGGTACCCATGCAGGTAAAGCGGAAGATGAGGAGAACTACAAGTCGGTAATTTCAGTCGACCCACTACCACTAGAGGACGTCGAAGAGCCTGAACAAGTGGAATCCGCGGAGGAGAATTATTACGTTGAGATATATATGAATGTGTGAATATTTTGATATGAAAATACTGTTTTTACGTGAATAAATGGTACATAGAAATACTTTGTTTTACAATGAATATTTTCTCACACATGAAAGTTGAAGGTGAAAGGTGACTTTACGCCAACTCTTCTGTTACCTGCATGGTATGAAATTTCACGAGAAATGTTTTCAGCAAAAGATATTTCATCTAGACCTCATGGATCGCGAGATATCATCCAAAAACGGCGAAAACACGGTGTCTGGGGGATGATGGGGTGGCTGGCGCCTTTAGCACAAGGTCTGGGGGGTGGGATTTTTTAATATGTTGTTTCTGACACCTAACTGAACATATTCCACCAATTGTCCACTTCAAAATGTCCAGTTAGATGTCTTTATCGCCTAGACTCTATCTGCGTGTAGGGAAATTTTTTGAAAGAAAAGATTCCCCTTATGTCATGGTTTAGTCCGTCTGCTTATTCCTCGTCTAACTCCAGAACGAAAAGAAACACCGATATCAAACCTTCGCAAATCGATTTCTACGAGTTCAAAGATCAGAATCGGATTAAAAGTCGCGTTTCCCAAAGCGAGCTGTTTTAATTAGGTTCGAGCGGTGCACAAAAAATTCCCCTACTGAAAATCGTATGCGATTCTTCGTATCATTGTTATATATTAATTAAGGGAATTTACAAGGGGGCGCAATTTTAATGCTTGCTCTAGCTAGGGCATTACATACCACTGGTTTCACTTATTAATCACTAAGTATATCAAAGGCGCCCGTAGAAAGTATAAAATCGAATTCTCATGCTACACTTTAAAATTTTGGAAATATTTCTTTTGGAAACTGCACCCACATGTGCCTACCGGGGTCGTGTAAATAACAATTTTAGGTACAATTCTGCGGGTGAATGGGACGTCGGAAGTACTACGAATTTTCAAATGCTTTAAGCTGCCTTTAGACTGATGTGTGAAAATACTTCGCGAAAATGTTTCTCGTAGTGTAGGTACACGCCTTTTGGTTTTACAGTGGACTGTAGGTATTATGTATTTCATTTTCAGAAAACTATGTATGTATAGCTGTTCGACTTATATGGGATAGATATTTATGTTACCTACATACATGAAAATTGAGGATAATATATTGGTTATATAAAAGAGAAGATGATGTTAGCCCATTTCATGGACTAAAGGCAGCGTTTGAGAAAGTAAAATAGGATGGAAAGTGATGGAGGATGGGAAAGTTGATTTAATAATTTCAAGAACAGACTCAAGGAGTTATATGGAGAGACAAGAAGTATAGGGAAGGAGTCTTCTGGACGATAAAAGGACTGAGACAGGGATGACCACAAATGAGAATGGCGAAAATATTGAGACACGGTCAAAGTGGAGGAATCGTAGTGGGGAAAAAAGAAGATATGGTCCCTGGCAGTAATAATGGCAACAGAGGTAGATCAGGTGAAGGAAATCATGCAGGAAAATTGAACAAGTATTTCGAAGGAAGGGAAATAGAGTTATAATGTCGAAAAATGGAAGATGATAAGATTTGGAATTGGAAAGGAGGAAGGAAGTAAGATCCAAGATACTTTAAATATTTATTATATACCTACCAGATGCAACGAAGTAGCGCGGAATTTACAAAAAAGGAAGAAGTAGCAGTGAGAAAAAAACACATTTTTGATGCAATGGTAAGAGGGGTGTTGGTGTATGGAAAGAAGATGTGGGGATATAAGGAATGTGGAATAAACAGAAGGTATTACAAATGGCTATTGGGACCAAACGGAAGCAGAACTTACAAAAAGGGATCAAGTGCAGTAACAAAGAGAGAAAATCGAGAATTCACAAGGAAACAGAAGGTGCTAATAGCGGAAGGGGTGCCCAAATATCTAAGGGAAGAAACGAAAAACTTCAAATCAAACTAATAGCGAGATTCCGATGCAGAAACGGGGTTAGAGGAAAGGAGACCTGGAGAGAAGAACAAATGTGTGAGAGAAAAGGAAGAAAAGAGGTGCGAAGAACAACGTAAAGCAGAAAAGAAGTACTGAGCGAGGGCCCGAGGGTGGAAGAAGAGAAAAATGGACGAAGAAGATAATAGAAACATGGGAACAAATATGATGTACATTTAATGTAAAAGGCGTAAATATTTGTTACGTATACAGAAATAAAACTACATCAAAAGCGTTTCATGTGTAAAAATACAGAAATACTACCTAATGGAACAAATTTACATGACTATATCCCACACTAAGTAGATACGTGTAAGTAAATAGAAATTATATGAATTTTACAATGTAATATTCAAACATTATATAAAATTATATAATGCATTTGGTGATCCTACAGTTAAAATTCAGATATCAAATAATTGCCATCTATTGGTACCTGAAAATTTACACTATGTGCACTGAACCCAAAAACCACAAACTCTAATGTAAACATTTTCATCAAAGTACAAAACGTTGCATTTATTTGCAATGAATATGTAATAGGTAGCACGTTATCAGGTACCTAATCTGGAACACGTTTTACATAACGTTGGGAATTTAGGTAACTTTGTAAAGGACGAAATTCTCATTTTAACCTAATTTGAAACGTTTCCATTTAGAGAGCGACAACAGACTGTACACGAATTTGTATGGAGGGAAGGGTGAGAACGAGAACGACGAATGTGTGTAGTGCATGCATAAAGTCAAGGTTACTACTCAATACATTTTAGTTGCGTTCACGTCCGCGAGGTTCGCCGCCTCCCGGGTGCGTTGAGCAATGTTACGTAAAAAAGGGAGCACAAGGGTTGTGGGCGTGTTCCGAGGCGGGCGTCCGCTGACGGAATCCCACCTACGGGCCAACAAAGTGACGTCAAGGTCGGCGTCGCGTACTTTCGTTTCGTCGTTCGGCTGTTCTCGTAAAAATTCTCGTAGTGAGCAGAAGCACTTGCTTCATCGTGTTGTCAGTTTGAGTGTTGAGTTATGTAGAAATGTTACTGTGTTACTATGTTGCGACCCGGTTTGTGTTAACGTTTGTTTTTTATGCTTGTTAGATGTGTTGGTTCGCGATCGCGTTTTGTGGTGCTGTAGGGAAGTGACTTTTCTGCATGTGCGCGTCGGTGCAGGGTTTGCTTAGAGAAGTGGAATGTACAAAGAGCGTGGTTGAGTGCAATGAGCTACGGCTCTCTGCCTCCCGTGCCGGGTCTTATACCTATATCAGCTCTTCGCAAAAGTCCATCGTGCAACAACGATCTAAGGGAGTGCACTCCCTGCGCAATCAAAAAGGAGGTTATGGGCGAACAGCGCCCGCGACGGACAGGATCTCAACCTTCCGTCGACCTAATCGATATCGCGAGGCGGTCACGTGGTTACGTTGACACCCCGCAAGCGCCGCCGTCCGGGAAAGCGAGGGCAGCGCGTCATCGTAAATCTGATAGAAGACGCGAACGCAGGGGTGGTCGAAAACGGTCGTCGAGTAAACGTCGCGAAATTGTCGAGGAAGAAAAGTGCGTTAACCCTCGCGTTAACCCCATTTTCGTTTGGATCCGTCAGGAGGATACGCACATCGTGGACGTCAAATGCGAGGATTACGACAAAAGGAATCGCATTGTGTTGACTAAAACGGCGCAAGGATGGCGCGCGATTCCGCGGACAGAGACGCTCGTGCCAAATTTAAAGGCGGCGGCGGCCCCGGCCGCCGTCGAGGAGGAGGATAGCTTCAAACAGCAAACGCGTAAGGGGCGAAAGAGCAACAGGGTGAAAAGAAAGTCGACAGCCGTACAAGTCGACGACGATGACGCGATCGACGAACAGGAGATGAATGAATCGGAAGAGCCCACCTGGAATGTGCCCGTTAACATCGAGTCTCACCTACCGTCCCACACAATTAAGGTGCAGAGGAAGCGCTCGCCGTCCCCGGAACAAATTACCACGGAGGCGGACGATTCCAATGAAAACGTAAACACTTCCGTAGAACACAATTATATCGCGCAGGTCCCGTCCGCGGAGTGCAGTGCGAAAAAGGTTTGTGACGTTACACCTCTGGACAATTTGTTAGCGGTGGCCGAATTAGAATTTAACCAGCAAATACAGACCGAAGCATGGCGGGAGTCGGAAGGCATGCAGCAGGATTTAGAGCTTCTCAGTAAGGAGGGCATAAGCGTGCACGGGGACCAATTCGAGAGCGAGTGCGAAAGGGAGGAAGAAGACTGTGATTACAATGAAGAAGACGAAAATAACTTAGCAATGGACGATATCTTAAACCGACTGGAACAATCGCTACAAAGTCCGGACACTCTCTGCACAGATTTGGCCGAATCGATAATGAGAGAAGGTGAAGAAGAAAAAACTCCCCATACCCAAGTACCTGAAAATACTTTAGCCGAAACAGTGGAGCAAGTTTGTTCTACGGTCACAGACGATAGGCCGACTGACTTGAGTACGACGAAAAAGGTCGAGTGTCTTACGATCCCGTCATCCGACGAAGACCTGCTACCCACCGATTTGAGCGTCCCGAAGAAAAAACCGAGAAGCCCATCGCCGCGTCCGGTCAGTCCGCGCCCATCGTCCAGATGCTCGGAAACGATCCAGTCGCCACAGCCGAGTGGGCTACCCGCCGTTCCGCATTCGCCCGATGTCCAAGCTGGTACAAAAACCGCCTACCTGGAATCGCTTCTCTCTTCCAGTTCGCACAAGGGCCCACTCAACTCCGATATGAGGAGGCTCACCGAGCCCTTAGACTTTGGCAAGTGTCGGAAATCGGCCAGCCCGACGGTCACCTGCTCGGAAGAGATCAACACGTGCACCAGCAGCACGAGCCGCGACGGCGAGCCTGAACCGAAAAAGGGGCGCCTCGACGACATCACCTTGCGAACAATCCTGGACGCGGCCACCTTACAAAATCGGGACGATCCCAAGCGTAACTCCAAGAACGAGTCGTCACGGCTGCTCGAGCTGCTCACGACAGAAATGGAACCGGACGCCCTCACGCAATTAAAGCAGCTACACGCCGACCCCAACATTAATCTCCCCGATCCGATGCTGGTACCAAAAGACAGACTGAGCCTTATCCTAATGTCACCGGGAAAAGAGATACCCAAACTGCTCAACCAACGGCCCGAACTCCGACTCCCGGAAGCCTTGGCCTTCCCGCATCTGCTACAGGACCCCGACATCCTAGTCATCACAATCTCGCAGCTGGAAATGATCATAAAAAAGCAGACCACAATCAACGCCCCGGAAAAGGCGAAACCTTCGCCGACAGCTCCATGCAAAAAGCCGCCCGACCTGCCCTTCAAGCCCGCCGAGCGCGAGAAACCCCCCGCCGCGAAACAGCAGCCGAAACCGCCACCTCCGCCTAAGGACGTGCCGCCTCGCGTGCCCGACGTCTGCAACGACCCCAACATGATGTGGCTGCCGTACTTGCACCAGCTCGAGGTGGCCGCGATGGCGTTCGGCAACGGCGACTTCCTCAAAATGATAAGCTCATTTCCGCCCTATTCAAATCAAATGTCCGACGTTTCCCAGATGTTTCCCCTCAATCGATTTCCGCATCCAACTTTTCCACTACCCCCTCTCCCGAACAACGTCAGCAGCAGTAATCCCTTTGAATTTCCCATATGGCACGAGAGCGCTAATTACCAACAGCAGCAGCGGCAGCTCTGCGCTAACGGCAAGCCACCCTATCGAGATTACGCCGACAAGACGAAGGGACACAAATTCCCGGCCGCTAAAAGCCAATTCGCGCCGGCGGCGACAATGTATCAGCACGCCGCTCCTCTGCCTCACCAATACATGAACCTGCCGTCGGCCTACCAGCCGCCACCCCCCAGGCCTAACATCCAAATACCTCAGTACAACGCGATCCTAACGCAGAAGAATCCGCTGTACGCCAAAGACAAGGCGACGCTCTACCCGAAATCCGCCCCGAAGTACCCCGCTCAAAAGCACCAGGTCGGCGGCAGTCAAAAGTTCAAGACCCCAAACGACGCCGTCAAGAGGGGCGAATTCGTCACGCAGCAGCCGATGGACCTCTCCGGATCGACGGCGAAAGCGAAACCGGTCAGCTTGGGCAAGTCGCTCAAATTCGACGACGTTCCTGAAGTGGGAAGCACGACGGCGAGCATCGAGGATATGACGTCGCACATGCAGGAATCGCAAAAGCACCTGTGGCATCCCCTGTTCGGAAAGTGAGTACATTTTCCGAAATAGAAATCCTAACCTAGCTTAACGTTGCGTGCGGGCGCCATATGTCGCGCGCGCTTTAAAATTAAACTGGAACGATTAGTTTTGATTAACGTTTACAGCTGCGTTTCCAATTAACACTAGCTACTGTGCACACGTCGCCCCAGAAACCGGTATCTTTCCACTAGAGCTGCTTTACTTTCGTAACATTTCGACACTTCATCTCGCGTTGATTCTGAAGTTGGTAACGAGATAGGTACCTACAATTTATAACACTGGGGGTAACCTCGAACGATATGCACTTCGAGGTAAATTTAATTAAATTTAATTAATTAAATGCCAATTCAATTATCATTTTTAATTAAACAAAAATTTTGTTAACCAATGCTTTTAATTAATTAATATCAGGATAAAAATATCAGAGATGAAGATAAAACAATTTGGGTTTTGCATAAAATTTAAATATATAAAGCAAGAGAATGATCTTTGAAGATATAGTTTCATTAAATTTGCCCAATAAATGAGAGCAGTTAATTTAAATTAAGTATCACCTAGAATACCTAGACAACTACACAGTACTACAAGTGAACATAATAGTACGATTTGAATTTCAAGTTAAATATAATTACAGTAAATTTAATTTTGTTATTAGAACGTGACAATAATCTCAAACTATTAATTATATCAAGACGAGAACTCCTAACGAAGTTTGTAAAGAGAGAATATTTTATATTTCAAGCTCAATAGAAAATAATTATTTAATCGATAAATATATTTTATATATACAGGGTGATTCCTATAGTACCTGCCACCGTTTGGGAGCGTGTAGGTGGTGCGTAGGGGAGTATTTTGATATAGGACACTTGGGGTCGGAAATCTAAAATAAGGGTGCCAGAGCCAAATTTACCTTCTGGAATTTCGCGCCTGTAGGTAGGCAACCCAACCGGCCGGCGGTGCACACGGAGCGATCTCAGGCGGCGATGTGTGGCTGACACTTGATCAGAATTTTGTTTAAACCCACGAAATCCCGTCTGCAACGACGCGTATCAAGTGAATAAACACTATGGCAATAGTATAATAATAGTTGGCTAGATGTAGGAAGTGCATTGAGAACAACGGTGGCCACGTTGAACACTTGTAAACGTTATTGCTTTTGACTGTCGTTTTCCCTCCTTCCCTCCCATGTCGCTTCCTCGCGCTAACTCGCTCTGCATCGCTCCGCGCGAAACGTCGGTCGGTTGGGTTGCCTACATACAGGCGTGAAATTCCAGAAGATAAATTTGGTTCTGGCGCCCTTATTTTAGATTTCCGACCCCAAGTGTCCTATATCAAAATACTCCCCTAGGCACCCCCTATACGCTCCCAAACGGTGGCAGGTACTATAGGAATCACCCTGTATATAAACGTGAATGAAATATAAGATATTCAGATTAATAACAATAATTCAATTTGTTCAGTATAATTTTACTAAATTTACACAAATACCTACATTTAGTTATTTAAATTGGACAAATGAAATTAAATTAAATCTGGATTTAAATTATCATTAAGATTAAAAAGAGTAATCAAAACGTAGCAATTTGTTGTTAAAGTTAAATATAATTGTATTAAATTGACTCTATAAATACATTTGATTGTTTAAATGGAACTTTATCTATAAGATAAAAAATATTAGTTGTTAGTTATACCGTAAAAATGAAAACCATCCGGAAATTATCCTAAATTTTTAGATGTTCCGCTTTTATATAGCGCTTATTTTAAGAATTATCGTATGCGTTGTTGCGTGTTGTTGAACTGCTGTGGCAGGTAAAGCAATTTGCAATTTTGGGAAATATTTTACTCGTGTGAAATCAGCAATAATCATTCAGCAATAAATTTTGCATATTTCCTACGAAAGTAGAAATAACAATATAAATATGCATATGAATGCATAAAAGGAGTATTTAGGCACTAAGTAACACAAATTTGGCAGTTGGATGCTATTTCAGGCACCTTGAAGGCAGTGCACCTGCGCATTTTTGTTGATTATTTATCCTCGGACTAAGGGGTGGCTTTTTCAACCCTTTGGACGGTCGTGCAGCTTGGTATTTTTGTTAAAAAGTGGAATTGTTTCAGTACCTATATGGTGGGTCGCTTCGGGTGTATTCGGAAATTTTGGCCGTTCTTTTCGAACATGAATCAAAATATATCATTCAGCAGATTATCGGGAAACGCTGGAACTCTTGTACTAGTTGCTGTAACGGGAGTCCGTTTACGGATTTTATTTGATTCGAATTTCATTTAACTTTTTTGCTGCATAGAAAGCTTGGGGCGCTAGTAAAATTAGTTTTATTGATAGAAAGAGTTCCGAAATGTGTGTCCACCAACAAAGAAAAGTACTTAGTGGGAAGTAGGCAATTCGCGTCGAACCGCGAGAGGAAATTAGCGTCAAGCGGCCACAGCACATAAATCGGTCACCTGTAATTTGGGATAGGGGGTTGTTCAATGTGGTAAGTCAACCACGTTTAATTTACCACTTAGAAACAATTATGTATGTGTGCTTTATTGGTGATTTATACTTACAAGTATTTTCACACGTCATTTTTTCACAGACATAATTGACCATAAATTATCTACCAATCCAATACAAATTTAAAACCTATTTTCTTAGACAAAATGACAATTAGGTAAAATGGCAAAGGACAAAATAAATATACATTTAAACAACAAAATCGCAACATCTTCACAAACAGAGCTAACAATCTAAGTCATTGAAACTATTGTTCAAAAATTCGTTTAGCGAGTAGAATGCTCGACGTTTTAAATATTCCTTTACACTAGCGTTGAATGATAGTGAATCTAAGTTTTTAGTTTTCGTGGGCAATGCATTATAAAACTTCATCCCATAATATGATACGCCATCCTTTGTTTTATTGAGCCTATGAAAAGTTATGTAAATGTGTTCTTTGTTCCTTGTGTTAAAACTATGCAAATCCTGTTTTACAGTTTGTGAAACTATGTTCTCTTTAATATAGAGTAGGCATTGAAGTATATATGTACAAGGGAGTGTCAAGATACCTAGTTCAACAAAACCACTCCTACAGCACTCTCTGTACTTGATATTTTTTATTATTCGGATACACTTCCGTTGTAAGGCAAATAAAGTATTTGCATGTTTCGAATGGCCCCATGCAAGAATTGCATATGATAAAATTGAATGAAAAATGCCATAATAGGCTGTAATTACAGTTTCCATTGAAGCAACTCTTTTAAGATTCCTGATAACAAATATAGCTTTAGATAATTTAGCACTTTGAATAGCTACATGTCTGTTCCAAGTCAGATGTGGATCTAACGTTACTCCCAATATCCTAAAATCTGAATTTTGATTGATGATTTTTTGTTTCCTTAGCGTCAGTGTCATGGTTTGTGTCTTTGATATAGGTCACAATGGGGAAGATCATTCATATATATAAGGAACAAGATGGGCCCCAAAACAGATCCCTGTGGCACACCGTGCTTTAATTGTGACAATTTTGAAACACCATTATCGTAAATTACATACTGTTGTCTATTTGATAAATAAGAGCGGATTAACTGTGCACTTTTGTTTCCAAAGCCATAATTTCGTAGTTTATCGGTTAACATTTTGTGTGATACGCAGTCAAATGCTTTGGTAAAATCAAGACCTGCTAAACTAATGTATTTTTTATTTTCAAATCCTTTCATAACTGTTCGTGCTAAATTACTCACAGCCAGAGCAGTAGACTTTCCTTTTCTAAACCCAAATTGCGATTGACTAATTATATGATGATCCTCGAAATAAGTTTCCATTTGAAGTTTTAAAACAGATTCAAAAATTTTGCTAAACACGGGCGTCAAAGAAATAGCTCTATAGTTATTAGGATCAGACAAGCAACCTTTTTTAAAAAATGGTACGACTTTAGAAATTTCTAATACGGAAGGAAACGTACCACTCGCAATACATTTATTAATTAACTTTGTCAATGGATATAGTATAACATCCTTCATTACGGTAAATACGAATAATAGTGGAACATTTTAACCCACAAAGAATTAAAATCGTGTAACTTTGAATAAAGTTGAAGCGGATATTGTTGTGAGTCTTACATACTTTACGTTTAAATGTTGGCGTTATTTTTATTTAACGGATAATTGAATATCAATTGCAACATTTGATATAATTTAGTGACGATCAGTCATAAATAGAATGGATCCATTCATATGCATATGTTGTGGTGGATGTTACAAACTTTATAATAATATAATACGGAAAATAAATAATAAAATTATAAATGAAAAATCTTCGCACTGTAAAAATGTTGAATGTATATCAATATGCATATTCTAGGTTGTCGATCAGTGAGGTGACTGCTCTTTTCAAAGTTCTTAAAACAAGTTGTAAATCAGCATATGCACGATTAAAGCGCATTTTTGGTAATGCAGGTCAGTATTTTATTAGTGAAGTTTAAAATTATCGATCTCACTACTCACTAGTAATTTTGGCTGCGTTTAATAATTAATTTTATTTAATTTCAATTGACGGTACGTCTTCATTTTGAAAAACAAATCACAAAGTAAATAATAAGTTTTTATACTGATAGCGCTATCTAACGGTAAAATTATAGCACCTCCGAAACCCATATCGAAATTATTTTCTTCAATTATCGATCTCACAAGTAATAACTCAAAATAGACTAGAGCCTGCACATCTACACTATAGCAGAAAGCTTTTAGTGAAAATTTGAATTCTCTAGCTATTGTAGTTGAGGAGATCTCACGCGGACAGCCGGCCTGCCAGCAATAACGAATATAATAGCGTATTTTTTTCAAAAATGCGCTAAAAATCAGGCATTGCATTTGAAACCGGAAGTGATGCCGTACATTTTAATATGCCAACGGATAGATCGTGATGTCGCATATTTGACCATTTTTTCGAATTTCGCCAAATAAAAGAGATGTCCCTATAACTCACTGTATACACTATACAGGTTGTCCTTGCCCCCACTTAAATGATAAAAGTTGAAGATATTTCTGGTGAAACCGGAAGAAAAGTTATACGCCATTGTACAAGCTAAGACGATAAAGGGATATTTTAAAAATTGATTGACAGCGCAGCCACAAGTGAATTATCTTTCACGAGATGGTTAGTTTCCCTTTATATCGTCGTGTATAATACAAAATTTTATTTTATCACAGCTTCTAACAACTCTGAAATTAATTGACGTCAAAAATTGAAAGCTTAGGTTCTGCCAATGCGGTCGTATCTATAGATACAGCATTGTCATATGTTCTGAACGTCATATCGTGCTTCGCGTCCCATTTGAAATAACAATGACAGTTGCCATTAGAACGCACAATGCACAATCGTCAGTTTCACTTAATCTACCCGTTCTGAATCATACTTCTATTACCCTCAGCTTAATTTTAAACTGCGTTTGATCGTGAGATTCACCTGATACAGTGTATAGGTTAACTGTGGGAAAAATTGCGCCTTTTTTGACACTAAGAAAAGGCAATTTAAAATCTGAGTTATCTGCATCGAAAAACTGAAAATGTCCAATGTCGTTTTTATTTTCCCGAACTTATAAATGGGCGAGAATGGACGGGGTTCTCGGTAGCACCTTCCATGGACAATTTTTGCGAGAATCTGAATCTGTTATCTGAATTTCCATAAAGCGCTAGATGTAGAAGCTATACAGAGGCTACTATTATACCTACGTTCTTATTTCTTACGGGCGCCATGTTGGATTTTTACAGAATGAGAGTGTCCAATGAAAACGAAAACAACATTTGACATTTTCAGTTTTTCGGTAATAGCTCGGTTACTTTCAAAGATTTTTCAAAAATTTCAAATACGTTTTTTAGCTACGGAAAGGGGCAACTTTGCCCCGATTTAACCTACACTGTATCCCTCACCGTTATACGGAGATTCCAATGGTGTGGCACGAATTTGAACCACTCTGTACAGTTGACCGTAGTGCGAAAAATCCCAAAAACAAACATATTGTGAGATCTAAATTTAAGCTTGAGCCCCAAGCAACAACCCTGACGTTACCAGATTTCGAATGACCCATTAATTACAGATCAAGTGTAATTGAAGTTAAAATAGTGAGCGCTTTTTGGGTCACGACCGTCGTAAATGTTTATTATCGTAATCTAATTTATCGAGATTCGATTAATGTCGCACGAATTAAAGGACGACAAACAGATCGCCCTTAAATTCGATTAGGCATACGCACGAAATGGGATGTCGCGTATTAAACAATTGAAAACGTTTATGAATATAATTTCCAGGATGTTTTTCGAAAGTCGCTACCTGTTCGGTCGGAGCCTTTTAACGTGACGTGTGACGTACTCGATCGCTATGGAAACAACCTACATAAGTTAATTGGTTTTTCATTTGCGTTTACATGAATGTACACCGGTTTCAAGGGCGTTTGTGAGGCGTCTTCGAAACTTTTGTGATTTCCCGCGCGATCGATTTGTCGTGCCTTGTAAACATATAAGCGCAAATCATTTGTAAAGTACACATTCTAATAAATGTACTTTATTTTCCAGTCAAAAAAGTTCTGCGAATCCTTGGAACTGGACGACTGTGACTGCGACGGGCGAATAACAGCAACCTCCACCTCCAGATAGATGGAGGTCCTTTCCGTACAGGTCCGGCAGCAGCCTATTCACAGGGTTTCCAGATTATCACTTCAAATGATAAGACAAAATTCCGCAGGTAGGTGAACCGCATAAATTTCGCGCAACACTGGCTCTAAGAGCAATGACTGAGAAAAAAAGATCAACGTCTGCTGCAGCTGCAAGCTATAAACTGGTACGAAGAAGATGCACTTCGTTCTGGTTCTGGTTAGGTGCGTTTCTGTTTCTCAGATCGACCAAAAAGACCTATTTACACGTTCCAATTGCGTTTTATGTGCACCGATAGGGCGTGGCGGACTGTACGTAACGGCTTTACAAAAAAAAATCTGGAGTAATTAGATTATTCCGAAGGTTAATCCAATAACGAGTTTAGCGGCACCGTCGCGCAATTTTTGCGACAAAATGGCGGAAAACGAAAGTGTGACGTCAGCGCGAGGAAAAAAGGTGTAGTATTTTCGTCCTTTAATGCGAAAAAGAGGAAGACGAAGAAGGTCACCTCTCGTTTCGAATGTGACATCGAACAATCGATACTTTAATGGGAGTAAAGCCGAGGCGAGGGTGAGCGCGCGCGCGCGGCGCTGTAAATTTTTTTAACCTCAATTTCAATGGGACTACTAAACTCGTGAACTCTCCTCCATTATGTATTTTCTAATATTAAATGGACGAAGCGTAAAGCTCAAGTTTTACGGTCGTAATCGCGTACGAAAACTTGAAAACACTCCATTTGCCAACTTTTTCGTGTTGGTGGAAGACTCTGCTTGAATAAAATGAATATTTAGGCTATTTATTTAGGTACAAATTATGTATGCAAAGCATTACCTACTTATTGACTATTGCAATGAAAGTACCTACATTACGTTCAAAAAGTTAATTTAATTCATCGTTGCTGGCCCAAATGTTTTCAAAGTTTATTTAATCCAAGTACCATCCATATTCGTTCATTAAGCTACCCTTAGGTGCCTTATAGCACAATATTTTGCTGTATGTTGTTTTATATTGTAAATATTGAACTAAGAGTAGGTACATAATCCCTCAGACAAGCCGCAGGTTAGATTTTCTTTGTAGCCGAATTGAATAAAGATAGAAACACAAAACCTTCCCCATACTTGTTTATTAGCCAATCAACGCGACTATAGTCCATTTGTTATTACTGTTCCGATATGTAATTTACCCCAATAAATGCAGCGTTAACTTTTTCTACCTCACGACGTCGATTTAAACATAAACAATTCTCTCAAACAAACTGCAACGCGCTATTGTTGACGTGCAGAATAAGAATGAACAAAGTACGGTGCCGCAACGGTTAATCGACTCTAGATCGTATTGCTTACGTCAATTAATATTAATTGGACTGAATTTCGCTTACATCCAGTTTTTGTTTACAACAATGTTGTTTACGCCTACTTAATGCCATGCCATGCAAGCGAAATTCACTTCAATTAACATTCTTTAACGTAAGCGATACGAGCTAGAATCGCTTAACCGTTGCGGTACGTTACTTTGTTCATTCTTATTCTGCACGTCAACAATAACGCGTTGCAGTTTCAAGGAGAGAATTATTTATATTAAATCGACGACGTAAAGTAAAAAAAAGTTAACGCTGCATTTAGTGGGGTTAATTACATATCGGAATAGTAATAACGGATGGACTATAGGTCGTCTTCTGGTTTTAAAATGTGGATACTAAAAATATCTTTAAAACGGCCGGCGATGATAACGAATAACAGGGCAAGAATACTCCACAGCTCCCATGAAACTGGGAGTATTCAAGGAAAGCGTTGCAATAGTTGCAATTTCTCTCAACAAAATAATCCAATGATTTTTAAAATTAATGAAATGCTCATAACCATCTTAACTTTAATGAAGAAATCGAGAGCATAGGAAGAGACCTCTGTTCCGACGCTTCCAGAAATTCACAAACAAAGAAAAGAAATAAAGGAACCCGAGTTAATCCACTCGGTAATTGAAATGACGATTGCTTAAGGAGCCAAAATACTTGTATTCAGATCCACGACTGCGTTAATTAACGTGTTGCAATCCCGCTCACATTTATAACACCATAAAAATCAAATCGATCATGGTTTGTATTATGTACTTTTGTGTCTATTATTGTTTTTATGCATGGACAATTACTACCTACTATTGTTTACATCTTGTGCCGCAACGTTGGTGCAGTACAATAAACATTATTATTATTATTATTATTATCAATAGATTAATTAAACTAAGTAAGTGACTTCCAAAATTTAAACTCGAACTCGGACGGGCGGACGGACTCGAGCGCCACCAAGGGTACGGGCTTGCCCTAATCGTATTCGGTAGCGGTATCTACGGGAAAACAAATGCAGGAAAGCGAAACAATATCACCCCTTATAATAAATGAAACGAGAAGTAACAAAAAGCTTACCTTGCAATTAAACGGAGCGGTATAAATTACAGTTGAAGAAAAAGCAAAAGCTATAGATACGGGGCGGTAAACTTAATGTAAAACCAAAAATTAAACGGTATGAATGCAAAATAAATTTACGGAAAAGTTACGGTACCTACTTACGAAAGATGCATAAAATAAAAAGATTTCTTATGTTTCGGTTCAACACCCAAAGGGAAAAGATCCCCTCTAAACAACGACTTTACTTTTTTATAAAATTCGGCTGTCATGGAGGAACGACGGTTTTCCCAACCGACACAGCGTACCTATTCGGTTATATACATCCAAAAACTTCTTTAATTAATTGTCTTAAAATTCAAACTAATTAAGAGCGCTTCTTTTGATACTCTACACGTTTATTTAACACTTACTTAATTAGTCGGATTGAAATGTGTATCCAATTAACACCGATTGCAATTTTTCAGCTCAGCACGAAGGTCGCTTATCAATCCGATAACGACGTAAACCTGCATGGGCTTGTTGCTTGTTTTAATTTACCATGGGAAACAAAAACCTGCTACTAATGGCTTAACGTGGCTGAAATGCTAAAATATTAATTTGCTTTCATCTTCTAAATGACAAGAGCTTTCAGACGCATCAAAAATAATTGAAATATCTTGACGGGAACGGTTGCAAATTGCGAATTAATTGCAGCCTTATTTACGTTGGCGGCGGCTGAAACACAACTCTAAGAATTAAATTTACCTTTAGCTTCTATCTCCAACTACTAAAACTAACACAAAACACTTTCGGCACGGCACTTTTCGTAACGAAGCGCTCAGCTTAAAACGATACATACAGAGGGATCGCTAAAACGGACAAACGACAAGGCGGAAAAAGCCCAAAACGAGAACTGGAGCCCTAAAAGAAAAAACCTGCCTACCTCCGATTCTTTAGAAAATGTGTAGGTTAACAGTTTAAGAAATAAATTGTTTCAAACTCCATATAAAACAAATAGAAAAATCCTGACAATTAACAGCTCGTTAAAGAAAATGGCCGCTACTTACGTAATTCGCCAACATTCAATTAAATCCTCAACAATGAGTGTTAAGATTCGATACAAAATTAATCTCCCACTGCACTCTGGAATGAATTAAAACGTGTGCTCCTCGAACCCCTTGTAGTCAGAAGTGTTAAGCTGATACGGTTGTGATATTAGCGTACGTTACACCCTCATTATTTATTGTATCAGATAACGTACACAATGCCTATTTTCATAAAGAGCTTGCGATAGGGCATTCTTTCGTAAAATATGATAGACATCTTTCATGAAGGTATTTGTTTACCGTATACCCGGAATTATGTTTAGTCTCAGGGTTAACATCAACGTGGAAGTGATATGTTATAAAAGTAACTTCAAGTAAGTGATAAATATTGAACTGTTATAAATCAAACCGCTTTGCATTTAGTGTGTCCTTAGGTAATAGTGTTAGTTTTTATTTAAAATTGATAATTTTTATAAATAAATAGCGGAATTACACTGGTGTCAGGTGTGGGGTTCATGTCAGTAGTGACCCGATCACGTCAGGAAAAATGGAATAACTGTTGCAATCAACGCAAGAAACAGAAGCTGGTCAATCTGGAAAACCTGCGTCAGAAATTTGATCTACCATGATGTTAATGGCTTAAATGGCCTTTATCAATTAATTGAAACAAGTGAGTGAGGATCTTTATCGTGAGTAACAAGAAGATAATTGCAACATTAAAGAAGAAAATTAACAGCAGGACAGTGTTGTTGAATACTGTAGTAATACAATATAATATTATATTATATAATATAATATTATATACTTAATATTATATTATATAATATAATATTATATACTTAATATTATATTATATAATATAATATATTATATTATAATATAATATAATATAATAATAAAACATACAAGACGCTACAACGTATTAAAATACGTGAGGCATCGAAGCGCCAGCAGCCGCCATCGAACCGCCATAAAAGATTAGTCGTCAGCGATAAGGAACAGAAGCGAACGTGACGCGTTCTTTCCGGTAAATGCGATATGGCGACTTCGCAGGGAAATCTTTACGGGATTTTCTGTACAAAGTTTCCGTTTGCTATATAAGCAAATTGAATTGTGTTTAAAAGCAGTTCCAACATCGATGACGAAGTGAAGTTTGTGCTCGTATGTGATACATTTTCATTTTAGAAACTATAAATACTATTTGGAGTGATGCTTTTTACTCATACCACCCACCAAAATGTAATACTCAATCTCCAATTATACCGAAGTTACCAAATTTTGATAAAATCAGAAAGATGATATCAAAAGCGTATTTAAAGCGTGGAAAAATCCTTACTTGCTCTTTAACATTATTTACACAATCTCATTTATAGGCAAGGCTGAAAAACAATGAGCATGGAAGCAAAGGATGTACGAAAGATATAAATAAACAATAATTTCGTACTAATGAAGTAATCACAGATTATCACTTAGTAACATGGGCTCATATCTCACAAACAACAAATGATATCAACAAACCATCAAAATTGTTTCTAAGGTAGAAAGGAAAAACAGGTTTGTTTTTCAAATTCTTAAATATTTGGTGTAATGTAATTTTGTTTAAATAATCGCCTTTTAATTTGTTGCCATAAGCATTTTGTTTTTCAAGATAAGCAGGTTTCGCCGATAAGAAAACACAGGTTTTTAATTTTGAAGACGCAAATTCAAGTAGAAGAGAGGCAGAGAGAAGGAAGAATGTTATATATAGCAGAGGAAGACGTGAATCGTTTCTTTTGGTGGTGGACATTAAACGTTGCCTTTTTAATGTTTGTTTTTTTTGGACGTTGAAACGTAGCCGCTTATTGTTTTGCTGATTGACAGTTTTGCCTTATAAAGTTTTGTAGAGTGCTCTAAGAGATTTCCATTACGCCGTTTAAAGTGAATGTTTAAAAGAGGTGAAGTTTACGAAGGAGTTAGTCGGAGTGTTGCGTTTATCGAGCAGTTATCGCTTATGTGAAACCTTTCTTTAAGATCCTCAAAGGGAGTTCTTTCCACCATCAAAGAGTCAAAATCACATGTGAAATTACAACAAATCCAGTGTCGTCTAAGTCGAAATTTAAGTGCAATCAATCATAGTGTGTAACATCAGCTGGTTTTTGTGTTTGTTTGTGCGTCATCACAGTTACGACCGGATATTTTGGATTATTAGCACTTTAAGGTAATTAAGATTTCTTTAATTAATTGTTTCAATCGATCGCTTGTTGCGTGGTATTTGTACTTTGGCCCTGAGTGCCTATTTTTCTTGCAACTTAATTGATTCATTTTATCGAATAAATTTTTTTTTCGTCTGTAAAAGATCTATGTTGTGTTTAATCGGGCCCGAATGACGACCCAGGTACCTGGGGGAAAACGCCGTTTTGATTTTGTTGAATTCAGGTCGTTGATTTTACCATCACAAAAGGTAAGCAAATCATTCGAAAAATTTCTACTCAATGCCTATCTTTGAGGCCTTAAAAAATGTCACTCTGCTAGTCCTTAAATCCCCATCAAAATTGTGCACTCAATCTCGTGGATTAAATCAAGATCGCAAAACTTCCCAAATTGCAATTCTTGCGATCCATTTTCGAGTACCTATGTCAAATCTTGAAGAACTTTTCTATTCATGTAACAGTTTTTGGGGAAGATCCGAACTTTCGTAGCAGGTACTTTAAAATTCTTGAAAGTGTTATAAAACAAAAATCGTGTTCTATAATTAACGATTGTAATGGAAGATAGCGCCCAACATTTCCTTAGTATAAGCGTCCGAGCATAACGTGAAACTATTACAATCGAATAAACCGCTCAAAAAACGAGAATTAATTATGTACTGTTTAGGCTAATGAAACATAAATATGCTAATTACGGCAGCCAAAACTGCTGTAAAGATACAATCAACCAATTAGCTTAAAGAATAGCAAAGCGTAACAGTTTAATTCGTTTATAATTAACTCGTACGCTGGCGCACCGTCTTGTTGGAATCGACAAACGGTGTCATAATTGTGAAAAGAAATTGGCTAATCAGGATAAACAGGTCCTATTAAGTCTCTGCAAGTATCAATTTGAAATTCCTTTTATAGCTAAATCCGTCGCCAAGGCGGCTATATAAGGTAAAGGCGACCGTGTTCGGATCTCGTGTACAATTAGGGCAGCGTTTGTTAATTCTCCTATTTCTAATAGTGGACCAATAAAGCGTACACACGACTAGATTTTTCGGGTGGGACAAACTAGTCGTAAATGGGGATCAAAAAAGGCGTGTCGACAGGTAAAGATCGGCACCATTTCGTACACGAAATCGTCGCCTTTGATGATTAACGTTGGACAATTTTGTTCCGCAGGCTCAACGAGGATGGGAAAACCCAAGAACGCGAGCGGTCCAACTTCTTGGATTTTCTTCTGTCTACAGGGTGGATCGATTCATACCGGCTTTCATTCGACATGGCAACACTGTATAAAGCAAGAGATATTTTCATATATACCTTAACTCTCTCGTTATTGCGCTTCTCCTTAGGTGATAATTACAGTCCGAAACATTCCATGTTAAAGTTTTGCAAAAAAAAAGGTAATGTTCCTGGATGTATTAAATTATTAATGTATCATGTAAATATCAACTTAATATGTAAGTGTACGATTTAATGTTATGTTTGATGTAATTTTATGTAAAATGGTGTTAATATGTTATTTGTCGTCATAAATGTTTCTCTTTAAGTTATTCGGCACTTTGTTATACAATGGAAGAACTATCACATAGCGTGCAATAAACGATAATACTTATTTTGAGCATTAGAGACCCTTGATTACGGATGATTTACCAATAGACTGTGACTGTCCAGTATTATCACGATGATTAAATGGAGTTAACCGAGCGTGGAAGCACCCCTATCAAATTTTATAAAAAAGTCTCGTGTTGCCACAATTTTGCGCGCGTCTTTTTAACTCCACGTAATTTGATACGGAAGATTGCACAACTCTAGAACAATGTGTTACCTCTTAGATTACCTTTTTGGTGTTTATTAAGTAGGGTAAGTTGTAAATAATGTATGTACTCGAACTATGTAGAGCACTATAATTACGACGAATTTGTACTTAGGGGGAGTGTATTTAGAAAAGATCTACAATCTGCCTTAGCCTAGAGATTTTTTCTATGTAAGTTTTATAAATTTATCAAAATTATATTTATGGGAGGTGTTTTCGTTGCAAAGTCCACGAGTTTGACTAACACAGGTGAGGGTGAGCATAGTTAAAAGAATATTCTTGTTAGATTGGTAGAAATTAGTCTTGTTCACATAATTAGGCGAATTTTATTCCGAGTGTTTTCCGTGCCTACAGTCGCTCTATCAAACAAAAAAAAAAGGCACTAACATCCCGTTAATCTGCAGGTGACCATTTTCTGTGAGTGGTTTTGATACCACATATACCTATTATTATGTAAGTAATATATATAATTGATAGCTCTACATACATATCGCTGTAAATTACCTATACTTATTTTATACATTTGTTTAAAAAATAATAACTTTTAAAGTGTAGACAATAATATTGTGAGAATTGTTTGTAAATCAATGGTCTTTAAGCGCTTAAATTAGCAGTGTTTGTAGATATACCTTTGTTTAAACGTATTTATTAATTTTATTATTGTACATTGAATTTCTCTCCTTAATTATACCACCAAAGAATTATAGTTTTTAGACTTGGCTTATTTTACAAAGGAAAAAAAACTGTAAACAATATTATTAATAAATATCTAAAATTAGTTCATTCATTGATCCACAAGTTGACGATTACGCCATCTGTTACACGTGGAGCAAGGTAATAAATCTATTTCCGTCATGTAAATAAACTCGCTTTAATTGGGTCAATAAGTTCGCCCGCTTGTGCGCTTATCACAAAAAAAATTTGTCTTAGGATTTGCTAGAGGGGGAAGGGGGTCGTGAGCGGGGGGCCGGTCAATAGCTCTAGGTGAGCTTTTATGCAGGCGCGTGAGCTTTATTGAATTTCAACTCGCAGCAGAGCTTTTTGATATACAAAGCGGTTCGCCGAAATGTAATTTGCGAACTATAACGGAAAGGGCCCCGTGGAAAGCTGAAATAAAATTGTATCTATTCGGAAAAATTTAAATTGGAAACTGGTAAGAAACTCAAAAATCTTTCAAGTCGAAGCTTATTTACGACAGTATTGTTGATTTTTAGCCACAAGTCGACTTTCAAAAATATATTTCGGGAGTTATTCCATTAAAAAAATTCCACAGTCCGTCGATTTCTAAGAATCATCGGGAAATTTTTTGAAAATGGTTGTCTCAGGGTTCCAACATCTATAAAAAAATTGAGAACGCTCTGGGAGTCGCCCAGTTTGAAAGACAGCATCGTTGTTTAATTTGTTTATTTAATGAATCAATAACTATGAAATTTATCGTGATCGGGTGTGTAATATTGTTTTGTTATCAAAGGAAGTGACCAAATACGGATTTTCAAAATGATCGGATGAATTTTACTTTATAATAATAGATTGTTAAATTTCTGGATTACTTTTTTATATTTTTCCATAAAAAACAATAAGATTCAAAACTGAATGCTCCATAGAAAATTCGATTCTAAACAAATTCATTTCTCCTCATTTTTTCCTTCAGTTGAAGTCAAATGCGAACAAAAACGACATTTTCCCATTTTTTCTTCGTTTTTGTTTATATATTTCAATATTTATTTATTATCTCTGACAATGTGAACCATTGCATGAGATACGTCAAATGTACACAGTATATAACTCCACAATTTTAAATACTAGAACACGTTTAAATAATTACAGAAAAACTAGTTTCGAAAACAAAAGTTAAAAAACTCATCCACAGTATATGGTGCTTGAACTAAAAGAATTGCTTTTATAGCTGCCCTAAGACTCTTTAATGTTTTCTTACCTGTTACACTTTTGGGAAGGACATTATATAATTTAATTCCCATTGACGTACAGAGCTGGGCAGAATACTTAAAAAAAGTATTTGAATACTAAATACTTTTACGTCCAGCACAAGCGAATACTAGATACAGATACATTGAAAAGTATTCAAATACTTTAAAAAATAAGTATTATTTCATACTGTCCGGTAGATGTTCGATTACACTATCATTTTGAGTCCGGTAGGTGAGTTATTACAGCATCAGAGCCGGTAAGCAACACTTACCGGACTGTTATTTGTATATCTACATCAAATTTGACATCTTCACACAATTAATTAAAAACCCCAACATAAATTTGGCTGTAATTCTTTATTTCAAACATTAACATTGATTGGAATGAAACAATTTGTATTGCCCTCAACACTAACGCCTGGGTTATTACTGGATGTCGAGTTAGTAATGTTTGATTCCTTCTGCTGTAGAACTTCAATGAAATTTTCGCCGCCTTGTATCAGTTGTACCATACGGGCAATCTTAACTTTTCCTTCTACCGAGCCTTCGATGTATTTTTCTGCCGTCGATGAGCTTTTCCATGCCCCATGACGCTTTAACACCGAAACCCAGGCAAAAAAATCTCAATTCAAAAACTTACTGCATCCAAACAGTATGCCAACATGACGTTTTCCTCTACTTGTTTCGCCCCACGTTCGCTCCTCAATTGGCAAAACACTTACTTAGTACTCTGTTTCATACCTTGCGGCCGACTTCTTAGGAACCAACTTTTTGGTTGCTTCATAATAATAATAATAATAATAAACCGATACAACGAAATATCGAAGGATCCTCAGTATTACAATCACTTTTAACGACAATTTATTGTTATTATTAATCTGACAAAATACATTTTATAGTTAACAAAAATGCATCAAATTCATGTCTTGGGCTTTGAGATAATGCTCTTGGTTTTTTTCCCAACGATCTTGGTGCATAAATAACGATCTTGGTGCATAAATAACGATTTTGACATGTTTTGATCAAAATCCATGTGGTCCATAAAAATAGATCAAATTCATGTCTAGATCATTGAGATAATGCTCTTGATCTTTTTCCCAACGATCTTGGTGCATAAATAACGATTTTGACATGTTTTGATCAAAATCCACGTTTTCGCCAAAAATTTATCAAATTCATGTCTTGGGCATTGAGATAATGCGCTTAGTCTTTTTCCCAACGCTCTTGGTGCATAAATAACGATTTTGACATGTTTTGATCAAAATCCACGTTTTCGCCAAAAATTCATCAAATTCATGTCTTGGGAATTGAGATAATGCGCCTAGTCTTTTTCCCAATGATCTTGGTGCATAAATAACGATTTTGACATGTTTTGATCAAAATCCACGTTTTCGCCAAAAATTCATCAAATTCATGTCTTGGGCATTGAGATAATGCCCCTAGTCTTTTTCCCAATGATCTTGGTGCATAAATAACGATTTTGACATGTTTTGATCAAAATCCACGTGGTCGCCAAAAATGCATCAAATTCATGTCTTGGGCATTGAGATAATGCGCCTAGTCTTTTCCCAACGATCTTGGTGCATAAATAACGATTTTGACATGTTTTGATCAAAATCCACGTGGTCGCCAAAAATGCACAAATTCATGTCTTGGGCATTGAGATAATGCGCGTAGTCTTTTTCCCAACGATCTTGGTGCATAATTAACGATTTTTACATATTTTGATCAAAATCCATGTGGCCTCAGAAAAATAATTTAACATTTTTGAATCACACACATGCGGTTATCAAACGTGCACGTTATCAACTCTTTCAGCATCAAGATAATGCGTTTGAAAGCTTTTACAACTCTAAATTCATGTGTAAAGAATAATTTTGGGTACATTTTGCTCTAACTTTTGACCTAGACCACAGAGAGAGTTATATTGAATTGTTACACTTCTAAGAGTCATAGGGAATAATCTAGCGAAAGTCCGAACTCGATACATGACCTAGGGAATGAAATATGTTAATTTTTATTATATTGAGTTCGCAGTTTTTCCTGTTCCCGATTCACTCGAAGTCCTATAACTTTTGTTTCTGTTGAACCAGCTTCCTGAAAATCAATAGCGTCCGTTCTTAATGTCCAACGTACCCGTATACCAAATTTCAACACAATCGGCCACTTTTAAAAAGAGTTAGAGCGCACACGGACGGACGGACGGACGGACGACAATACAAAACTATAAAGGATCTGAGGATCCTTAATAATAATACATCAGAAACAATCCAACATATAATATCGGCATGCACACGACTTGCACAAACTGAATACAAACATCGACACGATCAGGTAGTTAAAATCATACATAAAAAATTAGCACTTAAACACAATCTCATAACAGATAAGACACCATACTACAAATACACGCCACAGATCATACTTGAAAACAACACACACAAATTATATTGGGACAGGACACTACTCACAGACAAAACTATCCACAATAATAGACCAGACATTACACTTATAGATAAAACACAAAAATCCATTTGTATTATAGACATTGCCATACCCAACACTAACAACTTAACTAAAACACATGCAGAAAAACACCGCAAATACACCGATATAGCTATCGAGCTTAGGACGCAATGGAGAATGAAATCTACTGTTATAGTTCCCATTATTCTTAGTGCTACCGGAGTTATACCAAAGACAATACACCACAATTTACAACTATTAGGTTTAGACAAAAACACATACAAAAATTTACAAAAAGCAGTCATTATCAACACATGCCATATTGTTCGTAAATTTCTAAACATAACACAAGATACTACATACACAAATGATCCACAACGTATATACATGTAAACAACAGTACTCGCTCACAACACGGTACACAACATACTGTAATATCTCCACCTCTAACCCAAACAAACACACAAATATAACTTACCGAACAAACAAGTACAACAAATGATACAACATATACTACAATCAGAGATTCACCTCTGAAGCAAACCACATTATCACGACCCATTAGTATTCAACCCAAACGCAAAAGCCTAAACAGCACTTTAGACTCACAACATGACACACAACATACTGTAATATTTCCAACCTTAACTCAACCAACCACACAAACACAACTTCCTGAACAAACAAACGCAATAAATACAAGTAACGCAACACGCACTACAAAGACGCCCTCACCCACACGACCTAGCACAGCTGAAAAACACAATACTCTTTCTTCTCAGAAACACACCACGTTATCACAAACACAACCCACTCGTACTCAACCCAAACGCAACAACCTTAACACAGGCTCACAAAATACTGTAATGTCTCTACCAATAACCCATGCAACAACAGAAATACAACTTCAAGAACAAAGAAACACCATAAATACAAGTAACGCAACATGCACTACAAAGACAGGGCCATCCAATAAAGTTACACGCCCTAGCACATTTAAAAAACACAAAACTCCTTCTTCACAGAAACGCACCACATTTTCACAACCCACTCGTATTCAACCGCAACGCAAAAACCTTAACAGAACTACAGGCTCACAACATACTAAAATATCTCCACCTAAAACCCAAGCAACTTCACAAATACAACCTCAAGAACAAAGAAACATCATAAATACAAGTAACGCAACATGCACTACAGAGACAGGTCCACCCAATAAAGTTACACGCCCTAGCACAATTAAAAAACACATAACTCCTTCTTCACCGAAGCACACCACGTTATCACAACCCACTCGTATTCAACCCAAACGCAGAAACCTGTACAGCACTACTAGCTCACAAAATACTGTAATATCTCCATCAATAACCCAAGCAACCTCACAAATACAACCTCAAGAACAAAGAAACACCATAAACACAAGTAACGCAACATGTACTAGAAAGACAGGTCCATCCAATAAAGTTACACGCCCTAGCACAGTTAAAAAACACAATACTCCTTCTTCTCAGAAACAACCCACTCGTATACAACCGAAACACAAAAACCTTAACACAGGCTCACAAAATACTGCAATATCTCCACCAAAAACCCAAGCAACCTCACAAATACGACCTCAGGAACAAAGAAACACCATAAATAAAATTAAAAAACACAAAACTCCTTCTTCACAGAAACACACCACGTTATCACAACCCACTCGTATTCAACCCAAACGCAAAGCCAAAGAAACACTTACACAATAAACTCCATTTAATAAAATTACAGGAATTATTATAATGATTTTTTTTTGTTTTTTTTCCTCTTTCCTGATAGCGTTGGCTATTGTGCCCATCAATAGGTATGTTGGTAAGTACGAATTACATTATCCCTAGATGTCCAATGTACGTGTGATTTTTTTTTTTTTTTTTTTAATGACCCTACATAACTTCACCAGACACAGACACTAATCGTTACTTGATTTTAATCCGTGCGATTAGTTAACCAGGCTAGACCTGAGTTCTCACAAGAAACACCGACCATAATAATATTTAATAAATGTCCAACAGAAAATCTTTCCAATTACAGGACAAACTTAACTTAACTTCATTAAGCACGTAGTGTTTCATATAGCTAAAATAATAACTAAATTAGTAAACTTATAATTAACATAAAAGAACTCTAATAAACAAAATTAACATTAGAAAAGTAAATAAAGATTTACTTTACAAAATGCAAGTTAGATACCCACAGAAAATCGAAACAAAAATGCTGACAAAACAATGCATTTCCGTATTGTGTATATAACATGAAAAATAAGAAGCAATAAAAGACAAAAAATCAGTGCTTGTTGCAATATTGATGGCAAGCTAGAATTGTTGATATCACAGCGTTGGCTTATCGAATTAAATATACGGCATATAGTGACAATAGGGGATTGAAATAGAATTTCTGTGCGGGGAGTGTTGTAGTGAAATGTTCTAGAACTAGTATTCCGTACACTGGTATGAGGTACCTATTTTAAAACAGGATAAGTACCATAAGTTTTATAGTGCAAAAATTTTAGAAATTTTCTTTGTATAGATTCAAGAGCATTCTTATGGGCCGTGTATGTCGGATTATATATAAGTGAACAGTACTCAATTTTAGAACGCACTAAACTATAGTGCAACGATCGAAGTGCTAATTGATTAGAAAAGTGTTTACAGTTTCTAATTATAAATCCAAGCATCCGATTTGCTGAATGACAGACATCTTTGATATGGTCACTAAAAGTAAATTTACTATCAAACGTGACACCTAAATCTTTTATTGAGAAAAAACGCTGTAATTTTGCATCATTAATAGTGTATTCGAACTGAATTGGGCGCACTGTACGGGTAAAAGAAACTATTTTACACTTCGCGACGTTAAGAGACAACAAGTTAACATTACACCAATTGCTTAAAGCATTAACGTTTGTTTGGAGATGTAAACAGTCTTCAGCACTCGATATAATAGAGTATATCTTCAAGTCATCTGCGTATAGTAACTTATGGCAGTAGATAACGTCAGCTACATCGTTGATAAACAAGCAAAACAAGAGAGGACCTAAGTTGGAACCCTGCGGAACCCCTGAAGTTGCATGCACCGGTGACGATGTGAAATTATTAAATGTAACAGTTTGAACACGATTCTTGAGATACGACTGAAGTAAACGTACAAGGTTTTCATGAAATCCGTAGCGACGTAGCTTCTTTATTATGATTTGATGTGGTATTCGATCAAAAGCCTTTGATATATCGGTGTAGATAACGTCTACCTGTCCTCTTCGATCCAATACTTCAGATACAAATTGCTTGAAACATGTTAAGTTGCTTAACGTCGAACGCTTGCTAATGAATCCATGCCGACACTCCGAAATTATATTCCTAACATTACAATATATTTTGTTATACAATGTGATTTCAAACACCTTACTGAAGTTATTCAATAGACTAACCGGGCGATAATTCTCCACGTTGTTAGCATCTCCGCTCTTCAGGACAGGAGTAATATTAGCAACTTTCCATATCTCGGGAAAAACGCAAGTCCTTATAGCAGTATTGAAAATTAGGCTCAATGGTTTTACAAAAACATCTCTGCAATCTTTTACAAGAAAACTTGGGATTAAATCTTTACCAACAGTAGCCTTAGCTTTTAATTTATTAATGGCATCTTTGACTTCACTTTCGGAAATGACAGTAACGTTAATATTTGGCATGTTGAAATCTTCTAAACTATCCTGGGTGTTGGAGGGAACATTTACAAATACACTACTAATAAAAGTTCATGAGATTTCGACAGGATTGTATCGGGAACAGTGGTACCAGTATTTTTCGATACTTAAAGTAATTTTTTACTTAAGTAACTATTTTAAGTACTTTTGAATATTCAGTACTACTTTTAAGTACTAAGTTCCAGTATTAATCTAAGTACTTAAAAATTCAAGTATAAGTATCAGAAAATTTGTGGTACTTAAAGTAAAGTACTTTTGGTACCGAAGTACAACAGCACTGTGCATAAACAACATTGCCTGTCTTGTAGGCAATGGCACATCCTCCAGAAAGAAACATGAGGTACCTATCGTTTCTTCTAAAAAGTTGCGGTATACTTCGCCAGTAAGTGTTTCTGGTAGATATATCGATCCAATTAGACAGTCACCCACAATCCCAACCCAAACGTTCAACGAGAACTGATTTGTTTGGCAATTCTTCGAGTAGAAGTACCTAAATCTTCTTTTATCATGTTCAGCACATTCTACTATACGTCAGGGGTTGTGTAGTACCCGCAGGTTCTGGGGGTGTACGTAGATTCCATTCGCATGAGTATGCAAACGATTTATTATTTATTCGTTGTTTTGTTGAAAAGTTTACTTTTGACGCAGCGAAGTTGGTCCCCCATATTTTCAAAATGGGTTTTCAAGAACTCTAGATCTTTATGGGGGGGCTTCGATATAAAGAGAATTACATTTGATAAATCAGGGACTTTCACATGCACCAGAGATCATACCATACTGCACTGATCTTTGCATGCACGCTTAGTAGATGTTTATCTTTAAAAATGTTAAAATTATGCCTCTATTTACCTCTTTTGGGTTTTCTCATAAAGATAAATATACAAATGGAAACGTTTCTTGTAAATGGTAAATGCAAACTAACTTTTCTTCCTGCATAGTAAGGGTAATTTCCCTGAACTATTTAATCCCAAAATGAATGCGACTCATTCATTATATAATCTCTATTTACTTTGCCTGTTTCCGGTACAGCACGGTCTAAATAAATGGAAACGATTCCCAAAGAGAATACACCAACGACCTGAAGGGATAATGGTATAAATAATTCATAAAGCGAGCGCGTAGACTGCAGACATAACAATTTAAATCTCAACAAGCAATTACCAAAGCGCGCAACCTCACCCTTCAATACCTAATATAAATATCAATAAGCGTTTTGTCAGCCCTCAGAAGCAGAACTAAAAACAAAGCGCAAGCACGCGACAGTCGCCCTTAAAGCCACTTTCCCTCCCGCATAACTCCACGCGTCGTCGAAGCACCGAAGAGATACAATCTTATGAATTTTTATTTGTAAAGTCTCGTTGTCAAGGTCACCGCCGTCTCCAAGTTAAAAATTTTGAATAACCCTCGCTTAACCTCGGAAACTCCGCGAACGTCCGCCGGAGGACGCTACGTACTCGTTTCGAAGCGAGGCGCGCTCGAGGCGACCCAGTCCGCAACAGGGAACTGCTTTACAGCGAAAATGATCAATACATTTAGGTCAGTTTGTTTGCGACGTGCGATTAGTTTTACACGCAAAACAATTAAAACGAACCGTCGGTAACGCTAAAAAAAGTGTTTTCGTAAAGGCCTCAATGCGTAGTCGCGTACTGCCATTTAAAGAAGTGGCGAGAGTGTAAGAAAAAATTGCGCGAATAGGCACGTCGACAATTCACGTTCGATTCGTTTCGCCATAAACAAATCTGAGGGAACTATGTGCCTGTGACCGGATAATTCGTCTTTTTCTCGGTATTTAGCAAATGAGCAAACCGTTGGCGACACGCGTTATGGACGTTTTCGCGCAAGAGGACGCTGTCGAGCATTTTTTGGCGGGAGAGATTAAAGACGAATTTAGTGAGGATTTGGTACTGTCCCAGGTGGACGATGAGGAAATCGAGTTTAAGCGCGAGAACGTCCTCGATTTGGACGATAACGTTTTGGGCGAATGTAATCTGAATGGCGGCGACGGCGGCGAAAACGTTAGGGACGAAAAGGCGATCGCCGACTATAAGAGATTCCGTCGCAATTCGCTTGTCAACGCGCTGAAGAAGCGAAGCATTCGATGGTGAGTGTTATTTACTGTGTTGCGAAACGGTTTTGATTAACTCAAGGTCAGTTTGTCATTCTCTAACCTTAAATAGGTCAAAACAAAATGTCGCCAATTGTTTAAATGCTTCACCAAAACAAACGAAATCATTCATGACCCACTTTCGTGTCGTGACTCGTGATGCAATCAGTCGTCTGACGCCGCGTGACGTAAAATCGTACAAGAATAGAAGTTAGAAAAAAAAAGGAGGAAAAGCACTCTTGATAAAAATGGCACCACAAACTGATTTTTATGTCTTGTGCGCCAATTATGCGTGATGTAAAGTAACTCTTTGCAGAGCATCAAATTGTCTGTGCGCCGCCCAAATGGTGGTTTTTTGTGGCGTCTTGGCTATTTTTTCTCCTCCGCAGCAGAATTAATCCAAACGGAGCAGACGAGGTGCCGAAGGCTGTGCATTTTCGGGCCCTACTGTTCTCCCCATTAGTCGATTATAAAAAACCGTGAAGTTAGAGGGCACTAGATTGTGCCTTTTCAAAGAAAAATTACCGCACTTTAGTTTGTTTTTAGGGGAATTTTTCCGAAGAAAAAAATTCCCCTTATGTGATGATTTTGTCCGTCCGTTCCTCGTCTAACTCGAGAACGAAAAGAAACGGCGAAATGAAACCTTCGCCAATAGATCGCACATTTTATTTCCTTTTTTCCCACTTTCAAGCTAATTTCATAACCCCAACCCAACCAAGTGGGCAGGGGTGGTCAGCTCCTGGAGCCCCCCACTTGCCTGAGTGTTGATAAAGTTTCCTTTATCACCTTTAACAAGTCATGGTCGAGTTCGATTTCTCGAGACCTACTCCAAATGACATTGGACCTTTTACCAGAAAGCCTAGAATCAGAAGTTGTCCAAATGTCGTCTACCGCACACCTCAGGAGTCAACGTACGTGAAAATTGTGCTACGTTTAATGAGCGATCGTCGAGAACCCTTTTGGATTTCTCTACTCCATGAAGCATTTGAATGGTACGACATTATTTGAACTAGATTGGGTAGCACGTACCAAACTTTTCGATGAGTCTAATAATTACCCGCCTAGATGCTTGGGTTCGCCACGAAATCGTAACTACTAAGCCCCATCACCACGACAAGGTGCATCCTATGGTGAGGATACATAGACATAGCCTCCCATCTACTTTCAATAAGGAGCATATGTGCCAACATACCTAACAAAGGTAGAGATATACTTTGCAGCGTAAGTAGAACACCGCACATGCGCAATAGCATTTTAACACACGAGACTACCAAGAATGTAAAATGTGTCCAGTGTGACTATGCAATTTAACATTTAATAACGTACAAGATCACCAACGATTAAAGTGTGTCCTGTCCATTGCGCTTTTTGTTAAGGCATAAGACATGGACCTGCCAAGGATTTAAAATGTGACCGGTGTGATTTAGTCACCAAGCACAAATCCAGTTTTGAAACACATTCGTTAATACACAAGACCAGTCAGAATTGCAAATGCGCTTGGTGTGAACTGCAACACAGTAAACCCCTCAGGAAAAAAACACGCCAGTGAATTACTGGGAATGTGGACACAGTGCGCATGGTCGGTATTCTACTGTTGGCTATCTCTCTGACATTTTGACACAAATTTAGTGACTGTAGGCTTATTCTATGAAATATATATGATCTAAGTACTTTGGTGTTCAGGTTTCCGAACGAAAAAGGTGTTAGTGACTATAATGACTAAATTAATAAGGCTAAAGGGTGTCGCTCACTAGAGCCGGCCGCATTTCCGTGCCTATACGCACATAGAGCGCGCTGCACCGAAGCGACGCGGAGCATTGGGATCTCGGAAACCACACGACATAGAGATTCGTTAATTTATTTACAATTAATTAACAATAAATTTACAATAGTCTTAAAATGGATTAATTTAAAACAGTAAATACAATTTATCGCTCACTATTTATAACATAACAAGAACGCATCGATGTTGGAAGTCGCTCGAAACACAATTCGATTTGCCTATAGGTATAGCAAACAACATTTTCCCTAGAATGTGCTCGAGTGCTCAAAGACGCTACAAATTTTCTCGAACAAACACGTCATATTTCTCGGAAAGATTACATTACATCCGACTTCATTCTTAGTCACCGATTACTAATCTTTCATGGTGCCTGTATGTCTATTGAGATTTCTGGATTGTTCGCTACACTATTATTAAATCTAATAAATGTACTACAAGCTTTTTTTCTTCCTCGGGACAAATTATTGAAGTTGCATCCGAATTAAAACCAATCAAGTATGGAGTACCCCAAGGATCTATCCTTGGTCCTATATTATTTATAATTTTTATTAATGTAGGTCATTAATAAAAATTAACTGCTTCGATCCATCTTCATGTGATATCACCACATATGCAGATGACACTAGTGTGAGTGTGGCTTGTGTTGAAGAAGAGTTAGAAATTAATTTAAATCGTGCGTTATCAACTCTTATTAATTGGTTTAATGCAAATAAACTTTTAGTTAATTTGGAAAAAACAAAAATTCTTCTTTATACGAAAAATATGGGTTTGGATATCGCTCCACTGCGTTACCAGTCAGTTCAATTAGAAAGGTGTCAATCCTGTACCTTCGTAGGAGTTATTATAGACACAGAACTTAGTTGGAAAGATCACATTGACCATCTGAAAGCAAAATTACATTCATCGATTTTCTCATTGTCCCGTTGTAAAAATTTATGTGACCATAAAACCCTTTTGCAAATCTACTATTAATATAAAAAAGTAAGGTGCGATACCGTATCTCATTATGGGAAACTGCTACTAGTCATAGAATTGCTAGCATATTTAAGGTTCAAAAAAGAGCAAACAGGGTATTGTTTCCGCTACAGAAACGGGAATCCTGCAAACCGTATTTTAAAAACTTTCAGATTGCAACCGTCTATTCATTATATGTGCTTGAATGTTTATGTTTCGTGTTCAAAAACAAAAAATTATTTTCATTAAATTGTGATAACCACTCATATAATACGAGAACTAAAAATAACTTTTCTATAATGAGATCAAAAAGTAAGGTGCATATCTCGTCCTACCTACAGATGGGGGTGAGATTTTATAATGTCCTTCCGGCACATGTCAAATGTATTACAATGTTGGCTCCTTTTAAAAACCAAATTAGAAAAATTCTTCAGTCAATGGTGCTATACACACTGGATGATTTCTTTACGAATATCAAAAAATGGTAGTCATATTTAAAAAAAAAAAATTTTAATATATACACCTATTTACATTTCTTTTTTATAGATACATTTATATTATTTATTGTACTTTATTGTGTTTTTTTTTTATGTTGTTATTGTGTGACAGTTACTCGTGGTTGAAATAAATGCTCTCTCTCTCTCTCTCTCTTTGGAAATTATTTAAAAAATGTGCTGCCAAAATACGTTGTTTAACCGTTTAAGTATTTTTAAATTACTTAAAAGCTCTCAAAGGTTCGTTCACAAAACCTCTTAATAGCTCGGCTTTTACAAAAAGAATCTTTAGGATCTTTGTTACACCCTTAAATATTCTTAAATTAAATTAAAGACTGAAATGTCATTAAATACCTTTAGAGATGCGGCCTTTAAAAGCTCTTAAATGTTTTGGAAAACTCTTACAGCTCCCCAGAGATTCTTAAAATCCTTTTAATATTACAATATTTTTCTAAATTTCTTACACTTTTTCTATATTGTTTCATTAAACATTTTCTACTTTATTTACATTTTTTTAATGATTTATACCTTTTTACATTTTTGCCTTCCACATTCTTTAAATTTTTTGTTTTCTAAATTTTTTTGTATTTTCCTAATTCTTTATTAATTATTTCTACATTTGTTCTTCAGATCTATTTCATTTTTCCATTTTGTTTCTGTTTGGTTAATGTACGAGTAGTATGTCTTACTCGAAGTCTTACTGGACGCCCCTGTATAAAACGCAGACGTCATTTCTCACGGGTTAAACAATAATCAATATAACATAAGATGAGATGAGTTCGTGTAGGGGTGACCCCGTGCACTCGAAATTCGACCATCACGCCATCCCCCCATTGGATGAAAGGGGGATGATATTATTACCAGAGAGGGTGGCGCAGTACGACTTCTTTCCGCTAGTTACATCAGTTTACCATGCACAATGTATATAAATAGTCAAGAAACAATGCCGCAGTGTTTTGTGACGACGTGCCGCAATTACCACGGGAAGACTCGCGCGGCGACTTCCAAAGTCGTCTACCACATGTTTCCGTCTTCCCCAAGTCTGGCTTCGAAATGGACGTCGCTGTGCGGGCACGGGAAGAGCGTCAAACGTCCTCAGTATTCGCGTGTGTGCAGCGATCATTTCTCGCCGACGTCCTACCGAAGGGACCTGCAGCACGAACTGCTCGATTTGCCTTTGAGGAAGAGACTGAAACGCGACGCGGTGCCCGATAGGCATTTGCCTAGCAAGGCCGAGCATCTGTCGTGCCGATCGAGCATGCGAATCGCGCAAAAGTTGTCGCTCAAGTCGTCGGGTAACTTGAAGATGGACGCCCTCTGTGAGAAGGGCAAGGTGGAGTTCATGATGAAACTTGATTTGGGCCAAAACGGGAAGCGAGGTAGGAAGATAGTTGCAAAAGGAGAATTTAAAGAAAATTTGAATGAACAGAACTTCAGGTAAGATTGGAAGCCGTCAATGTAGTGCTTTACCCACATCTGGTGTTAGATTTACCCATTTACAGGAACGGGTGGTAGTGCTGCTGTGTGCTTGCACGGTATACATCTTAAAGTACCGAGATACCGGCCTTGAAGGAGGTGATAACTCCAATTTAGTAGCTAGTACTTTCAATTCGCATAATTGGCGCTTAATTAAGGCCTTGTACACAAAATTATTATCTATGACTGACTCAAAATTGGGTCAGGTATACGGTCACTATGCGCTTTGAAGCGTTCATTGTGCGCTCTCTGATAGAGAGTAAGTACCAGAACTAAAATTTTTTGCAATGGCACAAATTAGTGCATGGTCGGTGCCTAGTCCGAATTTTCTGGTCAAGTAAATGGGTATAGGTACTTCTAGAATGCTTAGAAATCTCCTTAGCGATACCCAAAGTCTCGCCCGAACTGATTCTGAATCCATTTCTTGATCCTTTTATAAATCTGCTCGAAAAATATTGAAACCAGTATCTCAGACATCAAGACGCCGGCAGATGCCATCAGGTTGATAAAAGTACGGCGATAAGGAATGAAAGCGGATGCCACGGATTCCTTCTTTGAAATATGATATGCCTTCTACACTCGTCGAGAATATTCCATAATTTTTTCTAAACGCTTTATCCATTTGCTATTATGAGCAAATTGAGGCGTATTTAATCGCAGTTCCAAAATGAGTAATAATAATAGCAATTTATGAATCAGTTTGTTCGCATATTGGATCGATGCCGAAGTGTTAATTGTGGAAGTTCGCGTTCAAATGTGATAAATTTACTTGTTATAAATTTGTGTACAAGAATTCATTAGTAATTAATATTACATAATTAAATCACGTAATTAAGTTTATTTTACAATATCTTCAAGCATTATTTAGTTTCTCAATCTACCAGTGGCGCACCGAAAAAAACATCAGGGCTAGAAAATGGAACATGATCCCTGAAAAAAACGTCACCCTGTAGATTCTCACTACCATTGACATGATCAATGATGTAAGCCTTTCCAGAGTTTAACTTATGTTTCAAATTTGAGCGAATTATCTCAAAAACTGCAGGAGATATAAAGAAAAAAACGTGGCTAATTTAAGGGATGAGATCTGTAGCAATTGCAACGTTTGATGTAATTAGTGTGCAAACGCCCCTAAATAGCATTAATTTATCCATTCGTTTGCATATCTGTGGCTATATTGTTATTGCTAGCTTCACAAAAAATGTGCAAAAGCCATTGCTGCCTGGTTATTGCTAATTTCACACGGGTCACTCCCAGAGCTGGGCAGAATACTTTAAAAAAGTATTTGAATACTAAATACTTTTACGTCCAGCACAAGCGAATACTAGATACAGATACATTGAAAAGTATTCAAATACTTAAAAAAATAAGTATTCAAATACTTTAGAATGTATTCGAATACTTTCAAAGGTATTCGAATACTATAAAAAGTATTCGAATACTTTGAAAAGTATTTGAATACTTGTCACTCAAATATATTCAAAACCCCTTTGAATTTTCTTTCGAAATTGGTTTCTAGTCTATAACTTTTGATTGAGAAGTCTGATCGAAAAAGTACGAATTGTTTTGGATTCTACGCACAAAAATTAATAAGAAAAAGTGTTTTCCCGAGAAATTTTGGTGCAGTCGATTTTTGGTAAAAAAGGAAGGTTATACACTGCCTTTTTTTGAGCCCCAAAAAAAAATTGTCTCAGATCGACCCGGAAAAAAAATTTTCTTATAGAATGTGGCCTGTAGAATCCATAATTTCAAACAGTTCCAAGATTGGGCTACTAGTTCAAAGGTTACAGCCCTTTGAATTTTTTTTCGAAATTGGTTTCTAGTCTATAACTTTTGATTGAGAAGTCTGATCGAAAAAGTACGAATTGTTTTGGATTCTACGCACCAAAATTAATAAGAAAAAGTGTTTCCCCGAGAAATTTTGGTGCAGTCGATTTTTGGTAAAAAAGGAAGGTTATACACTGCCTTTTTTTGAGGCCCGCAAAAAAATTGTCTCAGATCTACCCGGAAAAAAATTTTCTTATAGAATGTGGCCTGTAGAATCCATAATTTCAAACAGTTCCAAGATTGGGCTACTGGTTCAAAAGTTACAGCCCTTTGAATTTTTTTTCGAAATTGGTTTCTAGTCTATAACTTTTGATTGAGAAGTCTGATCGAAAAAGTACGAATTGTTTTGGATTCTTCGCACCAAAATTAATAAGAAAAAGTGTTTTCCCGAGAAATTTTGGTGCAGTCGATTTTTGGTAAAAAAGGAAGGTTAAGTATTCAAATACTATGCGAAGTATTCGAATACTTTACGAAGTATCCAAATACTTTGCGAAGTATTCGAATACTAAATATTTGTGAAAGTATTTGAGTTACAAATACAAATACTGCTTCCATAAAAGTATTTAATTACAAAGTATTTGCATACTAAAAAGTATTTACAAAATCGAATACTGCCCAGCTCTGGCTCACTCCTAACTGTTTAATACCAATTAATTAATAAGTACATAACTCAGCTAAGGGTGATTAATATGGCAAAAGTGGTACCGAGTTTCTTCGGAATTCTCTTTCCTGCCAAGTTTCGCGCGGTTTCCCTCCGCGATTTTTCTGCACCACGCCACTTCCCTTCTATTACCTAATCTTGGGTGGCCAACGCGCCACCTCATTAAGCGTAACCAAAATAATCTTTAAAGGCTTAGATAAAAAATTGAGGTCAAGTCAAAAGACTTTCGCTAGACGCAATAATTCGCTGCCATCTTTTTTTTTTCACCGGCGTTTCTCACGTTTGTATGCAAAGTGACACATTTCCAGCGTCGCGCGTAACCGACGAAATCCAAAGTGCGTATTGACAAGATCTGTCCATTCGCAATTAAGGGTCGATGACTCACGAATTCGCCGCAGTCTGGGACCACGTCCTCATCTCGATCAATATATAAATACACCATTCCTGCTGTAGCCAGCCATTACCTGCCTCGCCCCTTGCGTCTTCTATTCATCCTTCGGGCTCATTTCTCTCGTGGGCAGCGCGATTCTCAAAGAGCCGGCCAGTTCCCAATTAACGGAACACGGAAGTGACCGATTTGCGCGTTGCATCTTCCCACGTTTTTCTCCTCGTGGGTGCGAGCGAAAATACGGGATCAATGGTTAAAGAACGGAGACGCTCGTGACGTCACCGGTGCACAGATTAGAATTGGAAGGGGAATGTAGCATCGGGGCCCCGCTCTGTGACTCAGTTCGCGTCCTCTTGTGTTTTTAACCAGTTGCACACCTTATTACGCAATTAATTGGGTAAACAATTGAAGGTTTTTAAGTGCGCGTTATCGGTCGAAGTGGAAAGTTTACGCGGCGCCGTCCGTAAGTGCAATTACCAAGCCGGTAGTCCTTGATTTGGTACACTCACCGACTGACGTCATTTAGTCTACAGGGCGTTTAAAAACGATGTGAAGGAAGCGTGATGCTCGATCATGCCACAGTGTGCCGTTGCGAATTGCAATAATACGCATCGAAAAACTAAAGGTGGCTCTGTACGATATCACCGCTTTCCGGGCGACCCGACGATACGCTCCCATTGGCTGAAGGCGTGCGGTCGTTTGGTGCATAACTGCGCGACCGCTCGAGTGTGTTCGCTGCATTTTAGAGGTTCGAGCTATGAGAGGGATGTGCAGCACGAACTATTAGGGCTGCCCATACGCAGTAGGCTGAAGAAGGGCGCGTTGCCTGAGATTAATCTACCTTATACCTCGCTGCCGGAGGAAACCCCAACCGTCGAGAGCAAAATTGCGGTATTGCTCGCCGTTGGACTGGTACCAAACTCGCAGGCGATCGAACGTGCTTCAGGCGGACTTCCTCGAGAGTGAGTTTCCTATGATTTTCCTCTCATTTATGCACGTATCCGAAATAATAGGTTTGCGCCGTGCAGGCGAGTTCGACATAATCGACACTCTAAGGAGCAACCATTAGTTTCATAAAGGAAGGAACGAACGATGATAACGATAAGAATAACGTGGAAATTCCATTTCGGATAGCCCATGTCGTATGTTATACTGAATTAAATTTGCATCCATATCGGTACCCATGTCGGTACTTTTTAGGGGAATTTCCTAAAGAAAAAAAGTCCCCTTGTGATTGTTTCGTCCGTCTGTCTGTCCTCGCCTAACTCGCCAATCAATTTCTACGAGTTCAAGGATCCGTGCTATTGAATATGAGCCGGATTAAAAGTCGGATTTCCGGATGCTAGCTGAGTGGCAAAAAATTCCCCTACTGAAAATCGTATGCGATTCTTCGTATCTTCTTTAGCTTCAAATAAGTTTAGAAAATGCGCTCAAATGTTGGAAATGTTCAGGAATCTTAGAAGTACTTCAATGTTTCAAAATGCTTTTGAGAAAATGCTTCTGGAATTGGAAATCAGTGGGAAGGAAATTTTCAAAACGTTTAGGGATTTAGAGGTTTTGTTTATTTTACTTCTAACTTTGAAAAATGTTGCAAATATATAAACAAATTTGGAAATGTTAGGAATGTGCCAATAATTATAAAAATGTTTCATACGGAATTTCAATGCTGCATTCGATTTTCCGTGGCAAGTGAGAATCTGTGTCCTTACAGAAAAATGCGCTTGTTGATAACGTTTTTATTTACCGACCAATAGGTATCGATGCAAATTTCATCCAATATAATGGGTGAAGTGGGCTAATCGAAAACCTTGCCGAAAACGTTGTTTTAATAGATGGGTCCATGGTTCGTTGCTAACTTTTTCCGGAGGGTCCGCTTTGGTTATACGCATGCCGGCAATGAGCTGGAAATTTTCGTTGCTAACTTTATGAACCTACAAACATTTACTTACTGATGTTAACACGTTTACCAAGGAAGGACCCTTTCGCCTCGGAGCCTATGCGGAGAGAAGTGAATTTATAAATTTATACAATTACTTTTATACTGTCCCGCTAATTAAAAATTATTTGATTGACTTTGGACGTGGGAAAACATTTGAATTTTGTGTATGCTTGCTGGAATTTTTTTACGGATCAGAATTGTTCAAACCTTGAACTTTTACGTAGGTAATTAGACATCTCTTCATCCAATGTTTCTTTCCTGTTTGTCCTCGTTCTTTCCAGATCAGATGGTTTATATTCTCCTTTTTTCTTTTATGTAGTTTGATGTTCTTTTTAGACCAAATGCCAATTTTGGTACTTTCTTTGTATTCCTTCCATCCCCGTTCCATTCCAAACTCACTCTCACATTTCCTTTGTCCTGTCCCCATACGTATCACATCTTCACAACACTTCGGTCCATACGCAATGTCAACTGTTTTATTTAGATATCGCTTATTTTAATTTAACGACAGATGCTTCTAGTAATGACAAGCATATCACATATTGCAAACTGTCGGTTTGTCGGGGGAAAGAACCCTCAAAGCCAAAAGAAATCGACTGGACGAGATATATCTATTGGTGAAGTCCGAGGTGAAATCGAAGCAAATATCTTTACAACGAAGTGGCAAAAGAGGGTACTCTCAAAGAAAAATGTTCTTTCCTTTTTAGCACATTTTTTGCTAAAAGAGGGAGCTTTTAATTTCACTTTGGATTGTAGAAAGAGGAGTGTACATGTACCTTACTTTGGCTACATGATGGGGGTCAGCGACATCTGGGCGCCATCACCGAGTGTGGTGATTTTTCAGGTTTTTTTCTATCTTCTTCTACAGTGGCCCGATTGTTTTAAAATTGATGTCGGCGAAAAGATCTTGAAAATGCGCACAACTCTTGCGTGGCGGAATTTTGTTTTTTTCCTAGGGGCCAAATTAACCACCTTTTTCAGGGCGCCCGTCTTCGAGGGATGGTTCACTTTGGGCGCCCAAAACTTTCTTCGAACGCAAATCGCGGCGTCTCTTTCTTGTGTCGTCAATAGAAGCTCGCGTTATGAGAAGTGTCCCAAAAATTTAGTACTATTTTGTATGTCCATGAACTTGGCAGGCCTACTACAGCAGACCATGGTTCTGCTTACTCATATCGTTAGTGCTGAAGAAATCGTTAGTGCACAAAAGGAAACTTACTATTTTAAAAAAATATTGGTGGGCCTGCTAATTTCATGCCAGCAGACCCATTTGAGAAAATCGATTCAATCTTTACACTAGTTAAACTAGCAGCGTTAGTGCTCGTTAGTGCCGCCAATATAAATATTAGTGCTCAAAGTGTAACAGCTCAAAACGTTGTAAAAGGGATCTGCTAACTTCATGCAGCAAACCCACATTTGTCAAATTGTCTCTGTCCTAATGCGAATTTGAAGCGGCTCGTTATTGCTTCACATTCGAACGTTAGTGCTGCAAGGGATCCGTATCAAAAAGGTACCAAACCACCTCAAAATTAAATGTGGCTTATTGGGACCGGGACCTGCCAACTTCACGCCGGTAGACCAACAAACGAAATCCGTTTGATTTTCTACTTTAATCGATCTATCACTATTAGTGATCGTTAGTGTCGCAAAAAAAAAGTTAGTGCTCAAAGCGCAAGAGCTCAAGCGTGAAATTATGGGTTGGTCATGCAGCAAGCCCACATTTATTAAAGTGGTCCTGCCTTAATACGAATCTGAAGCTCCTCGTTAGTGGTTAGTTCTTTAAAATATTTTATTGAGTTAAAGGTACTAGTATTAGTATATTAAAAAGAAATCATACCAAAGTTTTGAACCGCATATTATAAAATGCAAAATATGAAAATAGAAATAGAAACCAGAGCTAATAAAGACATCACTAATTTAATCGTTATATAGTTTTTCAGAAAGCAAACTCATATTTTCACATCCTGAGCTGTTGCGCTTTGAGCACTAACGCTTTTTTTGTGACACTAACGATCACTAATACTGATTGATCGATTAAAGTAGAAAACCAAACGGATTTCGTTTGTTGGTATACCGGCGTGAAGTTGGCAGGTCCCAATAAGCCACGTTTAATTTTGCAGCTCGTAATGCTTTTTATGTGCATTGACGAATATGGCATCCTGCGGAAAGCGTGTTCACTTTGTTGCGAGGCATTCTATAATGTGGCAACACCTCATGGTACTTGTAGAATGTTTGAGGACACGTCTGCAGAAACAGTAACATTCTGCTTTGAGGGGTTAAGTCAAAACGTGAAACGCGAATTGCGGATGAACGGAGCGTCGGAAATGGGTACCGACAAAGGGAATGTGGTGGTAGCCTTTTACAAGATCTTATTGATAGTGGAATCAAAATACGGATCTGCCACACAAAAATTCCCTTCGATTTGCCACGAGGACTTTCATATTTATTATCCTTCTTCGGGAATTTGGTTTTTTCAGGTCCCATTTTCCATTTTTCTCCAGCTCTTCTATCCAAGATTCCACCAATTCAACTACTTCTTATTCTCTTTCAAAATCCCAGAAATGTTCATCTTTGATTGCTACCTCCGTTATGTCTTCCTCCGTCTTCACTTTCTCGGGCCCTTCCTTTACAGATTAAAAATCTGCTTAGGGATTATCGAGGGGATTATCGTTGAAATTTTCTTGATGTTGAGATGTTGACGATCTATCTCTTCTTCAGGGGGTATAATATTTCAAAAAGAAATTTGTAGCATTTTTGGGAATGCATACAGAGCATTTCCAAAAATGCTTCAAATTTCTTACGGGCGGTTTTTTGAAATATTCCCAAGAACTTCTCAAAAAAGGGGAGTCTTAAGTACTTCATTATAGTAATCTAGACATTTTAATAGAAACCTTGCTTCTGAAACTATGAGTCCTCATTTTCGTTTAGAAATTCCTCGCTATCTAAGGTAAAATTTTTTCATTTACCTATTACTTGTATATTATTTTGAAAAAAGCTTTGTTTTTCACATGGTATCATGCGAATTTTAATATAAATAGCATACGAAGCCTTCGAGGAAGCCTTATGAATCGTCCTGTAACACGCCGCGAAGAAGGAGTGAAGAGGAGGAGAGTACGAAATTATTGTGTTTAAAGTCAGAAAGGAAAAAAAAATGTACCTATAGATATGCATAATAACAGGGTGTTACAATTTTGGGCGGCGAAAGGGATAAAAAAGCACTTTTTCAAATAAACCGAGGGGGCAACGCTTTCGTTTAGGAGCCACCCTCCAAAAAGTTCTCAGCAACAATAAGTTACAAAGACTGACGGGACTTCATTCAATAGGTTTTGGGGTGTGACCTTTCCGATTCTGCAAAAAAACATTCTTACCACGGAAATGGGGGTGTGAAAACATTCTGATTTCAACGAAATTTGGTATCTGGGGGTTTTGAATATGAAAATCGCGAATCTGAAGTTAACTTTTGAAAATCCGAACAAATACCTTATCCTCATTGAAAATATTCCCAGGAAACTTCTCAGAAAATTATTATTAATAAAGCAGACCCCCTTCTTTATTAATAATCTAGACATTTTAGAAGAAATCTCTCTTCTTTGAAACTGTGGGTATCCAGGAAAAGTGTTTCTATTACACTCCCGTAGAAAAATGTGGCATTAGATCGCCATTTCGAAACTCCGATGGAAAAAAGTATAATTTAGGCATGCCAATTGGTGATTTGGAAATGTTTTAAAAAATCGTGATTTTTCAAACCCTAGGGACAGAGAGTTGCATTTTTGTGCAAAGTAAAGCCACCCGTTATAATTTTTTTTATCGCAGCCAATGGGTAATTCGTTTCCTGCGTATTGTTTATAGCGATAATGCGCCACATCGTATTTTATTTAATGTTTATATCAAAGTAGGCCAACAATAAACAAATGAACGTGTCGTTACCAACCTAACGATTATGAATTTAAAAAAATGAAATTGTAACGACAGGTTATTGCCTTACGAAAATTTCACTTTCAATTGTCGTGTATGTGTGACAAGACTTGCTTAATCGCTTTGTCTTTGTCCCCCATTTTCCACCTCGCTTCAGCAGGTCATTTACCCGTTTAGGTCTCTGACCTGCATCGTTGTAGGACACAAGTGCAAAGCCTCCCACGACGTCACACCCTGGACAAACTACCAAAGCACGTGCCAACCACATGACTCATTTATAATAGCCCAAGATCAGTATTCCGCGCGCGATTGTGGAAATCGAAACTTAGTCTTGAGAAAGTTATTTTCGTTGACAATTGCGCGAACAAATGAATGCGGATAGTTTACAGTTGGTATTTAATGACACTTTTGGCCTTGATCTTATTTCGGTTCAAACCGCGCCCAACCAGACGCTTTATTTACAAAACACGATGTTATAGTAAAATGTTGTTGTTGTTACAGCCTGAACAAGATGCACGTAATGGAAGACGTGCGAGAAGGTTCGGACGTACCCAGCGCTCAACCGTCCTCACCCGGACACGCCGAACAACGTCCCACAATCGAAGAACCCAATGACAACGAAAACGGAACGGAGGAAATACAATCGGCGCAAATTAATGGGACGGATAGCAAGTCGAATGACGATCTGAAATTGGAAGCCAAACCGGAGAGCTTACAGCAAGCGAAGGACGAGGTTATTTCGTTGCCCGACGATGCAGCCAGTAACGACAGCGAAAATTCCAAGCGAAAAATTGACGGCGAAGAGAGCAGCTCGAAACGCCTACGCTCATTAATCGAACAGAATTTCGTCATCCGCGACAAAATCCTGAACGAGTACACCGATAACTCCACCTCTTCCACTCTCCAACAGATTCAAACGCAAATGGATCAAATTCTATCAGAAATTCGAGTCCTCAACGTGCTGGCGCTGGACAAAGAAAAGGAATGGAACAACATTATTCATTTGAAAAAAATCAAGGAAGAATTGCTTTTGCGATTCCAAAGGCGAAAACAAATCTTGACGCTGACAAACGACAAGACGGAATGGGAATGTGTCGGCTCCCCGGAACCTCCGCACGAAAACGAAGAACACTCCGCCGAATCCAAGCAACTCAAAAACCTCGCGAATCCCAACAGTGGCCTAGTCATATATTCCACGTCCCAATCCAAAACGGAAACGGGCAGGAAAAACTCAAAAAATCTTCCGAGCACAATCATCGAGATCAACGGACACTCCGGCGATTTACGCCAAAACAGGCAGCGACCCGTTTTGGACGTTCAATCGATCATCGCCGACTACAGGCAGCGACATCCTGAGGCGGTGCCGCGACGAGGAAGACGGATACGTTCCATCCTAAACAACCAAGGTGATAGCACAATGGCTAGAACCACCCAGGGAAACGTAATGAACTTTTCCTCAATTTCACTAGGTTCCGGCTCCCAAGTGAAACAGAACCTGAGCTCATCGGGCATCGAAAACAACAGCGAGCTCGGCCTGTTGCTCACCGCCGTCGATAACGTTAGTATACGATCGAATTACAAACACGATAACACCGTGTACATTAAACAGGGCAAAGGCGCGCCGAAATTGGGCGACGGGAACGAGACGGCGTCATTCAAGGACGTCCTCATGCAATTCGCGAAGCTATCCCAAACGGAACGCCAGGACCTGCTGCAATCCGAGATGAAACAGCCGCCGCCCTATTCCGAAGTGACCGTGCATCCGGTACCGGCGCACACGCAACCGACGACCAACTCGCTTCTGCACGGAATTTTAACTAAGGTTTGGGTAAACCCACTCTTTACAATTACCGCACACAAATCTTTCGGTTTAAATTTTTTCCAAACAGAACCCAGAGGCTTGTTGAAAGTCTTAAAGGGGGGGCTCTCCAGTCTAGGCGATTCGAGGTGTAAAAGAACTCAAATCATAAATATTTTTTAGATACCTTGGGGGGAGGGGGGACTGAAATCAACAATTTATCCTCCTTTCCAATTTTAGACATCTGATTCTAGATTATCTTGGAAAGTTTTAGATTTTCTTAAATATCTTGAGATCCCAAACTTTTGTCTAAACTGTCTTTCATATATTGCACTTCGCGTCATTCTCCACAATTGCGAGTTATATTAAAAACCAAAGAAAAAGTTCATATCGGGGGGGGGGGGGGGGGGGGGGATTTTTTCGTTGTGGTGCCTTAGTAGAGTAGTTTAAAATCTCATTGATCGTTTTAAAGGCTCGTTTTGAATTACGCAAGTGTGGAACCTTAAGAAAGGCTATTGAAATTTTTGGAGAATCTTTAAAGATTCTCAAAGATTCAAAATACTTTTAAACTTCTAATTATTGGATCTTGAGAGGTTATTATTTTTGGTTCTTACAAACTCTCTAAGAACTTGAATACATTCTTAAAGGCTAGGTTTTTGAGAGAAAATAATTTCAAGAGCTCTGACCACTTAGGGAAGATTTTTTGAGGCTCTTGGAGAGAATTTTTAAAGGTTGTTAAGGAAAATCTAGAAGCCAATATTAAAAGCGCCGAAAGTCTTCAGGATAGTCTCCTTGGACCCCTTGAAAAAAAGATCCAATACTCCCAAAGGCATTTTTAAAGACTGGATTATTCTTAAGGCACGTCAAAAACTCTTCATGGTCTGCTCAAGGCTGTGGACAGCATTGAAAACTCTCGGGGGAAGCACATTTGGCAACTCACAACAGCATTAATCGTCTGAATAGGATCCGTGTGAAATTGGCCCCCCAATTTTGATTGGGCATTTGCACACCATTGCAATGCGTCAAATTTGAAAATTGAGGGAACAGTATGGAATTTTGTATTTGCAATAACTAGAAAACGGAGGGGGAGCAAACTAAGGTATTTGGGGCTAAGCGCGGATACTGTAGGTGAGTGAGAGGGGAAAACTAAGAGGCAAGCACTCTCTCTATCGCGCTTTCGTTAGTTGTTGGGATAGTGATAGAATATAAGAATGTTAATAAGAAGGATTAAATTAATATTTTTATTTTCCTTCAAAACATTAAATTGACAATACTTTTTTTTATTATTGTTACTATGTCAACTTAAATTATAATCAGGTATAATGATTTGTAACATTCTCCCCCAGAAAAGATAATCAAACATTATAAATATAATTTTAGAATTAAATTAAAACTAAAATTATGTTACTAAATAAACTTATTCCGCATATCAAATGGGAGGTCGAATACTACCTTTACTGGTTACAACTAAACCATCTATTTTTGATGGTTCATTGTTCGTATTACGATTAAACTCGGGTTTTTGGTCATTTTTAGGAACATCTATATTTAATTCTAGAGGATTTAGTTTTTGAACAGCCCTAATTATAAAACCGTTTTGGCATTTTAACTTTGCTGTACGAATCACACCATCTTTACTTGTAAATACTTCCACTATACGTGCGATAGGCCAATTCTGGCGTTTCTTATTCGAATCTTCACATAATACTAATTCACCTACTTGTAAAGGTCGTGTAGTTTTGCGACTCTTCTTTAATAGTAAAGTTAATATTCTTCGGTGAAACGCTTTTAAATTCCTGGCGTAATTCACACAAATAAGCCGCTCTCCTGGCCAAATTTTGAAATTCGGGAAGTTCCTGATTTCATAATTCATGCAAAAATAAATCCGGACTTAAATCATAAGGATCTTCGTTGATGTAAGTTAAAGGACGAGAGTTTACAAATGCTTCTACTTCACATAAAATGGTAGACATACTCATCTGTTGTAACTCTTGCCTTTCCCAGGGTTTTTCTTGAATTGTCTTTGCAACAACGAACCATTTGTTCGAAGAATCCACCGTACCAACTTGCTGCTGGTGGTTTCCGAATCCATTTAATTTTTGGAATTTTCTCTAAGTGATCTTCAAAAGCATTCAGTATATTGATAGTTCCAATAAAATTTGTTTCATTATCTGAATACATTTTTAATGGTCGGCCGCGTCGTGCAAACAGCACACGTAAATAATGTAACCCACATTTTACCATTGTCTTTTGTATATAATTGTCCAAAGTTGTCAACTTCTGTGACGGCAAATGAGGCTCCTGGTTGCGTTCGTGCAGCAGGTAAATTAGGCGGTCGGATGTATAGCAGGTTTGGCCGTATATCGAACAACAATAACGAACAAGAAAATTATTTCCAGGTAAATAACAAGACTCGTTGACGGTTGATTTGGGTTGTTTAGAACTCTGGTTTCGACGTACAATAAATCGTTCTCTTCAATAATATCCAAGTTCTTAATATGATCCCTAGTGTGACTTGTTTTTTGTATGTACCTGTATAAAATTTCTTCAGCATTCCTCAATTCTGCGATACTCAATGGGCCTTTAATTCTGTTGTTTATATTCTTCTTTCTGGCATTATACGTGAATCGAAAAAACATTGCGATCATTCTTTTGCTTCGTACAAATGAAGTAAAATATTTCGTGCCGGTTTCATAAGGTACTCGATTTTCTAATGCAATAAAAATATTAGTGATAGTTTGTTGATTTCTTTTAGAGTCCACTTCTGGCACATGTTCAATGTTGGATTTTGGCCATTGATCAATGGAACAACGTAACCAATCTGGTCCTTTCCACCACTGTGATTGAATCAATTGTCCAACATTGCATCCTCGACTTGGTAAATCAGCTGGATTCATTTCACTAGGAAGGTGTCGCCAGTTTTCAAGATTTGTGAGTTCTGCAATTTCACGCACTCGATTAGATACAACATTTTTCCATAGTGTAGGTTGTTTTAACCAACATAAAACCACCATTGAATCAGAATAAAAATATGCCGGAAGATGTGCCCAATTTAAATCTCTAGATATAGGCGACTTCCAATTAATGCTGCCAATAATTCCATTCGCGGAATTGTAATACGATCTGTAGGTGCAATTCTATTCTTCGCTTGAATTAATTGTACTTCAACTGCACCTTGATATTCAGAACGTAGAAAAATACATGCTGCATAAATTGATTTTGATGCATCTACAAATACATGTAATGATCGTTTAGCTTCTTTAGGTAATGACCCACCCAAAGCTCTTGGGATACGACACCATATTAATTTTGGTAATTGTCGATACCACTCTTGAAATTCAACAGTTAACTCAGACGGTAAAGGTTCGTCCCACGAAAGTTTAATTTTCCAAGCCTTTTGTAAGATTAATTTTATTATTACAAGTGTTGGACAGAGAAATCCAATTGGATCAAACACGCTTTGGGCTTTTGCAAGCAGTGTACGTTTTGTGTAACAAATATTGGGTGCAACTTCAATGTTTATATATAAAAGATCATTTTTGGTATCCCATTGTAACCCTAAAATAGATATAGATTCACGTTCGTCGCCCGTAGTCGCCCACGAATTAAGTTGGAATTTTGCTAATTCCATTATTTGCTGAGGCCTGAGCTTCAATTTGGAATTTCTTTGCATCTTTAATATTATACATAGAAACCGCCAGATCATCAGCGTAAAAGCCCTTTTTTAACAACGTAACAGTTGATTCGTTACCTTTAATTTCATTCAACTCATGTTGAGTTGTAGCAGTTAAATGGAAAGATGAAGACGTTAACCCGAATGGAACCCTTTGAAAACGATATCCTGTTATGTTTCCACTGGTATCATACCATAAGAATCGTAAAGCATCACGATCTTTATGATGTATTCCAACCATTAAAAATGCTTTGCGAAGATCTGCTGTTATACTAACGGATCCTTCTCGAAAACGAGTTAATACAAAAGGTAACGTTTCCAATAAATTAGGCCCCTTTTCTAAACATTCATTGATGGAAACTCCAGTATCTGTTTTAGCTGATCCGTCAAAAACCGGACGAATTTTTGTAGTTGCCGATTTCTTGAATACAGGTCGATGTGGTAGATAATGAAGAATTCCTTCGATCTCAGGGGGAGCGTTTTCAATGATGCCTTCTTTTTTCCAATCTACAAACACTTCATTGTAAAGATCAAAATTTTGTTGTTGATGTAATTGTGTGGTGATTCTGTGAAGACGAACTGTTGCCGCCTTTTTATTGTCCCTAAAGGAGGATGACCTTCTCTCCAAGGTAACGACACATTATATCGACCGTTTTCTCCACGTGTAATTGATAATTCAAAGTTATGTTTCACATTCATTTCGTCGGGTTTAATGCCAATAGCATCTAATTGCCAAACGTTTGTGACATTGAGACATAAATGTACTTGCGCTATTGAATCATCATTATTAATGTTGCCCAAAACAGTCCACCCTAACAAGGTTTCAATGGCAATGGGACCAACAATTGTATTTTGATGATTACCAGTGAGAATATTTCCCAAATAATCAGCACCAATTAGAATATCTACGCTACCAAATTGTTGATGATTTGAAATATCCGATACAGTGATATGTAACTGTTTCAACTCTTTGATAAGTTGTGTGTTTTGGCTATATGGGACGCCATTGGAAATCGTCCGTGTTTCTGACGCTCTCATGTCCAATGTAAAATTTCCCTTCCTCAACTGATGTCATATTGCTGAACTTTCCGTGAAGGAATGGTAACACCACCAAAAAGTTTTTGAGTGAGATCAATAGCTCTAGTTGACTGTAATTGATTACGTTTGCAACAGTCAGTAGTGATGTACGATCGTTGAGCGCCACTATCAAGTAGAACACGTACTGCAATAGGACCATTAGTTGTGATTAAAGAACACGTTAACGTTTGCAAATAAATGGGATTTTGCGTTTCGGTATGATTACCGACAACTGTTTTGACGGTTTTATTCTCACATGCCCAAGTGTGATGTTGCTCATCACAAATTTCACATTTATTGATGAGACCGAAGACATTGTTTGCACAAATTATGTGTTTTAATAAACTCTAATCGTTCCTTTATAGGTATTTTACGAGCAGCGAAACAATTAGCAAGAATGTGATTATCCTTTTTACAATAGAGACATTCTTGTTTTTTGCCTTCTTTTTTAAGAAATCTATCCTTGTATTTTAGAAATTGTTCTGTTGCTGGAGTGCTTGAATGTAATACAGCAGCAGTAGATTCAATGGATTTAGACATTGATAGTGTATCGATAAATTTTAAACGTTCTAAACCAGCAATTTCATCACGTAAAAAATTCATCAAATCGGTTATCTTTGGTGTGCTTTGGGTTTCCGTTGTGGATGATTTGAGTGCACGTTGTCGTTCCCAGTTCATAATGACCTCTTTTGGTAAAGCTGCTTCCACTAATGGATTTATATAGCTTCATAAGTGTCAGTAGTCACACCTAAAGTCTCTAAAGCACGTAATTGTCCTTGCAGATTATCATAGAGTTCATAAGGTAATGTTACTACTACGATTTAAGATCAAAGACAATAAATCCCTAACATATAATTCTATTTTTTGAAAATGTCCCCCAAAATTTAGATAATTGCGGGGATTTCCATCAAATTTTGTTAATTCAAATTTAGGTAACTTATGTGTATGATTAAACTTACGTGGTTCTACAAGGGTTACCTTAGTATCTTCTGACACACTAATTAGTTCTGTATAAATGTCTCTATACTTAAAAACATCTTCCAACTGTATTTCGGTCTCGGCTTCTTCCTGGATAACTTCGATTCTTTTGTCCAACTCGTTCAAAGACTTGAATCTATCTTTCAGCTTTGCAATAGAAACATTAGTTGGTCTTCTTTGATCCAAATCACCTCGTACAATTTTCGATTGCCTTTCAAATAATTCTCTGAGTTTATTTCTCCGAATAAGCAGATTTTCTATTGTTGCCATTCCGGTCGCCAGATGTTGGGATAGTGATAGAATATAAGAATGTATTTTTATTTTCCTTCAAAACATTAAATTGACTATACTTTTTTTTATTATTGTTACTATGCCAACTAAAATTATAATCAGGTATAATGATTTGTAACATTAGTCGCAGCAATGTCCATTGTATGCGACCGACAGAAGCGCGAGAGACGCACTTTCCGTCTAGTTTTCTCCTTTCGCTCACCTGCAGTATCCGCGCTTAGCAGTGGCGCGCGCAGATCATTTCTGTATGTGGATTGATAAAACGCTATTCCATAGCCTGCTCTGATGGTAGAAGGACGCAAATGATAATTCTTACTTTCAGACACAATCAAGATCTGACAACAGTAAATCAACATTCAGTCCAACGCTGGCCCGTCTTCTAACGGCACCGGAGAGGGCGGCGATGTCACCGCACAACAACCCCCTTTCGGTCACAGACATGCTCTCTAACAACAAGGTAAGTGCGATATCGGACTTTTTCGAACTTACATTGTCAACGCACAGGCGAGGAACGAAATAACTATCACTCCAGTGGGTGGCCAATTCGATGTGGTCGCCAAGGAGAAGGTAAGCCTGTTGACGTTACTCAACGTCGCACTAAATGCGCGCTGCATAGGACGAAGAGGAGGCGGAGGATAGCGCCGATCGCCTGGTAATCGACGAGAGCGAGGCGTTGGACGGCCGCAAGTGTGCCGATACCAGTTCGGACGGCGGAGACGAAGTTCCTCAGTGTCAGGGCTGCAATCAGAAACCTGCGCAGTTCGTGTGTGCGGGTTGCGGGAACCAGTGGTACTGCAGTCGCGAGTGTCAGGTAGGTGACGTCGTTGTCGATCGTGGCTCACTTTATTGTTTCAGGTCGTCGCGTGGGATGAGCACTCTGAAGTGTGTTCAGGTTAAATTGGTTTTTATTGTTTCATTTGCTAAATCTCAGTATTTGTTCCAAATTGATAGACTCGGATGCGCGAGACAAAGTATTTTTTGGTTCCTTGAAGTACGTATTATGTTTCTTATTAGCGTTTACGGAGCTAGATCTAACTAAGATATAGGTTTTAAGGTAAACTATCTGTCTAGTCAACCTAATTTAATGTTACCTTGTTTGTGCGAGTGATTTCATATTTTGTTCGTTTTGTTACTAGTTTTTAAAGTGCCATCGTTATTGGAAAGCGTGCAAGTTTCATACATTTCAGTCAGTGAACGAATTTAAATTTTAAGAGACTCTGTGATATACAAACATTTGCGATGTTATTTATCAGCCTCTCCACAAATTTACTTTAAAATAAACATTTTTTGTACATTCGACCATTTTTTCAGCAAGGAGCGAGCTTCTTATATGTCTGATACCTTTTCGTAAGCAATCAACAAAACCATAGGGGAATTTTTTTCCAGTCATCTCGTATTCGGAAAACCAGACTTTTGATCCGGCTCATATTCAAAATCCTTGAACTCGTAGAAATCGAAAAAAAAAAAAACTTTCGAATTACGTACAGCTGCGGATAATGAACACAGACGCAGACGTCACAAGAGTGATAACGTACCTTTTATGTCGATTAGCTTGGGATTCCTTTAGGTACACAATTCGAATAAACACATTATTTTGCTAAAACCGTTTTATTAATTAAAAATTAAAACACCACTGCTGGAGTATTTATTTTGCACTATTGCGTAGACGTAATTAAATTCTATCGAGTTCAGTCGAAAAAATTAAATATAATTGATCGACAATCACTAATAACAGCACCACAAATTCCGTGTGTTATCAACATTCAGCAGGTAAACGGCCTCCAGAAGATAATCTTGGCTCTTAGCACCATGACGTATGAGGCGATCCAAGGAAAACACCAAAGCATGCTCCATCACGCCCTAAGAGAAAAACCATTGAAAGCTAAAGAACCTAAAACAACAGTCCAGCACCAAACAGATACGCCAAAAGGCAACGCAGCGCCCACGGTAAGAGCGACAGGAGTGTCGTATGCTGAAGCCACTAGACTGATCAAACAATCTACACCCAAGTCAACAGTACGCAAACCTGCTTTTACAACCAAAATCGAAAAAGCTTACCTTCCAATGTTGCCATTTTGTATAGTGTATGGTTGGTTGCCTAAGCGGCAGTTAGCTTCATTTTATCATTATTTTTGTCGGTGATCGTACGTGTCAGCAATCACAAGGATGTGTTCTGGTATTTTGTTTCTTTGTATCACTGAATATGTTTGAATATATTTAGTGTAATCCGACGAATAAAGATTGTTATTATTATTACAGAAATATATTTATTATCAAAAAAACATAACAGTGGGGATGAAACGTATCACAGTGAGTGTCATTATTGCCTGAGATGCGTTTGATTGTACATTGTCTACTAACTAATTAATGGTTAATTGTCGAAACTCACCACGCGTTAGAAAACTTTGTGAGTGTCATAATTGTAACGCAAACAAAATAAAGTAAGTGTAATATTAAGAGAGCGAAGGCCGTTAGGTACCCGTGCCGATCGCAGTATTTCCGGTCAAAGTATGGCGAATAATTGGGCTGGTAGATCGAAAAGATACAGTAGCACCCTGAAAAGTGATTAAGTTAGATTTTTCACTGGTGACATCGGAACATTAGGATAAAGTGCCGCCAAGAGAAGGTGATGGTAGTTTCCAATGATGGCTACTAGAGGGCAATCCATTGCTTGCTTTACTCTCCTCCAGAACTGGGCAGAATACTTTAAAAAAGTATTTGAATACTTTACACAAATCAAAGGTATTTGAATACTAAATATTTTTACGTCCAGCGAATACTAGATACAGATACATTGAAAAGTATTCAAATACTATCAAAGGTATTCGAATACAGTAAAAAGTATTCAAATACTTGTCACTCAAATGTATTAAAAATTTAAAAATAAAATTTCTGATAGAATGTGGCCTGTAGAATCCATAATTTCAAACAGTTCCAAGATTGGGCTACTAGTTCAAAAGTTACAGCCCTTTGAATTTTCTTTCGAAATTGGTTTCTACTCCATAACTTTTGATTGAGAAGTCTGATCGAAAAAGTACGAATTGTTTTGGATTCTACGCACCAAAATTAATAAGAAAAATTTTTGGTAAAAAAAGGAAGGTTAACCACTGCCTTTTTTTGGGGCACGAAAAAAAATTGTCTCAGATTGACCCGGAAAAAAAATGGTCTTATAGAATGTGGCGTGTAGAATCCATAATTTCAAACAGTTCCAAAGTTACAGCCCTTGAAATTTTGGTGTAGCCGATTTTTGGTAAAAAAGGAAGGTTAAGTATTCAAATACTATGCGAAGTATTCGAATACTAAATATTTGTGAAAGTATTTGAGTTACAGATACAAATACTGCTTCCATAAAAGTTACAAAGTATTTGAATACTTTAAAGGATTTGAATACTAAAAAGTATTTACAAAATCGAATACTGCCCAGCTGTGCCCTCCTCCACCGCTAACTAACTTTAAACTAAGAATCACACAATTCAAAGAAAATCAACGCTTTGGGGACTCCCTTATTTAGTTTCCTGAGAAGCGTGAGAGCTTTCTAGACTCTTCCATAGTTACTTAAAATTACGTGAACTTAGCAATCGCGTACAAATGTCCCGAAACGCAGGATAAGCAATTTAAGAGTGCTAATCCGAACTGGAAAGCACCTAGACTGCGTGGGAAGGCGTCAATTGCTTTGGATAGATAGAAAATTCTCTGCCTTCTCCCCGACAATGTTAAGAATAATGTCCACCATTTTCTCTCGGCCAAATTTTACCCGAAAGCCGAAACTCAATACTTACCAATAATCATCCACAAGAACTCGACTAGTCTTAGAAAATTAATAGTGTAATGGAGCGCTTTGATTTCGTATTTGCAATTAATTATGTACATACACTTTGTGACCACTCCCAAAATACCTACGAAGAAATTTGTTTAATTTATCAGTCCACCAGCTAATAATTACTCACCCGTAACGATAAGATAGATATGCACCATGGGCTGCTGAGGGCAGTCGTTTACGTTAATAACACCGGAGATAAACATGATCAGTTTCAGCACGAAAAAGGTGACTTGCAGAACGATGCTCACTGGAAATTAACGTGTTTACGCGTTCCGAGCGTCGTTGCAACGTACACTTTGAATATCCGTAGCTCTGTGGCTGCTTCTTGACCGGATCGTCGAAAATTGGCATGTTTTTCTCGGGTAGAAGATCCGAACTTGTTGGCGATTCCATTTCGTCTTAAGCAAAACAATGCGCGTTTCTATAGCAACGCAAAAATGCTTACCTCAGCACCAGGAGATGAACTCGCTTTAAATGTCCTCCTTGTGAGTAAACAACACGACCGAATTACGCATTTGTTTGATTAGATAATTAGTAGAGGCACGCCTAGTTCTCCCATTAGCTTTTAACTGTAATGTTTTCTACCTGTTACTCTCTGACCTACCTAGTCGTATAGCGTAGCGTTTGAGCGGCAAAATATCTTCAAATTCCGTTTGCCGCCTCTTTCTTTGCCTCGATCTGAAGGACGCGGCCCCACCTCGACCGTAACGCTCGACTTAGTATTTTTAAAATCATTGTCGTAACGCAACGTAAATTACGCGTACGTCCCCGATTCGACCGGCGTTTATGCTTTGGAATTCGAAATCGCGCGCTTTCTAAGCGTTTCATTGATTTATAGAGGTTAATTTAATATTAAAACCATTATTGATTAGTATATGTCACGCTGTGTATCATGGGACACGAATAAGTAATGATGCGACATCCATGGATCAATACCAACTTGTTGACAACAGTCCTAATTCTAAATTTTTAAACGAAACGATTTTTTAGAATCTTATACCCTAATTTTTGTGGAATTCTTTTTTATTCGTCAGCACATTTAAAAAAATAAGTTTGGCGACCTTCAGAAAAAAATCAAAACGCTACTGTAGGGATAGGCAACCCAAATTGCACTATAACTCCTGAGACGACAACTCATTACTCATCTTCCTTTGCTATAATTTTGTGCTCACTCGTGATGATAAGTAATTTATTTGTCCACGTTAACCCTCTGGTAGGCATGTAATCATACCTATCAGACCATCACTTAGCGTCGATTTTCTTTTGCAGTAAAGGATCGAAGCTAGCGGTAAATATCATAGATAGGCATTATTATTATTTAAAAAGTAAAGAAAAAACAGTCTGAGAACTGTTATTAACACACAGGCTCTACATAAATCTGATTTAATTTAGGTAATGCAAGGTTGCCAGAACAAACTCCTGCAAAATTAATGAACAAATTAATTTGGGGGGGATCATTTCTAGAATTATAGTTTTGCTATTCCAACTGTACAAACAATTAAAACTGCAACTGCACAACCAATTAAAAGTTTACAACATACGGTTCACGTTACACAAGTCAGTTTTACAATCGGAGCACGACACAACCGGCACCGTCAAATTAAGATACCAGCAAATGTTGACGTCCTGAAAAATGTAACCGCAACCTCTTGTCACAATTTGTTGATCTCCATCTGGTACAGACGCCATAACATCCACGTGAAAAGTACGATTTAACAAACTTACCCGAGTAGGCATATCCAACGCAGACCGTTTCGGTTGGTCTTTCCGGATTAGACGAATTGTGACAGGTTTGGCGTGCCATAGAGGTAACGTTGCCCTCGTTACAATCGCTCGTCGTGGAGGCAATGCAAAGGTAACATTGGAGAGGGCAAACTGAAACTGACGAAGTGAGTAAATTCCGTATTAGCACTTTCCGTTTGAGACTTACCACTGTTGATGGTCAAAAAAAGGATGGCAACACAGTAAACGTACATTCTCAAAGCAGCGTCAAGCAAAAGATTATTTATCGATCGCGCTTCGTGAGATAAGTGTCTCACGATATCTTATCTAAACAACATTGACGTAGAGGTAGAAAGGGACACCTCCGGACCGCCTCCACAGTCCCCAGTGAACACACCATAGAAGCATGTGACTCGATCTTGTCTTCTTCGTCCTCGGTTGGGTCGGTGTTGAGCCATCCGACCTCTGCCTCGGGAGGCGTCTGTTATCCTCATACCAAAAAAGGACCCGGGGTCAGTAAGACCAATATCCATGATAAGTCACATAGGGAAGTTGGAGAGATCCATAGAGTAGCGGAAACCGCATTAAGAGGTACGCGACATACTAGGGAGGTGACAATAAATCACATTCTTAGATGTCATACTAGAGGAATTGAAAAGAAAAGGCACACCGCGGTATCTAAGGAGGGTGGTATACAGTTATTTGAGGAACAGAAGAAACCGGGTCAAATTACCTTCCGGGAAAGGGTACCAGTTTAAGGTGATTGGAGGGGTGCCACAAGGGTCGGTGCTGGGTCCACTCCTGTGGAACATTGCCTACGATGGGGTCATACGGCTGGAGGGGCTATGGTGGCGTATGCTGACGGCGATGGTGGTGGCAGACCGCAAAATTGAGCTAGCGATACAGAAGACGCAGACCTCCATAAACAAAGTACAAGATTGGATGGAGCAGAAAGGTCACAAACCGGTGGGCAGTAAAATCCAGGTGGCCCTGATTGCGGGAAGAAAAAAACTCCCGGAGGTCACCCTAACAGTCGATCGAACGGACATAGTGGCTCGGAAAGAAATAGAGATACTGGGTTAACTATTGATAAGAGCTTCAGCTATATGCAACTTGCCCAAAAAGCCACGGATAAGGCAAATAGAATGAAGAGAAGCTGAGCCGGTTAATGTGGAGCATCGGGGGATCACGAGAACAGAAGAAGAGAGTGCTGGCCTCTGTGGTTGACAATGTGATCCTATATGGTTGCGAGGTGTGGGGAAAAGCAATAAAAACAAGGAGGGCCAGAGAAATGGTAGAGAGAGTACAAAGAAAAATGGCCTTAAGAATAGCGACGGCTTATCGAACAGTATCTACTAAGGACCTATTTATGGTGGCCAGTACACCTCCGCTGAGGCTAAAGATTTGGGCAAGGCATGAAGGGAAGAGTAAAGTAGACATACTCGAGGCATGAGAGTCGTGGCGCAGGAGGTGATAGGGAATCTGAAAAGGTGGGTAAGACGGAAGCATGGGGAAACCAACTATTTAGTCACGCAATTTCTAACAGGCCATGGGGAAAAGAATAAGAAAGAGGGAGAGTGATGCCTGCACAGACTGTGGTGGCTTGGATGATGCAGGACACGGAGTGTTAAGCGGACCTTCTTTTGCCCAGCGCGGCGTTTCCGTAGTTGATCTTGAGGTTCGATGGGCTGCCATACGCCCCGTCGGGCCTGGGATATAACGCCACTCAACCCACAACCACGACAAAGCCCACCTTTTACGATCATAACCAAAGTTAACCTCAGTCGCTGAGAAAGGCGAGGTAAAACGAATTTGTATTGCAAATGTGGCATTTATGGGGTCTACAAATGCGAAATTTAGGCTTAAAATTTCGCATGAGTATACCAACGGAGTAGTAACAGAAGCAGTGACGTCATAATACATAAGTATCGAACATCTTCAATGGTTTTGCCACATTGCTTAGTTACGTATTGATCCCCACCTGTTTTGGGCATTGAAATCCCGCATTACCATAAGTATAACGAAAAAAAGGGTAACTAGCCTATGACCCCTTATAATAAATATTGCAAATCGGAGGCTGATACCGTATCGCAACTTGCATTATTATTAGACCGGTGAAGTACGTGAATTTCGGGTATAAAATTCTCAGAAAAGATGTTCAAACAGATATTCGATCCAGAGGAGGAGTCGCTATATTATTATTATATAATTATATCTTATAATATAATGTAAGAACCATATTTTAGGGTAGTCCTTAATAACGAAAAAGTAAAATATCTACCCCTACTGATAAATGTGGCAAGCTGACTGGTCAAATATGTGCGATTCTGCACATATATGCAAGGGTCTTAAGGGATCGTGGTTAAGGCTGTTAGTTGCGTACGCGCTCTGGTCACGATCGTAAAGAATGCTAAGTAGAGCATCGGAAGTAGTCGTGAGTTTGGTGTAATAGCCCTTTAATGCAGTGAGTGTCTCCCACGAGTAGGTGGTAAGTATATTGTGCTGGTCGTGTTTTGTTGTTGGGCTATTAGGTAAAACCCTTCGCAGATATCCGGATATATTCCTAGGCTTTTAGAGTGCATTAGGTGCATGTGCCTATGACGCGGTCCCGGGTTGATTATACCGCTGAGTGATCTACTATAGACCGAGAGCTGGCAGTAAAAAATACCACCTCATCGGTTACCAAAGGTTTGCCTCTTTAGGGTGGTTGAACTATTCACAGGCAATGTTAAACCGCCCGTCTGCCTCTCGGATGTGGTCATGTTACGTATGATTTTAATTTAACTTTTTTAATTTTCACTAATTTTTGCCTCATTTTTACCAATTTAAAATGCGTACGAAAATGAGTGAAAATAATAGCTGAATATATATATTCAACGCGTCTTGTGGTCACCTCTTTGAGGCAGACGGCCGTGAACATGTCAAAAAAACACCCATCAACTCCTCATTAGTTACCAGTGTCATTTTTTTGCTGAAATGTAGTTCTTGATGCACTTATTTAATCTGTAAGAACCATTTATTGGCAGACGGTCGCATTCGACCAGCAGACGAGCTCAAAATTTAAATTATTTGCGCGTATTAATACTAAACGGTCCTGCGTTCCGCGAATACCAACAGTGTTTCGAATTAAATTATTGAAAATATAACTGGTATACTGTTTCTCTTTGTTAAAACAGGGGATGTTATTAATCCCATTGGCACAAATAAAACACGTCCTATACACACCTACCTCTACTTCGTTGCTACATAATTACTTCTTTCGTGTGGAACAAATATAATTTTGACTAAATAAGTCGTTATTATAATATATATGTTGGGCGCCATGCCCGAAAACGGCCAATGGTCGTTTTTTTGAGCTATTTAAAACGACCAAAGCCCGAATTTCCTTTCAATTTCGGGCTGTGACCGTCTCCAAACAGACAAACCTAGGATCGGGCAAATATGAAACGACCAAAGTTTAATAAATTCGGTTCCAGTGTCAGTGTGAGGTAGGTATGACATTTTAACCATTGGTGACGTAGAAAACGTAGCAACAACATAAACTTAAGAGGCAGGTGGATCTTATAGATATGCAAACAGAACAGACGGACCATCTAACAAATTATCAGGACCATCTAACAAAATTAGTATTTTTAAAACCTTTGAAATCTAAAAGAGTTACGGAGGTACCTTACAATCTTTTAGACATTTTTTGTATAATAGAGCTCCTTACATCCTCCAATGTGACAATCTCGGTGACAATGGAAGAGCAGCAGTCATAAATGAATTTGCTATGTTCGAAGCTAAAATAATTCACGGTAAACCAAAGCACTCTGAGAACCAGGGAAGTGTAGAAAGGGCAAACTAGGATGTTAGGGACATTTTAATATCTTGGAAGGCAGATAATAAGAGGACTGATTGGGCTAACGGATTGCGATTTATTCAACTAAAAAAATAGATCTTTTCATACAGGTACCTATACACAAATTGTCTTAAGATATTTTTTTTAGTCTACTAGTTTCATTAGTTGCAACACATCACTCGCTATTCGTTGCGAACCATGCGTAGTGGTAAAATTCACAAGACATAGATTTGGATAATTTTTAAGCATTTTGTTACGTTTCGTACATTCGTAGTAGTAAATTTTATTTACAGAGCGTACCATTTTGTAGTGGTGCGTATCTATCATTGTATCTACTATCAATCCTAGTAGGATTGTCCTTGTTGTAGTTAATTGGTGACTTGGCTAGCGCATCATAGGGATTTCAATGTAAAATTCATAACATGCAATTATTGGCTCCCCAAATTATTTTAGAGCAAAAATGTATTAAGGTTTTTTGTACAAAACAATTTTTTACGTCAATCAACCGTATTAGTTTTCAATTTTTTGCATAATAAAGACGGAAAATTGGAAAAATAAACCCCTACCTTTTTCAATAATCTGTGATGCCATGGAATTTTATAATACAAAAACTACGCCAATATCCGTCATGTTTGCTATAAAACAAATCAAATTCTATCAAAAAGTATTATATTTAAAACAGCGAATTCAACATAAAGAAAGGCCAAATTACTAAAAACGGTTTTCTAATATAACAATTTACAATAAACGTTCGAATAAGTCACCATTAACTGCAAGACAGTAACCAAGTCGATCATAAAATCCATTTCGAACTGCTACTATAATTGATAACTGGATATCTTTTTGTTTTAGAAAATTCCATGGCATCGCAGATTATTGAAAAAGATGCGGGTTTTATTTTCCCAATTTTCCGTCTTTATATGAAAAAAATTGAAAACTAATACGGCGGTTTGGCGTAAAAAAATTTTTTCTACAAAAAACTAATACATTTTTGCTCTAAAATAATTTGGGGAGCCAATAATCGCATGTTATGAATTATACATTAAAATCCCTATGATGCGTTACGCAAGTCACCACCCTGTATACATAACTACTACAATAGTAAAATGAAAGCAAAATTATTTTTTTCACAGTGTATGTATGTTATTAAATATTACGAATGTTTGTTCTGTTATTTATTCGATTTGAAGGATTGTTCTTATATTGTACAGTACATTGTTAACGTTTCATCATGTTTTTTATATACCAAATCAATCGGAAGTTTATTTGTATTTCTTAGCAAATATATGTGTGTAGGTATTATAACGACTTTATTTCGTCAAAATTATATTTCTTCCCCACGAAAGAAGTAATTATGTATCAACGAAGTAGAGGTAGGTGGGTATAGGACGTGTTTTATTTGTGCCAATGAGACAATAACATCCCCTGTTGGATTAAAACAAAGAGAAACAGTATGCCAGTTATATTTTCAATAATTTAATTGGAAACACTGTTGGTATTCGCGGAACGCAGGACCGTTTAGTATTAATACGCGCAAATAATTTAAAATCTGAGCTCGTCTGCTGGTCGAATGCGACCGTCTGCCAATAAATGGTTCTTACAGATTAAATAAGTGCATCAAGAACTACATTTCAGCAAAAAAATGACACTGGTAACTAATGGGGAGTTGATGGGTGTTTTTTTGACATGTTCACGGCCGTCTGCTTCAAAGAGGTGACCACAAGACGCGGCAGACGCTTTGAATATATATTCAGCTTATATTTTCACTCATTTTCGCACGCATTTTAAATTGGTAAAAATGAGGCAAAAATTAGTGAAAATTAAAAAAATTAAATTAAAATCACTACGTAACATGACCACATCCGAGAGGCAGACGGGCGGTTTTACATAGTCTGTGAATAGTTCAACCACCCTAAAGAGGCAAACCTTTGGTAACCGATGAGGTGGTATTTTTTACTGCCAGCTCTCGGTCTATAGTTCGAGTAGATCATGGTGTCGACCCAATCAATACGAAACATAATGGCCTCTTTGTTAACACACACAGTTCGGGGGTGAGCTCGACCTGGAGGTTGTTCCCAGGTAGGGCAATGAGCGACATAGACCGACGTTACTGATCTATTGGCCGAGGGTCCTAGTCAGAGGCCCAAGACGGGATGTGTATCCTAAATAATACAAGTGCGCGCGGCGTAACCCTTTCCCAAATAGGTATGAGCTCCATCTAACCCTTCTCCAACGACTCATTCAACCCCAATCGCCAACCAGAGTGTTCGGGGATTCAGGAGAGTCTAGCGCCAGCTGGGGGCCCACGCCCCCCCGATGAGTTACCTCATTAATTGACCATGACCCTTGAGCGCGGGAGACGACAAGTCAGACTGAATGCTAGCATGCCAACTCCTTATGCGTAGATTACAGAGGAACGTTTCTAATGAAAGGTGAGTTTACAGTAGATTTGTCGCATCTTAATAATGAGTTCTGATCAACAATTAGCTCCATTTAATTAGTGATTTCCCTTGTTGTTATATAAAAATACACCCCATTACAATAATATTAATTATAGCGACTACCGTTCTGGATCGAATATCTGGTTGAACATCTTTTCTGAGAATTGTATCTGAAGTACTTGACCAGGTTTAAAATGCGTTTCCTTCCATCTACGTAGCTCACTGGTGGAGCGTTGGGCTACATAGCCGAAGGTCGGGTGTTCGAACCTGCGCTGAAGTAAAAATTTTGTGACAGAGACGGGAATTTCTTTACATCAGTTTGGAGAATTTTTCCGCCCACTCCGCGTAAGATAAATACTGGAGTAGTATAGTAGACCTTTTGCCTGGATACTCTGCACTGAATAGTCAGATGGCATAGTCCTCTGCTACTGTGCCCACTCTTTTACAAATTGTACATGAACACCTTTTCAGCGGCGGAATACATGTTGCTGTTTCGTTATCTGTACGAAGTACTCTGAACTATCACCAACTGGAGGAGTTGGCAAGATACACACGGAGTTAGGGCTCTCTCAAAACGAGCGTTTTTAATGGTCCACAGCCGGCTCTTCCACTTACAGCTGCAGCTATAAGCAACTCAAGACACCCAAAATCAGTACAGGGTGAGAGAAGCCTTCAAGGGACCATTTCGTAACCTGGTGCGTTTTTGCGCCCCTTCACGTGCATTCCCGGAACGACGCTCCGTAAGTTTTGGAGTGATGTCAATCCAAAACTGTGCGTGTAGTTCATCCTCGCGCCATGAATGATACGCGCCTGGCGTGGAGCGATGGAATCAAACATGTTTGAATTCCTGGCGTGGCGCGAGGCCTCCGCGCGCCAAATGCGAGCGTGTAGTTTCGTTTCGCGCCTTCCCTTCGCGCCGTTAGAAGAGGATGCGCTGTTAAACATTGGAGAGGAAAAAGGAGAGACTACATTAGCAAAAGTCCTGTAGGTTTGTTTGTGTGCTGTGCGGTGTGACATTAATTGTGGTAATCCTCTGGATTGGTATTATTAATTTCTTGTAATAAAATCAAATCGCCAAATTTCTGTCTCTTCAAATACCATGGCTTGGACCTGTTCCTCCGCTTCTTGGGCTCTTCATTTACGTTATCCATCATATATTTGTGAAGAATTACAGCTGCAATTTATCTTTTTTTTTACCAAACTCATCTTGTTATCGACAGTACCACTCTGGAATGAATGAAATGGCGCGAACGTGTAGTTTATTCACTGCACAACGCGCCAGAAGTTGGCGCTCCACGCTTCGTTCCAAAACCGATGGCGCGTCGTTCCGGGAATGCACGTGAAGGGGCCCCATTAGGCGTATCCTGGCCGGACATTGTTACGATTAGAGCCTTCCTCTCGCTTCTTAGGTTCATCTCACGTGTCGGATGGCTTTAGTGACGTTGGGGGGTCGAATGACTCTAGTCGGGGAGGTGGTACAAAGGGTCCGAATTTGAGGCGTGCAGCCTCCCTCTATCGTAATCCAGAATCCAAAGGTGGAAAGTCTCGTAGGTTTGCCGCATCTTACCCAGGTGGTTTACTTGCTAAAACATGAACGATATTTTGACACTTGATTTGTGCGAATCATATAAATGACTGGTCTAACTTATTTTCCGTTTTTAAATTAATACAACCAGTTTCGAAATTTTCTCCTTCACCGAATTATCCATTGTTCAATTAAGAATGTCCCACGGTAGCAAGTTTTCCTGAAGTAAAGCTTGTTGCCTTTAATTAATTTATCTAATAAAAGCGAGGCTTATTATTGTATAATTTGTTTATCATTGTTTCCAGTGATTTTTTGTAGATAGGGAAAACTTTCCTATCACGTTTGGCAGTGTGATGATGTCACTATTATCATGATTAAGATGATTCAGCAAATTTTATAATTGCCCAACTTCAGTTACTGTGACGGGCAACAGTCAAGATCAATTATTCTATAAATAGCACCTGTTTGTGTTTATTGTAGATCGCCTTAGTTCCCTATTCTCCATTCAATAGTAGTTTGATTCTGAAAGGTGCGGGTCGTCGTCTGGCGCTTTCCGAGGATTAAGTGATCACCAACTAAAATGCCGATAGATTTTTACTACGCCCCGGGAAGCGGACCGTGTCGCTTTATCGAGTTGACCGCGAAAACGTTGGGTGTCAATTTGAATTACAAAGAGCTCGACCTGATGGTAAAAAAAGAACACTTAACTCCCGAATTTATTAAGGTATGTAGGTCAAAGTTCACTTTACTCGTCAATAGTTAATTCATCGCCGGCATTTAAAAAAAACGTTCACAACTTTAGTTGAAATTCCAAAATTATTTTCAGATCAATCCCCAACACTGCATTCCAACAATTGTTGATACCGGATTTGCCCTCTGGGAAAGTCCAGTAATTGCCACCTATCTTGTAGAAGCTTACGGAAAGACCGACTCTTTGTATCCAAAAGACCCCAAAAAGAAAGCAACAGTCGATCAACGTCTGTATTTCAACAACGGCGTCCTCTACCAACGCCTCGCCGATTATTACGTAAGTACCTTCTCTCCTACAGCCAGTTTTCCTAACGGCAACCTTTCAGTATCCGATAATCTGGGGTAACGCAACACCCGATCCTCAAAAGTACAAGAAAGTCGAAGAGGCTCTGCAATTTTTGGACACATTTTTGGGCGCCGACGAGTACGTCGCCGGTGATTCCTTAACGCTCGCCGACTTCGCCATAGCCACGACCTTGTCAACTTTTGACGTCGCCAAACTCGATCGTTCCGCTTACAAGAACGTCTCGAGATGGTACAAGATGCTTCAGACGTCCGTACCGGCGTTCGAAGAAATAAACGGCCTCGAGAAGCTCACGAAAATGTTCGACGCCATCGCTAAGAAAGCTAAATCATAAGTCGAATCTGTGTGAAGGGTTTTGAAGCGTTTGTTTGTAAATAAATTTGTTCACTCATGGCTACAGCACAAAATTGTGCTGTTGTTAGGCGGTATCAAGCTTTTACCAAACTTGTTCCATATTATGGTGTCATTTCATTTCATTTTCATTTCATTTTATTATTTGTGATCTATACAATAGTATTTTCACACGTCATCAGGTACAATTACATAATATTAAAAAAAAAAGACAAAGGACACGAGAACATGATCACACAAGGTACTGTTGCTTTTAAAACTTAAATGTTATCAAATTTATCTTTTAAAAATTCTTCATAAGAATAAAAAGCTTTTCGTTTAAGGTAACTATTTACACAGTTTTTAAATGCGTGCAAATCTAAATATTTTATTTGTTTTGGCAAGACATTGAAAAATTTCATGCCGTAAAATGTAGTGCCATCTTTGGTCTTGTTTAATCTATGAAACGGTATATAAAGATTCTCTTTGTTCCTTGTATTGTAAGTATGAATATCCGTGCTTACAGTTAGTGTAGTCATGTGTTCTTTAGTATATATTAAACATTGCTGTATGTAAATGCAAGGTAATGTCAATATATTTAATTCGATAAAACCCTGACGACAACAATCTCTGTATTTAAGGTTTTTAAATAATCGTATACATTTGCGCTGCAAACCAAATAATACTCGAGAGTGGGCAGAATGGCCCCATGCAAGAATTGCATAAGATAATACCGAATGAAATATGCCATAGTATGCTGCCATAACAGTTTCCTTCGAGTCACCCTTATTAAATTGCGAATCAAAAATAGTGCTCTAGCTAATTTAACACGCTGAACGTTAACATGTTGGTCCCACTTCAACTCCGAATCAAGTGTTACGCCCAATAATCCAAGCTCTCTGCATTCGCTTAAGGGTTAATACCAAATGTTGAGTTTTAGCTTTATTCATTAGCAATTTATTTGACTTGAGCCATTCTTCTACCTTACTTACAGCTGAGTTCGTACCGGGTTCAATATTTTGTACATTGTCATATAAATTAATTAGGGTTGTATCGTCAGCAAAGATAATATGACGTGTATTTGGATCACAATTTGGAAGATCGTTAATATATATAAGAAATAAAATTGGCCCCAAAACTGATCCTTGTGGCACACCATGTTTGACTTCCGATATTGTTGACAGACAATTGTTATATGACACATATTGTAGACGGTTCGTTAGGAATGACTGTATTAATTTTGCACTACTGTTGTCAAAGCCGCAAAGCCTAAGTTTGCTCACTAATCGCGTTAAGTGACTTAAAGCTAATGTAGCTGATTTTCCTTTACGAAAACCGTATTGACACTCACTATACAAATGATTATTCTCAAAGTATTCTTCAATTTGCATTTTTAAAACGGATTCAAAGATTTTACTGAAAACGGAGGTTATAGATATGGCTCGGTAGTTATTCAGATCCGCGACAGAGCCTTTTTTAAAAATTGGTACGACCTTCGCTGTTTTCAATACAGACGGAAAAACGCTCTTAGCTATACACATGTTGATCAGTTTCGTGAGTGGATAAACAATCACATTCTTTAGTGATTTAATAATTCTCGCATTGAAGTCATGTGGGTCTTTACTGGTGCTATTTTTCAGACGACTGATGCACTCTCTTACTACAGAATAATTAACCTCTTTAAAAGAGAATGACAGGTTACCTAATTGCACATAGTCTGACGGATTTTTGTTACTCGGTTCGAGATTGCGTAAAGAATGGTCGACTATTTCAGAAAAGAAACTATTAAAAGTATTGCAGTTTAATTCTGTGTATGGTTCAGGTGTTGTATTGTTCTTGTTTTTTATTATACGCCACATTGCCGCAATTTTGTTAACAGAATTTTTTATTAGATGGTCATTAGCTAATTTTTTACATCTCGTTAATTCCTGTTTATAAGTACGTTTAAATTTAATGAGCAATTCCTTGTTTCCAATGGACGAATGAGCTTTGTATATATCATTAAGCATGCGCAGTTTGTCCCGAAGTTGTTTCAGGTTATCATTAAACCAATTTACCTTTGGTCGAGTTGTCCTAAGTTTTGTTTTTAAAGGAAAAATATCACGAAGCATATTAGAAATAAGGCTTATGAACCTATCAAGTTTCAATTCTACGTTAATGCCCTTGTCATTGACAAACCCCCAATCCGCATTCTCTAACAATTCATACATTTGGTATAACCCTGCATTTGTGATCGGCCTGTAAGTTATTTTACTGTTAGTGCATATACTAATGGGATCTTTGTAGCAAGTTGTATCAAAGGTAAACCCAACAACTTTATGATCGGAAAAACATGTGTCCATAACTGTGGTGGAGCATGTATCAATATTTGTAAATATATTGTCCAGACATGATGCGTCTCTAGTATTCACAAAAACTGTTTGCCTTAGACCGCACGTAAGAAAAAGGTCAGACAGCTGCATGGCCCTCTCATCCTTGGTATTAAATTTTACATTAAAATCGGCAGTTACAATAGTTGGTTTTGAGAAATTCATTGTTTGTAATGTATTAACTAGCTGCTCTAGAAAAATATCAAAGTTGCCACAGGGTGATCGATATATTGACACCAACTGCAATTCCTGACATTTCACTCCCGCGACCTCAAAGTCTATTTCTTTTGAAAAACGTGATAAATTTAGAGATGTACACGAATAATCATTTCTTGCTAGGATACACACACCACCGTGTATTTTGTTTTTACGGCAGAAACTCGACACAACATGATAATTTTCAATATCCAACATGGTAATCTCTTCTTCTTTAAGCCAATGCTCATTGATGCATAAAAAATCATAATTTAGTTCATGGGCCATTGCTTCAAGTTCTAAGCATTTATTTCGTAAGCTCTGAATGTTAAAATGTAGGATTTTAATTGAAATGTTGTCGTGTCTTTGGTCTGGGGTAAAATATTTTAATTTGTTGAAAGGTTGGCTAATGGCGTCTTCTCTAAAAAAGAATTGTTAATATCAGTGCAGGTAATTACGGTTATGTTAGGCTTAATTGAGGTTTCCTTAAGAATAGGGTTAAGTATATAATATTTACAGATAAACCATACCAACTTACATTTACCCTTGTCATTTAAATGTAATCCATTGAAAGTCTTATGTCTAGAGTTTAAAAAATGATTTGCATCAATAAATTTAACAAAATCATCGTTGCTGTTAGCAATAAACTGAAATTGGTAATTGGTCTTATAAGCCAATTATTAAAATATAAATTATGTCCTTTGGCATACATTATGATCTACAGGCCAGGTGGCAATCGCCCAACCCCCGACCATGATTCAAGATAGGCTGACAAATTTAACCATTATTAGCACAGATTAAGTTCAATGTACCATTTAATTAAATGTAATTTATTTTGATATTAGGTTAATAAATAAAAAAATGAAACCCAAACATCACATTGTACTTTTTTTTATTGACAAGCCTGCACCCCGGCTGACTTTGCACCCTGGCGCAGAATATGCTTAAGACGGCCCTGTCTACTGATATGATTATTTAATCTATACTGGAGTGGGGATAGGTCACAAGCACTAGGAGTTGCACTTGTACCATAGAATTGGTTCTGTAATGTGGGAAAGCAATTACAGATAGGCTCGAAATTGGTCATGAGAATCATAAACTGTGGCCGATTATTATTGCATATGGACCTGCGGAAAAAGAGCCTAAAGAGATTATTGATGAATTTACAGGATGAAAATGACAAGCGTGAAATAAAAACTTATGAGTTATGATCATGGGGGATTTAAATGGTCACATAGGTGTAAATAAGGAACCAGGGTTTCCAGTGGGTGCGTGTAGAAAAAGTACATTGAATGGTAATGGGCAACGTGTAATTGAATTTTTTTTATTAAATAATATACAAGTGTGTAAAACATTTTGTAAATACAAGGGCATCCGTAAATTTACACGTGTAATGGTATCTAGGGGAGGAAAATCGATTATAGTGTTAGTACAAAATGCACATAAGAGTAGATGTAAGGGTAAAACTTGGCTATGAGATTGATCAGACCATTTTTGGTGGAAAATTAAGTTGAATGTAAGTGTGAATGGGAGGGGTGCAGAGAATGCAATATTATATGTTTAACGAGGAATTACAGCACGCAAATTGGAAAAATGGAGAAGATATAAAAATATTGTGTTTTTTTGTTTTTGTTTTTTTATAAAGGTTTTTTGGGGTCATCCCATTTTGCCTACTGAAATTAGATGTAGGTACCTCACACTAGGAATAGACAGTGGTTTTAACATTTCATGCACATGAGCCGATCAGTGCGACTTTGTACCACACATAGGATGGCCATGGAAGGTTCAAATACATGTAAGGATATGGACACAGATGAATTTAACGGTTACAATACCATGGATGCACATAAAATTACAGTTTTAATCTAATTGCCCTTACATAATCAATGATGACATTGTAGATTGTTTTACGGCAGCTATGTAGTAAGGTCGTCATGTTTGTGGGAAAGGCTACGCGTTTTTCGCTTAGCTTTTCTAATAGGTTTCTAATTTTGGCCTCACGCTTAACACAACTGAAAAAACAGATGATTCAAGTCGCTCTGGGGATCTCCGCAATCGCAGGCTGGGGAGTCTAGGATACCAATTTTAAACAAATGGGCCGGATATTTACCGTCACCAAATTTTAACCTTGCTATGGTAGTATAATAGAATCTTGAAATCCTAATGTTTTTGTACCAGTGCTCTTTAATAATGTTAGGATGAATGATGGAGTAGTGTGTTTTTTTAATTGAGTAAGCGGTTTTCCAATAATTTTCCCATTGGAGATAGGTCAAAGAATCAGTTTGCAGTGTGAAAGAAGTAAAACTTAAATTGACGACTTGGTTGAATTCGGACATAAAAATGGAAGTATCTAGGAAGAAAAAACTGGAAGATATACCTTGGAAGCAAAACAATGAAAAATACAAACATCAAAGGAAATTGGTTAAAGATAAGTGCAAAACTGCTAAAACCAGGAAATAGGATGAATTTGGCGGATTGGCAAGATGGCGGAGGAAATTCTAAGTTGCTACATCCAGTGATACAAAATCTTAGACAACTTAAAGCGATTGAGATGGGTCGAGATGTATAGAAGACAAAGATGGGATTTTATTGCTCCCTGAGACACAAAGAACTAAAAGATGGGTAACAGCATTTTATGGAAGTACCAAATAGGGATGCCAATGCTACCAATGCAACTGAAGAAGTCAATAATACCTCAGAAGGAGTTGAGGTACAAAATTTGAAAAATCTGTAGGTAAACTAAAATGGGTAAAGCCGCATGAGAGTATAATATTGTAACATACATGATTTATTTATTTACAATTAATTAATAATAAATTTATAACATAACTATTGTTTATCACTCGCTTATACACAATTTATGTAAATTTATCACATACAAGCGCAACTTCGTTTATAATCACTTCGGCATCGATGTTGGGACTGTCATTAAACACAATTCTATTTGCTTATATAGCAAATGGAAAGTTTCTAGAAAGTTCATGGACATTCTCGAGAATTGCCGAATACCTGGGTGATCGGCATATCTCGCATAGAATGCAGCAGGTCCTCCTTTCCTTCCTTATCCCCGGTGGCTAATCTTTTATGGCGGCTGCTGGCACCCAGATGTCTGGGATACTCTCTATGTCAAGGCAGAATTGATTACGTGTATAGGACTAGAATTGCTGCTTAAGATTATTAAAACCGCGTGTAATACTGAAAGCATACCATAGGATTGGTTCTCGCCCATGTATAAACAAGAGAGACGAAGAATCGCATTCGATTTACAATAGTGAAATTTTTTTACACTCGCCTTGCATTCGGAAACACGACGTATGGATATGAAATTAAATAACATTAAGCAAGTGGTAAATTTGTATTTGGGGTCAGTAATAAATTAATAAGGAGAAATTGCAACATAAAAAATGTCTAATTATATATCTAAAATGTTATTGCTTTTCAATCGCCTTTAAGATCTATACACTTTTGCATGCGAATCACCCTTCTAAGCACTTGGGAGATGAAAATCGTTGTCCATGCATGACCCCTCAATTTAATCTTTTGAAATCATTTTCCATGTTTTGGTTTGAATTTTCAGATAATGTTCAAAGCTGATCATCAAACTTTGGTTATAGACCTATAATTTACTTGTTCCTTTAATTTGTTTCAGAACTACACGTGAGTCGGTGGAAAAAGCAAATCTCGAGTACCAAAAGCTTCTTTCTGAAAAGGAAAAACTGTCAAACAGCGCTAACAGTCCAGATGATATATTCAGTTTCCACGACGAGTTTATAAAACGCAAAGAGTGAGATGAAAATTTCACTTCATTAATATACGACATTGCTTTTTAGGGACACTCGAAAGAGACTAATTCACCTCTTCAGATCCATACTTTACGGAAATGTTACGATTTCTCAGCAGAAAATTGAGAGTAAGAGGAAACACCTCAAGTACAATGGTGAACACAATTACATACTCCAGGAGCTTGAAGAAATAAGTTCCCTCATCAAAGCCATGGAGCAGCTCGCTCGCGAGAATAAAGAGAATGTGAGGTGAAGATTTTAATTGTTATCTATACAACGTCTGCTTTAGGACCCCCCACAAGAGACTGCCAAGAAGGGAAATGATCCGGTTGCGCCAGTCGAGAAAAAGGTAACGTTTGATGAAACTGTCCTCAGTCCACCACCTAGACGAAGAGGGCGACTTATACAATCTAAACCGGTTCACATTCCCAGTGACCCACTCCAGAATACAAAAAAATAAAATTATGCGTTTTTGTTCAGTACTGTCGTTCTTTGTTCAAATTTCCATAGTATTAGACTCGTCTTTGTATAGTTTCTTGTTAACCTTTGTGTAAATAAAATATTTGTTCATTTATCATCTATACATACGTTAAAAAAACTGCCAGCAAAATATATTTCACTTTTGTCGGCACAAATGTTGAGCCTTGTATTTGATGTGCACATAAATGTAACCAATACATTAGTATTAGTAAACAAAATTGGAAAATTCTAAACCGTTATCGCATGTAGGTACACAGATGGACGGACAGAAAGTTCAAATGAGCAAAATTTAGTCAGTTAATTCCGTGACCATTGTCTATACCAGTGGTTCTCAAGTGGGTGCCGTAAGTAGTTCATAAGGGTGCCGCAAAATTTTTAAATACATAATTAACTTAAAATTACATAAATTAAAACAATTATAAAAAATGAATATTCGTTTTTCTTTACAATTCTGTTTTTTAGTTTCTATTTTATTTATTTCTATGGTTCATAATTCATTAATCAATCATATGCTGGTATAACATCTCACTGGCACTGGCACTTCGTTCTCACAATCCTTTGGTTTCTTCTTTTTACCGTGATCTAAGCGCGGTCGGGGGGTTCGAATCCGCGTCATCATAATCGACAGGCGGCTTGCAGTTTGCGCTACGCAGTACGCACCGTCCTATTTAATATTAAATATCGCAAACTAATACATATAATTAACAATAATATTAAAATCATGAGAACAGAGAAATCTTAAAGGTTCTTGAGAACGTGATGAGACTATACTTTTCAAAAACACAACATAATACTTAACCAAGATTTCTCATCTTTTATATCTGTACTAACTGTAAAAAAAGCAAAAAAATTATAATACTTAGGGGTGCCGCAAATTTTGTTTCATAATTTTAGTGTGCCGCCAGAAAAGAAAGTTTGAAAAACACTGATCTATCCCTATTACTGAAAACAGAATTGGAAAATTCTAAACCGTTCATGAGTTTTCATGTACACAAATTGACGCACAGACAGACAGAAAGCTCATAATCATGAAGGAGCTTCTTGTCGCTCGTTAAAATGTTTAAAAAATCTGCTGCTTATAATTAAGGCCTTAAAGGCGTTTCGTAAATGGCCCCAGTAGATAAAACCTTACTACCCCCCCCCCCCAACACCCTAGTTTTATGTACAATTGTACGTTTATGGTCCACTATTTGTACATTTGTCCTTGTATCCTATCTTATGACCATCCATGTAAGTACCTCCATATTTGGTCCATTATTTTTTAAACCAATACATGTTTCCTCGCCTTGAAAATATTAGATACCATAATTTTTTTGAATTAATAAAATTACAACAAATGATTCATTTGACATGGTGCGATGGTGCTTCACTAATCACTTCATCAAATAAAAAACAGCTTCACTTTCAGTGACTTAGTAGGTTGGTGTCAATATTGATATTAACATTTTTTAAGTGTAGGTAGCATAAGTTGAGATTTTGATAACTTCAAAAAAATTTGATTATGCAGTAAGATTGAAACACAAGTTATTTCCCTATTTTAATATGTGTTTTAGGTCTGCGAAGTGTCATTGTTAGGTGGTAGAACTTTTCTTTAAAGAGATTCTCTGCTTTGGATTTTAATTGACGCACCATATTGCATATTGTAAAAATCACATGTGCACTTGGGCAAACTGCGCAATGTCAAATTTCTTATTTATGGAATATATTTTTCTGAAATTTTAGTAGACAAGCATATCGTATATTGTAAATCAGATATGCATAGCAATATGCTAAGTTTCTTATTTATAACAAATATTTATGCCATAACTTATTTTTCTTTGTACACATAAATAGATCGTTACGGAAATACTGATCAATTCATGGAAACTGCGCTATAGTTACTAAAACTTTTTTCATTTTTTATATTACAAAAGTGAATAATTGGCCACCTATAATAAAAATAATTTTTAATTCAAAATAAATGTAACGAACTATGGTTATATACCTACCTCGAAAACAGGGATTTGTGTAGGTATTGTAATTAAGGTTTGAAATTGGCACGTGATTGTGACAAAAAGAATATTCCCCGTACATCCAGGGAATTTTGTAACGGAATATTCAATACAGAAAAATCAAGGGATACATTAGTAGTGTGGAATATGCCAGACGAACGTATATATTCATAGAACATTCTATGGATATTTGGAATATTCGCATATACCCTCTAGCACATGTTAAAAGAATGTACAATGTCATCTGGGTTCAATGTTCCGGATCACAGAAAAGGAACCTTAAATCTTTGTTTCCTGGGGGTATGCCCCGGTGCAGTTAGATTCTCTTAAAAAACGTTCACCTCTAAGGGCTCACATTCGATGGTCTCTTTCTAAAAATTATGCTGTATGTGTATGTGCTATAAAAACACTGAATGTTATTTGGGGGAGAATGTAGAACCGGGGGTTCTTGAATCTTGAATCCCTCAACCCCTCCGTGGTACATTCGCCCATGAAACGTTCACTCCGCAGGACTCACAGTCGATGGTCTCTTTCTAAAAATCATTCTGTTGTACTTTTAATGCCTTTAAAAAACCAGACTGTCCGGGTGAAGTTTGGCACACTAAAGCAAGCGGACCTGTGAAGTTTTTAAAGGTTCTTCATATTGAATTTGTAGGCATAAATACTTTTAGAAATAATTAGTATTTAAATACTTCTCCCAAAGTATTTAAATACTTTTTACAGTGTTTGTATTTGCTTAAAAAAGTATTTCATCCAGGTATTTAGTATCTCTCGGCACTAAAAATAAGTCTTCGTTTTTCTACCCTTTTTTTTGCAAGTATTTTTACTGCTTTCCCTACAGTGCTAACACCTGTCTCATCACTTGTACTGACCAAACACATCTCCACATGTTTGAAGAAGCTAGAGAGTCACTCGAACATCATAAAGTATTTTAAATTAATGACAGAAATTTCAAAGCAAACCAATTTTCGATAAAATCACCATCATACGCACTCAGTTAATAATAATAAATGCCTTTATTTCATTACCTTGCATAAATATATAAATTAAAATAAGATTTAAATGTAAAATAAAAATTTTAATTAAGGTAAAGAAACCTAGTGGCGAGGGGAGACAGCTCCACTTGCTGACCTTCCACCTAAACACGAAAACATAACTAAACAAAAGAAAAGAAAGAGATGGCTAGCTGTTTGTACTTGTTTATTAAAGGGGCACCCACACAAGGTTTTGATTTTTTCTAAAGCTACAGAGTGACTCCCTAGTCTTTCCCATGTAAAAAATAATGTAAGGAAAGTTAATGGCACTGGCAGTCCTCATACTACACAGAAGAGTTAACAACATTAAAGCAACACATGGACACTATATCTCAGTTTATTGCAGTTTTGTCAAAAAGTAATAACAACAAAAATATTTCTTCATAATAAATACTTAAATGAAAAGTATTAAGGCTTCTTTCATAATGAAAAAATTAGTATATTTAAGCTTCAAGTTAGCCTTTATACATGGTGTTTCAGATTAAGTGGAATAGCATAGATAACTTTTGTATTATTGATGATAACAAAGTTACCCATGCAATGGTAGTATGTAGTTGAATTAAATAATTTAATGTTTTGTGATGTTACTAATAAAAATTCATTAAAATTTTACAGATTATAAATAAGAGACCAGCACCGTCCAGCTTTTTGTGTTCCCACAAAGTGGAAGACATGGTTTAACTAATATTAATTTGCAAATTGTTTCATTGTGAAGGAAGCTGTAAACAATTAAACAAGGATAATACAAACTACTTTCAAATTTGTGCACAGAATGAAACGGTCATCGACAGATCAGTTTGTACACACTCAAGTCTCAGGAAATGCTTGAATTTTTAATCCAACGAAAAAATTAGGTGCGGACCAACGGTCATACAAAATGAAACGAAATGAAGTATACAATTAATCGTCAGGTTCATCGCCCTCTAAAAAAATTAAGATTAATATCGCCAATCGTAAGATTACTTGAAGACGTACGTGCAGGTGGCTGATCCACTTCACTTTGTTCAACTAGCGGCACGTCCTCTATCTCGCCCTCATCTTCCTCGGGAGAATTAACATCCTCGCCCTCCTCGTCATCGTCAATACCGTTTCCCACATCCACGTCAGGGATGAGGAAGTACTGAAGGGGGTTATGCCACAAATCATCTTTGATGATTTCAGCAATAGAATCAGAGGTAGGATCCGAATGATCATTGTACCACGTAAAAAATGATCGCTGATCTAACTGGCGCTTGCGGCCAGTTCTTGTACATGTTGGCTCATTCGTGTGCGTTAAATCCATATCCTCCTTCCATCTGATAGGAATAGATGAAGAAGTTGGGGCACCTGCAGAGAACAATAAATAATTATCATAATAACACAATCCCATGCTTAATTGATTTTGACCCTACAATTATAGTGAGCGGTAGTGTCAGGCTTTGAATGCACGTTACGGTGTATGGACACCCGATGTTTAGTATAACCACAAAGTCTTGTTTCAATCTAAGAGATAAGGGAAATTTGAGCTCATTGACATCTTTTGACCAAAATCACAATTGTACGCATAGGGTACCAAAAGTGTAGAGAAACAAGACTAACTGTCTGTCTCGCCCTTACATCGACAATTTAACGAGTAGTTCGTACACTTTTCTTTATTTTACAGCATGTCCAGAGTGTATGCGCATACCTGAGTTTCCGAGCTGAAATTCTTTCGTCAACACAGGGTTTTCAAAGTACGGGTTTTCAGTAAAGTAGAATTTTAATCGGTAACCCGACTTAATGTCTTCAAATTCTTCAACGTCGATCACAGTCAAAAAGTTGAAGCAGTCTTCCTCTGGCTCTTCTAATAATGAATTTAAATCTGGATGATTTGTGAACTAGAAACTGTTAAGGAGAGTGACAAACGCAACAAAAAAGAATAGTTTTTGAGAAAGGATACGGCTGTTGTCCAAAAATGAGGTACTTTACATATAATGTTTGCCCGTCTCTCGAAGTGCGGTTTACGCTGCCGGTTGAATCTTTGTTCAACCCTCAATATTTCCTCGCTGGCCTGCTCGTTCAGAGCTTCAATTTCATTTTGGCAACTATCTATTTCTTCTAAGGCTTTCTGTGTATCTTCATCAAAGTCTTTGGGCTCTAACTCGGGGTGAGCCGTTGAATCTGCCTTTTTCAATTTCTTCGATGGTGCGGCCATCCTTACGTGACACGAAGTGTCCAACTTTTAATTTAATCGACACTTCACAAGCAGAGCTTTCTGAAACTTTTATCGGCAAAATTGAAACGACTCGCTTTGGTTTTGTCGGCTTCAGCTTCAAAGAATTGAAGATAAAACAGCGCCCCCGTTGTAAGTAACGCCACAACTATAAAGCGCGTTTGCCAAATCACAAAAATGTGAAAACTAATTACAACTTATCCAATGGATATGACCATTGGTATGTGACTAACGAACAAGGACGTTTTGGCGGAGCGCGTTTCGGCGGACGAAGTGTTTCAGCGGCGATACTTATCGGCGGAACGCGATTCGGCTGATATTATAATGCGTATTAATTTAATTAATTTATTGATTAAACGCATTAGAATTTAAGTATCTGATTACATATTAATACGCACATTAATTAATACGATAATTGTAGATTGAAAAGAAACGACATATTATAGACGTTTTTTTATTGGATAAAGAAATCATCTCCTAGATGGACTACAGCGTTTCGTGGGATAACGTACGTAAACTCCCTCATTACGGAACCCAAATGCCAGCCGGATGCGACTTCCGTCTTCCGAATCCACTAAAAATTGGACGTTGAGTACCCTTCATATACCCCGTGCGGTGGAGGCACCCGTCGCGGACACGTCCCCGGGTGGCGGATAAGGACACAAACCCTTGGGAAGTAACGATTATAAGTGGTTCGTCGGGGCTAAAACCCAGACTGGTTGCGGACCAGAGCTGGGAAGTAACTAAAATTTAAGTTACTTTCAAGTAACTAAGTTACCTGCAGTAACTAAGTTACTGTAACTTAGTTACTTTTGAAATAACACTAAAAGTAACTTGTAACTTAGTTACTTTCTAAAAGTAACTTATAACTTTTCCATGTTCAGAGGAACTTAGTTACTTAGTACTAAGTTACTTTCTGGTAACTAAGTTACCTAAAAAGAACTTAGTTACCTACCGAAAAGTTACTTTTTATTTATTATAAAATTATTCCTCAAAATACCTTGCAGATCTTACATGCGTTTAAATAATGTCAATAGGAAAAAACAGTCCTACTTGTAATTTAATATTGAGGAGATAGGCTCGTAATTTTTTGTCGTGGAGCGACCCTCCATAAAACCATGTTGGTGTTGCGAGAATGAACCATTTCAAAGATTTTCGCAAAATTGGAAAGTATGCTAACGGGTGTATAGTTTGTTATTTGGTTTGAGTCCCCAGTTTTCAAAACCGAACACACTCGAGCTTTTTTCTACATCTGAGGAAATTTATTAGTTTGTAAAGCAAGATTAAATATACTCGTATATAATAATGGTAAAGTCAACACTCCCATACAGTCCTTAACTATCTGATGCTTATTATAAAAAATTGCAACTCTCCATTTGCCTTGTTAGTTGTAAACGTGAGACTGTTGTGCTTGTGAACGAAATAATATGAAAATAAAACTTTCGATTATTCAGTATTCAGCTGTTTCTTATTATGTGTTGAAATTCGAAGCAAGTAACTCGAAAGTATCTTTTTAAAATAACTTTTTTAAAAGTAACTTAGTTACTAGTAACTGTAACTAAGTTACTTTTGTTTCTAAGTATCTAGTTACTCAAGTAACTTAAGTTACTTTTTAGAAAGTAACTATGGAAAGTAACTTAGTTACTTTATCAAAGTAACTTTCCCAGCTCTGTTGCGGACGAAGGTCATCTCAAGTCAAGGTGTTAGCCAATGAATAAAGATTCTTTATTCATTGGTGTTGTGTTAGCGACCGTGTCGGGGCGCTGGGGTGTAGTGCCGATAGCGCGGTGCTGCCCAGGTGGGACCGCATTTCCGCACTACTCGTGAACAATAATTAAAACAAACCCTTCCTGGGCCCCTCGTCAGAGGGGACCAAGAAGCCGAGGAAAAAATAAGGGGTCTGTGGTAAGGGGGCAGGCCCCTAGAAAAAAAGGACGGCTCTAACGCAGGACTTTATTCAAGGACCTATAGTGGTTGGCGAGCTCCTATTCGCAAGAACATTAGAAACTTCCGCTGAAAGATGGCAGAAGACGGAGCAGGGACTTGGTGGTCTGCTCAAATATTCGCCTATCTGGGAGTCACTGGACCCTATGCACTTGTAGTGTGTATGTGTTCATTAAGTTTTTTTGTGCCGGAATACTGTAAGCAACTGCTAGGGAAGCTCGTTGAAATAAAGGTTCGCCTACCAACAAGGGTCACTGCCCTATCATAACAACAAAACTGTGTGGATGACTGCATTTTTGAGAATGGGGATCCGGACCTTTTGTCAGAATTCCTTTACAATCCACGAATCCGTGGCGTTATCTTATTTAACTATAAACTGAACGTTGTCTTTGAACTGGAATTCTACTTCTTGTAACTGCGACAATCTCGGAATTCTTGGCAAATGGGCTTTGTTTCTGCAGTCTAATTAAACAAAATTATAAAGTAGTTGCTATTCAATATCGAATAATACAATAACATTTTTTACTCCAGAATCAGCAACAAGGTCTATGTCAAAATTCCAATATGGCGGACATTGTGACGCGATCCTGGTACGCCACTGGCAACTGCATTCCCCGACCCGCACCACAGCAAAGCATGAGCACTACGTTATGGAAGGTTGTTATTATTGAATGTGCACTCCGTTCCGTTCGTTAACTCCAAATTTGTAAACATTTCGTAATTAAATGAATTATGTCGCCCTTTTCGTAAGTGAAATAGTATCCTGATAATTAATTAAGGGTGCAAACGACGAGTTTAGGAGTTCGTGATGTTCGCGGTGGTCGCTAGTCTCTCATCGTTCAATGTTGTTTTTCTTCACTTAATTTGATGAAAATGTCCGAAATGACGGAAAACCACGGAAATCTCGGTACAAAATCCGATTTGACAGGCATTACGGATACCCCAATTACAGATCCAGCTTCAAATAAGGTTAGTAATAGTTCATAATCGCGCTAAATTTCAGTTTGACCCACATTTTTTGAATTATTGACCGATGTTTTTTGCGATTTTTGAAAAAGCTCAGACGTCTTTCCTGGGGTAAGATTTGCAGACGGTTACATAAGCCTTTTTAATCTACATTGACAATTTATTTGATCATTTATAACACAAATTGCGCTTTTCAGCCACAAACTACAAGCTTGAGGTCAACGCATTAAAGGAAATTGCCGCGACGAATTTTTCTCGTTTGTTTATGTTCCGTAGTTTAAACGGATTCATTTATTAAATTTATCCGCGAAGGTCATTGCAATCAATACTTCTTTAATGGTGTAGCCGCAGAATTTAAAATAGTTTATTAATCCGCATTGCTACAATATTTTATAGCGAGTTAAAAGGTTTCGGGCTTGTATAATGTAATAACTCACGCACTTTGTACGTTATTAAAACAGCATTTTTCATAATCGCGGTTAATTGTGTCTGAGTTAATTGTGTGAATGATTGTTCCTGACGACAATAACCAACTTTGAGCAATTTCTGTAATTAACCAAGAGATTGTAATGATATTTATACCACTCCTAATTGTTTGGTCCATTAGTTGAACGCTATTGTGATTCACGTAAATTAAAGGAACTTATTTAGGTAATTAACTTGCGCACGACATAGCAGATGACTAAACTAGTAAAAAAATGAACGCGTTTCGCCACCAAATATAATCATCATCGGCCAACTATACCAAATCTTGGGAATGGGCGCGTCAACCAATTTCGTAAAACGCTTTCTTTATTTTCCGGTTGATATACAGGGTGTAAAAATTAAGTATTGGGTGTAGAGGGGATTGAAATAGGTCTAAGGCCGCCCCTAAAAAAATCAAAACTTGCTTGTCGGCAATCATGAGACAGACGAAGTACCTTCCTCCCTCGCTTCCTTCTATCAAGACCTTGCCGTTTTCCCTAGGAAATTGATCAAGTTTTGTTCAATTTAATTTATATATTGTCCCGACCCTACCCTCTACTGTCCTCTTGTAAATACCTTTTGCACTTATTTCTCGAGACATTCGCATTCTCCACAAACAGATACATCGTGACCCTACCCTCGACTTTCCCTTTGTAAGTATCCGCTTTCGACATTTCTTAAGATATGTCTTTGAAAGTTAAAGCGCACTAGTTGAAACTGCAATTTTATATCTTACTTTGTTTACGGTTAAAATGTGGTCAGTTTCAACTGGGACACTCTGTATTTCCAATTTTAAATCTCTACATAAAGTGATGTTGAACATTGCCTAATATATCGGGCAAACCTAAGATTTTAGGCAAAGTCCGTAAAAGGCATACTTAAGTTTAGCGACGTAACGGGATTTGTCGCTAACATATAGATGGTTGGAAACGGTTGATTATCGGGGAAGATATACAAGATATTAAAAAAAGTTTTATATTCGGTTTTATACAACAGTTTTGGGGTTCTTCAATGTGTACTAGGCAGTAATAATTTTAATTATAGATACAGGGTTTGTTATAAAGTAATATTGCATTTTTTTAATGGAACACCCTGTACATTATTCGATGTTTCAATTCTCTCAATCTTAAGCAAAATTTGTACAAAGCATAATGTGTACGTGTACTGTACCTAATTCAATCGTTTCCAGGTTATCGAGTTTTGAAAATAAATGCTGATTAGTTTAGAAACGGTCACTTATCGTGAAAAATATACAAGATATCAAAAGAAGTGTTGTACAAAAGTTTTGGGGTTCTTCAATGTGTACGGGCAGTAGGTATAATTTTAATTATACAGGGCGTGGCACACCAAAATTTCATTTTTTTAATGGAACACTATATTATTCGATATTTCAATTATTTTCTCCATTTTAAGTAAACTTTGTAAAGAGCATAATGTACCTAAATTCAATCGTTTTCGAGTTATCGAGTTTTGAAAATAAACGTTATTGTCTATATAATTTTATAATTTCTTGAATTAATGACATAAAATTTTCACCTTGTACATATAGTTAAAAAAGTATTTCCATCGACATCAGAATTTAGAATTTGGAAAATCCAAAAAAAATAAACAATTCGAATTTTTTTGTTTTGTTTTATATGTAAAAAAAATCTTTGAAAGCAGGCAATTTAGAAAGTTGTCCAAATTTGTCGTCTTGTCGATTATTTGCAGAAAAATGCGTTGTCGTCATTCGTGCTATGCATAATTTTTTACTAGATTTTTTATTTGTGTTAAAGGGATAGAAACTAATTATAAATAGAAATGATGGTGACGAAATGCGCTGAATGGCTTTTGGCGTTTGCTGTATCGTGCTCGGTTTTTGTCCAAATTTTAATTGATATGAGAAACTTACATAATATGAAGTACCTTTCATTCATCTTGATTTTATGCTGGTAGTAAAAACAGCTGGCAAACATAGCAGCCCTGGTGTGAAATAAAGAGAGATATAGTAACCGTTGGTTAACTTGTGAAGCAATATTGTGGTCGATGCAAAGTCAGAAAGAGATGGAAAACTTGAGCTCATTCATCACACTTCTGCTAGTGAGTCTTACGGTGTCATCTTACAAAAATCGCGATTGTAGGTATTTACTGCGTTTTGAACTAAGTGCGCGCGATTGCAATTTTCGTAAGACTACACTACACTGCACTAGTGGAAGTGCGATAGATTGCGCTCAAGTCTACATTGCCGAATTCACTTTGTGCTTATACTAAAGATAGGCAGTCCACACATCTTTCTCAGTGGATAGCAGCTTATGAAGATCATGGGAATTCGTACGACGAGGGCACTATGACAATAACCCAGCCTCTAATAGGCGTGTCTGTATCGAAGTACTGAACGCTAACGAAAGGGACTTGCAAGGTACTTCGTACGATGATTACTTCAGATGAAAGTTAAAGTTGTCCAACTTGGCGGTCGAGGGGGGGGGGGGGTGATCAAAATACACAACAAACAAATTAGTAATTATATGTACAAGTCTCTCACCTTTGTTACAGCTGAGGGATTAATACCGTAAAAGTGCTCATTTGTCAAGATTAAAATTGCCAATAAGTAACATAAAAACTAATACTGAAATTGTTACATAACTTATCGTTATTTATCTTTTCTTATCTGCATATCAGACGGTTTTAGTAATAACTTTTTTATGTATTATATCAGGTATTTGTGAACTTATTGTTGATAAGGAAGGTGGTAAAAATGGACGAGGTAATTTTTGTATACATTTTGTTTATCGTCGATATGAAAAATGATGGATTTGAATTTTGTAATTTTATTTATAGGGTCTGGACGGTTCAAATGCATTTGTTGGACAAAGATCTAAATTGGTAAGATACATGTAACAGTGTATGCTTTACCACTTTTGGTCTTTATATCAATTTTATGTTGACTTGTATATTTTGTAGTTGCTTGTTTTGTGTATCTATCTCAGTTTTCCTTGAATATAGGAGGAGTAATAGCTTCAAGATCATTTCAAATTAGTCCTCCTATTGTGTAATAATTGTTAATTGTTGTACATTTTTTGCATCGCTGTGTTAACGAAGCACAACACTTCCTGTTTTCTTATTACTTGCACGAATATTTCTCAAGCAGAATTTAAACTGAATGATCTCTAGAATTTGCATGAAATTAGTATAATAAGTGAATTTTCTCAACATTGTTAAAGTCCGGTACCATAAACCAAGTTTCACCAAATACACATTTTACCAATACTATTTAACCTTCATTTTTAAATCAATTTCGTTAGCTCTTGTTCATCCATTTTATTTATACTAGGGGTCAACAGGTGCCCATAATTTGTACGGTTTTCCGTCATGGCTGATCTAAAGTACAACAGTACCAGGACCGCGCCGTTCTACCTCTTGCAAACTCCTTGGCCACGACACGACAGCCGCACGTGGTAGTTGGTCCGAGATGCGGTATTGGATGTCTCTTTGCTTTGCCCCATTTTCACATTAATCCTGTGTCTCATACGATCATTCAGAGGGCCATCTGCCACTTGAGGACGCACTCGGCAGGAAGCCACTAGGGGGCCGTTCTTTTCACACTGGTCTTTAATTGTAATTTAACTCCTACATTTTACCATGTATCAATCACACTACCATCTGTGCTGTTTTTAACAACGGTGGTCATCCACTTGAAAGGGGCTTTCAAAAGTGAGGTTAAATTTGGACCTAATTATCTGGAAACTAATCGCATAATTGGCACCAAGTGCACTGGATTTTTCAAATAATGAGACACAGTTTTTATTTATTTTATTTTATTTTTTGTGTCTAAATAAGAAATATCAAATAATTTTGTAGGTAGGTATTTTCAATTTTTGACTTTCTGAAGATTCCAGAAAACGTTTGTTCTAATTGGTCAGTTTTCTTTGTTCTGCTTAGAAATATTCGGTATATGTTTGTCTGAAAATATAACGTTTATAATCGTCGTCGTAACAGAACATTAACATGAATTATATGTATTCAATCAATATGCCTCCATTATATAATAGCTTTGAAACATTTTTGCCGCTGTCTGCAAAATTGACAGTCTATGTCTAATTCCCTATATTGTCCGTCTGTTCCTCATCTAACTAACAAACCTTCCCCAATCGATTTCTACAGGTTCAAGGATAAGTGCTATTGAATATGAGCCGCATCAAAAGTTGTGTTTCCGAATGCGAGCTGAGTGTCAAAAAAAGTCCCCTACTGAAAATTGTATGTGATTCTTCGTATGTTGTTTTTGCTATATGGCACTATACGAAGAACGACAAGAAAGTCTAATATGTACTTCCAAATGAGAGTGTATCATCAATATGAACCTTGGTTCAAATTTCAGGAGCGGAAATACACCTAAATTACTGTTGGTTAGTTTACTATATGATTTGTGTTAATGTTTTGTGGCGGAAGATTAAGCGGTACATTTTTAGATGAACCAGTTTTAGTAACTTGACCAAGATTGTCGTTTGCTAATGTGTTAGATTAGGCTAGCGTCTAGTAGTTTTTAATGTAATGTCACCTTCGAAATGCATGAATTAGCTTGATTTGTAGCTGTCTGAAAAAATAAAGTTTTATGAACCTGCTTGCTTTTTCAGGATGCGAAAACTTCGGGTGCTTTAAAAAAATCCAGTCGATATAGAAGCAGATCTTTATCAGCTTCATCAACAGATTCATATAGTTCGAGTAAAACATAAAGGTCTCATATATTTATTATACTTATGATACGTTTCGTTTTAGCTTCGTGTACTGGCAGTAGTTCAGATGGTGACGATGTCTCGCCCAGGGAAAAAATTCAATCAAATTCGTCAGGTAGCAATGATTTTTGTGTTCGTAATATTAATCAACAGGCATTTGGCAGAAGAGAAATTGACATTGCTGAGCAAGGTAGACGGTGATCGCCCTACTAATAATAGCGCTAATCGAAACATTTCAGAAATGCCTGGCATTATGGCCTTACGCAAAAGAGCTTGTGATGATAAACCCCTAAAAAATGCTAAAATTATTGGCTGTACTCACATTAACGCTCAAACAGCCGTTTTAATTGAAACATTGGCTGCTCTTGGTGCTAGCGTTCGCTGGGCTGCATGCAATATATACTCAACTCAGGTAAAATAGATAAACATTCGCCTTTCGTACTTAAAACAAGTATTACAGAATGAAGTGGCAGCCGCTTTAGCAGAGGCAAACTTTCCAATTTTCGCATGGCGCGGCGAAACAGAGGAAGATTTCTGGTGGAGTATCGATAAATGTGTGAATGCCGAAAATTGGCAACCAAACATGATTTTGGATGACGGCGGAGATGCCACGCATCTCATGTTAAAAAAGTATCCGGCAATGTTTAAATTAATTAAAGGTACGTCGATGTATGCAATATTGCATGTCTTTCTTGTTCTGTGTCTGATTGTGCGGGATGACGTTGTATTGCATCTTTTAATCAATTTTAATTATTGCGTACTGTTATGTTTATGTGTTTAGGTATTGTAGAAGAAAGTGTAACTGGTGTACACCGTTTGTATCAGTTATCAAAAGCGGGAAAGTTGACTGTCCCGGCAATGAATGTGAATGATTCTGTCACCAAAACTAAATTTGACAATCTTTACAGCTGTCGTGAGTCCATTATTGACAGGTGAGGTCAGTGCACCAGTATACGAGGTTGTAATACTTTATTTAATAGTTTAAAGAGATCCACAGACATTATGTTTGGTGGAAAACAAGTTGTTATTTGCGGTTATGGAGAAGTTGGAAAGGGTTGTTCACAGGCATTACAGGGTTTGGGATGTGTTGTTTACATTACAGAAATTGATCCTATCTGTGCACTTCAAGCAAGGTAGGAATATGTTTTACTTTTACTTTATCGGCGGTATGTATACAACCAGCTAGTTGCTTCGTTCTTTCACATACCAATTAGAATATACTTACTTTGTCAGTCGTTCTGATTTGATGATGGTGGTTTCCATAGTTGTATGGCGCAATGAGGACAAAACCTGGTTATTCATATGCTTCATTACAAGATAATCAAGTATAAATTGTGCACCGATCATTTTTAATTTGTAAATAAATAAAGTCGCTTATACCTACAATATGGCAGACAAAATGGTGACGAAACCAGTCGTTCAATGTGTTTTTACTTAATAATAATTCACAAAGAAAATAACTTGTCGGAATTTATCATAAGATGGCGCCTCTGGGTCTCACTGACTAATACATTAATAATGTTAACTTTAAAATGAAACAAGACTTACTATCTACGCTCAAATATGGCGGCGTTTCAAGATCCACCAAACTAAATCATCCTTAACCGAAGAGCACGTCCGGTTCGCTTATTTAAAACTTTTCCCTTCTTCTCCACTTTTTGAACCATCTTCTCATCGAATTAACTGCTTCATCAAAACTAACATCTGATTACTTCTGCGATAACACGTGCTTATCTTGAAAGTAGTTATAACGGAACTCCTTATCGCAACCACCGGAGAAAAACTAAGTACTACTCAACAAATAATTCGTACTTAAATAAATCTAGTCTTTTACATTTACAATTACCAAAACAAAATAAGCAAAATAATTATTTAAACAAAATCAAACATCAAATAATTAAATACAACAATTAACATTGTGCTTAATCCTAAATTCCAACCAGCATTTACCGCTAACAATAAATGAAATTTACATACAGAGTGACCCATCGTTATTATAGGTGCTGGAGCCAAACAAAACGTCCACATGGCGTTGTTACACAACAATATATTAGAGATAATTTATATTATTAATTTATAATTATTTTCCTTAAATTTCAACGGTTGTTTATTATAAGATAAACGTTGTTACTTTTATCTACACTTTATGCCTTGCATATTTATCTCTTGTTTATTTAGACAATGAATAATGTGCAGATTTTATAAACAATTGTTTAGGTTAAGGTTAAAGAGATCAAAACCAACAAGCCCACATTTTTTCTAGCTGCGTAGGGACTTTAAATCCACATTTCTGAAGCTGAGTAGAAATTTATGTTGTTTTTATTCTCTCGACTGAAACATGGCCACTTACAACTAATAAAATGAAAGGAAGTAACCAGTACCATCTATCGAGAACTTTTTGACAAAAGAAGTATCAATTGCTATTTTATTTGCGTTTTTTATTGTTGATCCATTGCTTTAGTCGAATGTTCCCACCGTAGTATTCCATTATCCGATCACTTGCATGCCAAAGCTTAGTGTGTTCTGCACGATAACCGTTATTTGTGTAAGCATCCTTTTACTGTGCAGTTTTTCTTGTTTAGTATGGATGGATTTCGTGTTGTTAAACTCAATGAAGTTATACGAAATGTTGATATTGTAATAACTGCTACAGGAAATAAAAACGTAGTCACAAGAGAACACATGGATAAAATGAAAAGTGGCTGCATAATATGCAATATGGGCCACTCTAACACCGAAATCGATGTGGTTTGTTGATTTGATTAATTGGGTTGTGAAACCAGTGAACTTCTTTGTTTTAGAATAGTTTGCGGACACCCGATCTTACTTGGGAGAAAGTTCGATCGCAAGTCGATCATGTTATATGGCCTGATGAAAAACGCATAATATTGTTGGCCGAGGGCCGCCTTGCTAATTTAAGTTGCTCAAGTTTACCGTCATTTGTTGTTTCAATAACGTCAGCCACGCAAGCGTTAGCATTAATTGAACTTTTTAATGCTCCCTTAGGACGTTACAAATCTGACGTTTACTTATTACCTAAAAAAATGGGTAACACAGTTTTCACTTAATATTTTCATATAAACGTGAATTTTTGCAGATGAATACGTGGCCAGTTTACATTTACCTACTTTCGACGCTCACTTGACAGAGTTAACGGACGACCAGGCGAGATATATGGGGTTGAACAAGGCCGGCCCATTCAAGCCCAATTATTACAGGTAATTTAGAATGTGCTTGGTGTAAGTATTATCGCTTTTTGTTTTCAGGTATTAAAGTGACAAAGCCACTGTTCTATAGTAGTTTGTCGTTGATTGATGGTATATTTTACATATAATCATAGTAGGTAAATAGAAAAAGAAGAAACTAAGCCGTCATTTGGGGATCATTAGTTTAGCTAGCTAAAAGTTACTACTGATTTATTGTAGCTTTGAGTATGTGTACTCCAAACTGAGCCTTGTGAGTTGTCATTCCAGATGTGCGATATCTAAATTCAATGTCAAAATTTCAGTTTAATCCATTAGTGCATGAAGTACCACAGAAATGCAAAGATGTATTTCAACCTTTGTATAATAATAAACATAAAGGATCTAAATTTGTTATTGACCAAGATCTTGTTTATCAGATATATTGAATTATATGCTCAAACTTACTAAAAACTATGAAAATTTTTAAACCAATGTTAGATAAAGACCTAATTTTCACAACCGATCTGTAATTTACATGAGGTGCGTTCGTTATGTGTTCTGATCACTCTTTTTGTTGATAAGCGTTCGTTTATGGATGCACCAGAAAACACCGTATCATTTTGTTAATTACAAAATAGAGTAAAAGGAGTTAACTCCAAACACTCCATCTCATGAGACAGCGCATAATAGACTTGATCACGTGTTCATGTTCATTTTAACCTAAAAATTCGCATCTCTCGCCTTCTCAGGTTGACTGTTTTGGTTTGCGATTTGTTTGATAAAGATAATTTAGACACCATTTGCGTCTGCAATGAATATTTCTAAACATTCCCATATCAGGAGCAGTTATAGAGGTTATGTTGACACTCCATCCGCTTCACGCATGCTCTAAGGATCACGTGACCTTTTACCCTTATGCTCTGTTATATTCTGAAACCGAAAATCGATAATCATGACTTTTGTATCAGTTTTCCTCGCGATGATGGTCCATAGGTGGTAACGGTAGCAGTATCTACAAAAATTCAGAAGAATTCTTAGCCCAACTGCCATCTTCCCTTTACAGCGAGGGTATTGTGAGTTGTGGTTGATTTAATTTCCTTGTTGCTGGTCATTTTTGTGTCGAGCTCCATTGGGATTTTTAGTTGTAGTTTTTTCTACTAGTTGTCGAAAGATATTCCTGATATTCCTTTGACTACGCAAAAGTCGATACAGTCTGGTAATTTTCTTCGATCATTCAAAGGACATTGGCCAACCGTCCTTCCTGAATAGTTGGGTGTCGCACAAAATTCGAATGTTCATTTACAAGATTGTTGCTTTTCATTGTGAGACAGTTCGAAAACTTTTTTGGCCCTTAACATTTTTTGTATTATCAACCATATGCACATTTCATGTTGTCTTTTTCATATTTCTTAAAAAACATAGGCCCTGCATTTGAAAAACAAAAGTTGCATCGCTTTCCGGCAATTTGCACACTGCCCGTTATATCGGATTTCAAATTCTAACAGCCCTGTATTTAAGATTTAGACTATAATAATAATAATAATTAATTATTGCGTCAATAGTACAAAAGTATTATACTCTCATCAAACAAATTAATTTATTTATGTATTACCTATATTTTTCAAACAGACTTAAAGAGTTCGGAAACCTATTATTCATTTTAAGGTCATAAACATTAATTGTGTTTCTACTTTTACATAAACAAACAAAAGTAAATTAATTGCATTTTTAGTAGGTGTGCTATGGTTGTGTGAATCACTGTATGTCAAATAATGATTGACAATTGCTTTTAACATAAATTAGTGCATAGACAGAAATGCCAGTAGTTTAGTTTCACTAAACTTTTGTATGGTACACTTGTAATAAGTTTGCCAATATGTCGCTGGAGTTGGAAAATGTGTTGGCAATGAAACTTTTTTTTATCTTGGAAGTGAAACATTTTCCATGACTCACAAACGGTAATATCAAGTTTGCTCATGGAGTACATGTAATTGAAAGTTGTACCTCTTTTATGTGAATTGTCCTCCGTTCCTTGGCATCTATTTTACACAGTATGGATGATCTTTTCACTAGCATTTTTTTTGGTACTTTGGCTTAATTAAAGAATCGGCTTTAGTATTAATGGAGCTCTAAAATTAAAATCACATGGTTCTATTTGATTTGCGAGTTTTGTGCTTCAGCGATTACAGTATTAAATGTAGATATTTACATAGTTTTATTATTTGCGGTATGTGAATTAGTAGTTATGTGTCTTTATTATTCGTATACTTTGATGTATTGCTTGCTTTATTAATATTATAAAAGTAACGCTCAAAAAAATTTGAGCATTTCATGCAACTATTAGAATGATCAACTATGTCTAATGTGGAGCTGTGATTAGCCTCTTTTATAGTGGCGTATGTATAAAACCAGAGCCATTGTTTTTGCTTCTACAGGATGTTCGCGACCCCGTACCACTTTTTTGTGAAACCAAATACCACAAACAGAATCAATCTACCTATGTGTGTTTCTAAGATGCAGAGTGAAAACGAAAAGTTTGACTTTTTGGGATGGTATCATATTTTATACTACCCATGTAAGATAGAAAAAAAGGTAACAACTGCCTATTTTCGATATTTTACGTAGAATCCAGAAAAATGTTTGGATTACTGTTTCTGAAATTTGACCCATTGGTATTTTTTAAATGCCCCACCCTGTATATCTTAACGTCAATTTTTTGCATTCTTTTCAATGATGTATCACAATCTCTCTTTTTTTTGTATACATCCAATTTTTCACATTTTTGAAATGGCATGTTTCTATCATTAGCCATGTTTTATTGATTGGTATTGGGTGCCTTAGTTACGATGGATATAATAAACAAAACAAATTTAAAACTATTTAAAAATCAGGTTTTTATTTTTGGTTCATAGCTACAATTTGATAAAATTCGTGTTAGGATAAACAGGGTGTTGCATTAAAGAAATAGCAAGATTGTGTCAAATCTCAGAACTGATGTTCCAAAAATTTTTTTGACTACGCTACTGGATTCTACGTAAAAATATCTACATAATCTATAATAATCTAAAAGCTTTTCGTATTCACCTTGTATTCCCGAAACAATCATAGCTAGATTAATTCTGTTTGTGTTCACAAAAAAGTGCTATAGGGCGCGTAATCCGTTAGTCTCTATCTTTAAAACAGTTGAGATGCACTGCAGTCTCAATCAACATAGCACACACAGTACAGGGTGTTTCATTAACAACAAGTGCACCCGTGCTAGAATTTCACTAGTGCTTACATGAGCAATAATGTGCATTATACGATAAGACTGGATAGTAAAATTATTGGCAGTTTAATTTATTGCAAGTGTATAATTCCAAGACATTGTGCCGGATCTTACGGTGTCACAAATGTAAAAGTAAGCAATTTACTACCATCCTCAAAGTTTCAAAAAAATCCATCAACGCAATTTTTGGGCTTATCACTGCACCATAATTTTAATTTATAATGTATACTAATAGAATTTTTTGAGCGTTATTACCGAATGCTATAAGCGCCACCTGACCAGTCAAGTATGCACAGAAATCTTTATATTATTTTCATTTAATTGTGTTCTCGCTCTCTTATTGTATAACATTTGTTCTGCCGTATGTCTCCTATGTTCCTCATGTATTTAAATCGCCAATGATTCAGATGAAAGTCATCTATTAGGCTGCAAGTAGCTTTGGTTTGCTATTAGTAATTGAGTATATGGTTACCTAAATCACAATTATCGAGATATTTTATATAATTGTAATTCTCGTAACTATATATTTATGGAATTCCGTAAAGTACTTATTGATCGATGTTTATGTGGAAGTGCTCACAATTGTATAATGTTGTACCTGATTTTGTGTGGTGCCACTGGTTTAGTTTATCAAATGCTGAAAATCAAAAGTATACATGAATAAGGTATGTGATTGTAATTGTTGGCCTAATCGTGTGCCACTGTATTCAGTAGAAATGTCCATATTTTGTCATCTATTGTAAAAATCTAAAGGAATTGTTAATAACTTGTATGTTGCTAAGTTTATATAACTACATTGTATGCTTATAATAAGCTCGAGCAATTAGTGTAAGAAATCTGTAGTAAACATGGCTCAGGATTTTGCAAATACATCTTGTTTATTGTAAATATGTTTTTATGGATATGTGATGAAAGAGCATCTAAAATAAACTTTATTATCCATATTTATGTTCATTTTTACCACCCCCACGTTAGGGATAACAAATGATGGACATATGCGTTTTGAAGCTCCACGAATCCGAATCAAACAAAATCTCGATGATGTGTGTGTGCTCTCATGTCCGGTTAAATGGCTAAACCGATTGGAACCAAATTTAATACACATGTTCTTAGACATACAGCAAAGAGCGCATGCGCGGGTAGTATCTCTGCTAGCAACAGCAATTTGTTTTTACATGTGTTGACCTCCTTGTATCTTGACCTATTTCATTTTTCATTATACTCATTAATCAGTTCAGGCCCTTTGCGGTCAGCGATTGTTTTCTATGTAACCTGTTAAACGCGATCCGCCGCGGGGTAAAAACGCCGTCTCTTTGACAAGTACAATGCATTGACATTGAATACAGATATTGCAGACCGCGCTCTGTCTGGCAGAGACTTAAATGGTGATGATTGTAACACTACTAGTGCAGTGTTGAATAAAACAAATAAACATTTATTAAGTACATTTTTCGGCTTTGCAAGTGATTCTTATACTCGTTAAAGCAAATTTAATAAAAATGTTGTTCTTTTTTCATATTCGTTGTTTATAAATAGCTCGTATATTGCTTTGTTAAGTCATTATAGTGCTTTATTACATATAAAGTTTAAGTACTTTGTGAACACAAACGTTTATTATTATCTCTATTTTATATACAGAGCCTAGTAAACTGCAGTCAGTGAAATTTATGTATAAATAAAATGTACACCCCCAAAATTATAGGAACTTCTATGGATATATATCAATTCTGAATGTATTGGTCCAACAACTTTGCATATTAAAAGAATATGCAACGCATATCCGGTTGTCAGTATACAACTATAAAGTATCTCTGATGCTTGTAAGTGGGTACTTAGATGAATACAGATAAGTATACTACATATGTACTGCGCGTACGTACTCCGGATGAAAACTCAGTTCACAATATCACGTAAACATTAGGATTACGAAAGTTGTAACTTAATGGTATTTACCAATTTCATTCTTGCACCTAATCAGCTGATTGCAAAATTGACCGATTTGGCGCTTTCCAGGTAACATACCTAACCCCAAACGAGATGGTATGTCAGTCATAAAATGAAAAAAAAAACGCTTAACGATTTTGAAACGTTTGCTCTGTTAAATGTGCCGGTCTGAAAAAACCTATACAAACATATTTTAAGACGCGTTAACCTTGACATTCACAAATTGTTAGGTTAGAAATCTTGTACGGCCCGCATTTTTCGTCTAATTAGAACGGGGAATAAATATTGTGCTCTCAGGTACATGCAACAACATTAAAGAAACGCAAAATATTTTAACCGGCACAGATTTCTAGATGCCCAGACATTACGGTAATGAGGTAAAGTTTGGACGTGTCTAGTGCGGTATTATTCCTGGCTGTATATAATTTATCACTTGCTCTGTAGTTATGCCGATAATGTAGATTTCGTCGTGTCGGTAATGAACACAGCTGCGTACGCATAAGCTTCTGTTCACTTTCGGTACCGTCCCGCTTATAGAAATTCCGAATTTGAGAATAATTACACCCAGACTACAGCACTTTAAGATGGCAAAGTACAAGATTGTTATGGTCCGTCACGGAGAGTCCGAATGGAACCAAAAGAATTTGTTTTGTGGATGGTTCGACGCCAATTTGAGCGACAAAGGTAACTTCCAAAATTTAAACTACTCGTCCTTGATTGACCTTCACAAATTTGAAAATTTCGTTTCTCCGATCTGATTTTCTGTGTTTTAGGTCGCGAAGAAGCGATAAGTGCGGGAAAAGCGCTTAAGGATGCAAACTACAAATTTGATTTGGCCTACACATCGGTTTTGACTCGCGCTCAAAAGACCTTGCAGTCTATTCTGGAGCAAATCGGCCAAACCGACCTTCCCACAACTAAAACTTGGCGTTTAAACGAAAGACATTACGGCGGGCTCACTGGACTTAACAAATCGGAAACGGCCGCAAAGTACGGCGAAGAACAAGTTACCGTGTGGCGTCGCAGCTATGATATTCCTCCACCACCCATGACACCCGATCACCCATACTATTCTCAAATCATCGATGATCCACGTTACAAGGATGGACCAACTGAAGACGAGTTCCCATTTTTCGAATCTTTGAAGCTAACAATCCAAAGAACACTTCCATTTTGGAACGACGTTATTGTCCCACAAATAAAGGCGGGCAAAAGCATTTTGATTGCGGCACACGGTAACAGTCTTCGTGGCATCGTGAAACATTTAGACGAACTTAGCGAGGATCAAATAATGGCGTTGAATTTACCTACTGGAATTCCGTTTGTTTACACTTTGGATGAGAATCTGAAACCCGTACCGAATGGCAGCTTGCAATTTTTAGGAGATCCCGAGACTGTTAAGAAAGCGATGGAAGCTGTTGCAGCTCAAGGCAAAGCGAAATAATTATTGCGTGTTAGTTCATGTTGAAAGCTTGTTCACAGTATTCCATGTTGGATAACTAGTTATTTATTATGTTCACGTTACAACAGGCAAATGCTGTATATCTGTGCTGTATATTGTGGTTCTGTATAAAAATAAATGTTAAATTATATTGTGCAATATTGCTCTTTCGATCACTAACAGAGCTGCAATAAAAAAGATGAATATCGAACAGTATTTGTTTTCTGCACAAGTAAATACACCAATGCAAAGATGTTTGCATTTAAAGACTTCAGTTAAAAGCATATGTGATTTCTCTGAGAAAATATAGGCTACAACTACTTTTTAGTATTCAAATCCTTTATTCAAATACTTTGTAATTAAATACCTTTATGGAAGCAGTATTTGTATTTGTAACTCAAATACTTTCACTTTCACAAATACTTTAGTATTCGAATACTTCGCAAGGTATTTGAATACTTTGAGAAGTATTCGAATACTTGGCATAGTATTTGAATACTTAACCTTCCTTTTTTACCAAAAATCGATTACTCCAAAATTTCTCGGAAAAACACTTTTTCTTATTAATTTTGGTGCGTAGAATCCAAAACGATTTGTACTTTTTCGATCAGACTTCTCAATCAAAAGTTATAGACTAGAAACCACTTTCGAAAGAAAATTCAAAGGGCTGTAACTTTTGAACTAGTAGCCCAATCTTGGAACTGTTTGAAATTATGGATTCTACAGGCCCCATTCTATAAGAAAATTTTTTTCCCGGGTCGATCTGAGACAATTTTTTTTTCGGGGCTCAAAAAAAGGCAGTGTATAACCTTCCTTTTTTACCAAAAATCGACTGCACCAAAATTTCCCGGGAAAACACTTTTTCTTATTAATTTTGGTGCGTAGAATCCAAAACAATTCGTACTTTTTCAATCAGACTTCTCAATCAAAAGTTATAGACTAAAAACCAATTTCGAAAGAAAATTCAAAGGGCTGTAACTTTTGAACTAGTAGCTCAATCTTGGAACTGTTTGAAATTATGGATTCTACAGGCCACATTCTATAAGAAAATTTTTTTTCCGGATCGATCTGAGACAATTTTTTCTTGGGGCCTCAAAAAAGGCAGTGTATAACCTTCCTTTTTTACCAAAAATCGACTGCACCAAAATTTCTCGGGAAAACACTTTTTCTAATTAATTTTGGTGCGTAGAATCCAAAACAATTCGTACTTTTTCGATCAGACTTCTCAATCAAAAGTTATAGACTAGAAACCAATTTCGAAAGAAAATTCAAAGGGCTGTCTTTTGAACTAGTGGCCCAATCTTGGAACGATCGTTTTGAAAACTGGTACACGTATTCTTAAGGATATAACTGGTATAAGAAAGGTCCTGGTAGGTACCTCCTATATAATAATATAATAATAATACGCTTTTACTCCCCTTAAATTTGTATATAACAAGAGAAATATAAAAAAAAGGTAACCCCATACAAAGTATAACCTGATTTTTTAAGTAGTATTAAGCCTTTTATCTAGTATACTATTTTAAATTTTTAATGTATTTGAGTGACAAGTATTTGAATACTTTTTTACTGTATTCCAATACTTTTCAAAGTACGATAATGAAATACTTTTCAAACTATTCGAATACTTTTTATAGTATTCGAATACCTTTGATAGTATTAGAATACTTTTGAAAGTATTCGAATACATTCTAAAGTATTTGAATACCTACCTACTTATTTTTTAAAGTATTTGAATACTTTTCAATGTATCTGTATCTAGTATTCGCTTGTGCTGGACGTAAGTATTTAGTATTCAATACCTTTGATTTGTGTAAAGTATTTACTAATTAGTATTCAAATACTTTTTGAAAGTATTCTGCCCAGCTCTGCTACAGCCTTACAAAGTTGATTCAAATTGGAATTACAAGAGTTGTCATCTAGGAGCAACAAAATAAATTTGATATATCTGTGCTAACAATAAAAAGTGCCAGTTTTGTAGCATTTCCCGTGTTACACATAAGTTGGAGACTACAAGACCAAATCGCATCAAATTTGTATGTTCTATTACATATTCTTTGAGTCATACTTGTCTAATACGTTCTACCATTCCATCTGACTGTGGGTGTACAGTAGTGCTATTGGTTTTACGAATGCTCAATACAGGCTTTGGAATTGCACTGCCTAGAGTGTAGTTTCAAAGGTACCCAAATCTGCAAAAATGTTCTTTTACCAAATTCTTACCGTCAGTAAATTATTACAATTATATAAATATAGGTATAGCAAGCTAGTTTCTTCGTCTACCACAAATATTTCAGGTACAATTATACAATTTAAGCATGAGAGTAGTTCCACATATACCTACATACAATGGTAGTCCCAAGACATTTGTGCCTTCACCCACCGTTAAAAAGGAACATATTTACCACCCCCGTGCTACATACTTTGGTATAATTTTTTTTATTTTTTATATTTTTCTGAAACCAGAAATGTCGTTCATCGGTGTGTGCCGTTTGCTAGTTCCATTTGGTACAATTTTTATAGTCGACGCACTGAAATATGTAAGAAACGTGACTGTGCCTAGTGTCAATTTATAACTTGTGTTAAAACAGAAGTAGGATTTTTACACGTCGTTAATTAAATAAATGATCATCAGTTATTATCAACTTCACAAATTTTTGCGGGAAATCACTTCTATTGAATCACCCGGTACAATGCCACAAACCCCACAATCCATGCAGTAACCACAATCACACGACATAAACCAAAAATTGTACAGAGATGGCGGTAGCGTATCCACAAACCTTTGCAGCCAGTCAGGTGTTTGAAGTATGTGTGTGTGAATGTGATGTCTCTTGAGTATGTTCTCGTAAATAATTAAACAAATAATCTATTTTTAAATATGAAAACCTGTACCAGTTCGATTGACAGTTAATGAAATTTCTACTAGATTACAATGTCTTCCAAAAGGTACGTACAAATCTCTCCTTCATTATTATTTCACAGGAAGTAGTCAAGATATTTTGCTGTTGTATTTAGAATTGTTTATATTTACACTTCCACAAAAAGTATTAACCCTATTTGTTAGTGTCAACAAACTTTCTGTCTTACAAAGATGGTAATGTGTATGCTTTTAGCGAATTAAAAAAATTGTCGGAAGAGAGTTTAACAAGACAACCCGAAGAAGTATTCGATATAATATGTAAACTGGGCGAAGGCTCTTATGGTAGTGTCTACAAGGCGCTCCATAAGGAGTCGGGACAAGTGTTAGCCATCAAACAAGTACCCGTCGATACTGATCTGCAGGAAATCATAAAAGAAATCTCAATAATGCAACAGTGTGATAGTCCGTACGTTGTTAAGTATTACGGAAGCTACTTTAAAAATACAGATCTGTGGATTGTTATGGAATATTGTGGAGCGGGTTCCGTTTCCGACATCATGAGGTTACGCAAGAAAACTTTAACGGAAGATGAAATCGCTACAATTGTCTCCGATACCTTGAAGGGTTTAGAGTACCTACATTTAAGGAGGAAAATTCATCGTGATATTAAGGCTGGAAATATTTTGTTAAATTCTGAGGGCCATGCAAAACTGGCCGATTTCGGGGTCGCCGGTCAGCTTACAGACACCATGGTGAAAAGAAATACTGTTATCGGTAAGATGTTATATGCATACAGTCTTGTTTTTGTTTTAAGTACCTATCCGATGTTTGATTTTAGATTGTGAGCATAGTACTTATATTCTGAACTGTTTCTGAAGGGCTGGTGATAACTTTCTTCATTCCATGTCTGGTTTTTCATTTTGGTCATTGCTTTCTATTGTACTTTATTTTCTTCTATACTGGGTGTAAAAATATCACATTTTTAGGGGATTTTCATGCTGGCAACATGTTTAACCATCTCCTACAACACACTTTCTAAGAACAAGGAGGTCTTTTATCTCACTTCTGTTAGAAACTGAAGACATAATCTTTTCCTTCTTTCTCTTTAGCAAATAAGATTAACATTGAGATGATTTAAATCACTGGTCAAGTTTTTGTTTGTATATATGTATTTCAATTAATCAAATAAACATATTCATCATCACGTATCTTTTCATGTGGTCACTTTAGAGATAGCGGTGGGTAACCAATAGTTACTCAGTATCTGATTTTTTCAGTGACCTTTTTCCAATATCTGGCATGAATATTGTCGTCTAAGTTTTTTTGGCTCTTTTGGAACAACTACTAAACAATTATAAAAAAATCTGTAGTTATCTACTACTTGCAATGTGTACACTAATGCCAATTAAGCATTATTTTACACTACTGACTCGTACCTCACAAAACTTATGAAGAATGGCTTCTAAAGGTATTTCTAAGGTCTTATACCCAAAGAGGATAACCTTTCAAAAAGTTATTGGGGAAAATCCTTAAAGGTATTTTTAATATTTCTAGGTACCACCACGAAACCCTCACTCAAAATTTTATTCTCTACGGCACTAGTAATAATTTTCCTGTAACAATGAATTTTTGTAATTGAAATAATTAATACCACGGCTAGTTCAGTAATAAATATTCAATGTCTCTTATCTTGCGAAAGGTTGATTCTTTATATCCACTTATAATCTCAAAATTAAAGTTAGTGTGATCACTCTCATATAAATTGGCTTGTTTGAATATACGCAGTTTCGAAGTTTTTTAATGCATTTTGGTACAGTTGGTATTTTGAACTTGAAGCAGGGAGTAGGCCGATCTAGAACATGCAGTAATTTGAAGTTAGCTTGTAAAACTCTTTGCAATTCGAAGTGACTCGAAAGGTTGAACGCATGCTGACCTTGTATGGTATTTATGTCTATACGATCTTTTGTTTTGTGTACTGTAATCGATGTTATTTCACAAATAGGGATTATGAGTATTTTGTACGAGATTACTTAATTTTAAGGTTCCAGAAAAGTATGTTGTATAAAGGTACTACTTTATTCAATGTTTTACTCACAAACATTAAAACGATCACATTATACTATTGATTTAAAAAAAAACTGTGAGACGTGTGCTTGTAGCAGCAATTTAGATGGTAGAACGCCTTGCACAATATAATCAGACCTTTTGTAAACTGACTTGTTGGAAATCATTCTGAAAAGATGGTTGACAAATTTGAATCAGGAAAACTGCGCTTCAGTTTTTTCGCAATTTATTAGTTGAAATTTGGTTTATTCACTGGAATATTTACCAATGTTCCGCAGTATGAAAATGTCAAAATTTACCCTTATAACTTAGGATTTTAACAGCCAACAAGAGCACGAATTAATTGTCTTTAACCTTTTTACCGGTTGCCACTTTATTAAAAATCTTATTGGCACCTCGTATAAATGAAATAGGTGCGCAAAATTAATTCATAAACTGATTTTTTAACGTAATTAGTCACTTCAAATATAGCGCAATGAAAGTTCTGTAACCACCACGCCTTCGTAGTGGCAATTTATTTTTACGCGAATACACTACCTCTCTAATACAACGATACGAATTTGTTCGCTTTCGCTATAAAAGTTAACACTTCGCATCATTTACGGATTGAAATAAATCATGGTGTGTGTAAGGTCAAAGATTTATACTCTTGGCAGATTACATTAACGCCATCTGTAGCCTGACTTTTATTTTTTTGAAGTAACTACTTCTTGTCGCGCGGTATACACTATATATTTTGGACGGGAATCCATCTCATCTCATACGTAACGCCACAGAATATTCTGTGGTCGTCACGTGTAATGCTCAGCAGCCGAAGGCAAGCTCGGCCCGCTCACCTTTTATGTGGCACTAAATTCAAACACGAAAAATAAGTATACCGCTAACTCCTAAACAACTAAGCGAATATGACGTTTTGTAGTGGGCTGTCTGAGCAATAGTGTCGCTTTGGGTTTGTCATATATGTACTTCAACAGGTTTTAAGCCACATCTCTTGACAAAAAAACTAAATTTTAAACCTGCGCACCTAAGTAGACATTGGAGGACTATTAAATTCAACCGGCTTGAGTGTGACTTGCGGAACAGAGCAATAATTAAAAAAAAAATAAATAGATTCTTCATAGTCATAAAAACCGCGACAAACAATCATTAGCATCTAAAGGGATTTCTGACCTCAACTCAGTGATAAAATCCCTTTTTTCGGTCAGTTACAAATTATAAAGAAACGGCAACAAGTTTCGCAACCACGTCAATGAGAACTCCATTTGATGATCACAGAGTGGTAAAATACAAAAGAGATAAGCAAAAGGGGAGAATTAATTCTACCAACGATCAATCTTTGGTTACCTATGACTTTACCGGTACCGAGCAGCACTATTAAATACTCTTAAAAACCTGAGTATGGCTCAAAATTTGAGTTTCGGTCTTTTATTATTTGTCACACGGTCTTGTTTATGTAGGCACGACTCATAAACATTATGACAATCTATGGGCATAGAAATCATATAACATATTATTTCCTTAAAAAAACTGGTTCCTATTAAGATGCGTGCAAAGTGTTAAATATAGGTAAGAATTTCTAAAAGAGATCCTTTGGAAAGATTTTCAAATATGAATTAGGTATGGAATTAACAAAATTTAAAAGTGGATACTTTTTAATTATTTAGCTGACATACGTACGTTAGTATGCTACCCACAGCATTAATATTACGGACCACGGCACAGGTCCAAACATCAGCGCTATACATAATGAACCACGCGGGCTGTCAAAGAACCCAAGCAAGTCTTCATTACATGTCGAAAAGGTGTATGTATCTACCATGCAGTTTTACGTTTTCCTTTTGACTTGATTCAATGAGGTTCTTGGACCAAGAAGAACCTATACACTAGGTTTCAGGTCCCTAAGACCTTCAGAGTTATCACGTGCACAGATACACAATCACATGATTTCGATTTAATATAATACAACATGATAGCTTTCATCTTACATCATATAGGTCTTATAAATCAACCATGTGTTTAAATGAACTTCAGTTATTCAGTTTACGCCCCTGAGATATTTCATTTCCATAGCCTGTATCTTGCTTGTGAGTACTATATTCAATTTTTAGATCTCACTTCCGAACAGAAGTATTGATGTACAAATTGTCCTGTATACCACCATCTTTGTTTCTTTTTCAAGTATTTATATACATTTACTTTCTCAGTGTTTTGTTGGTTCACTTCTATATTCGTGATTCTTTCTTCCTTTTCTTTAACCATTGTCTTTGTTTTCTTTCTGTTTATTTTCGTGTTCCTCTTCGTTAATTCTTCAGTTTTTAGCCCAGCTTGATTTTGTTTCATTGTCAGTGTTGTCTTGTAGTACGCATTGGATTCTCTGTAAGAGGTTATTTGAGTCGAGCAAGGACTGATTCAGTTTACAGTGTGTTGGTATGTTTTGCTTTTTTGTATTGGAGACTATTCATCTGAAAACTGTGTAAAATGTGCTTTATGATAGTAGGTTCTGTACAAAAAATTCTCGGTTTACTTGTCCCCTCAATCTGTCCACGTTTTAGGCTAACTGAAGCATGCTTTCCAACTTTGGGAAAATAATCTTTATACTAAGGGATATGGTACCACGCAATTCCAGTTCAGTAAAATTTTCAAGACTATGACAATATTCACAAAAACAATTTAGCGTCTTATGGTAAAAGGACCGACGTCTCATTTTAATCTATATGGTCCTGTCCGTACCATTCACTGCGCATGCGGAAAGTCACGTCATAATTGACCCTTCTCCGAATTATTTTGGAATGCGAACTCAGTTCACTCACGGTCTAATGTGTGCCACAATGATCTAGTGGTAAGGATACTCAGCTTGCATCGGGGCGGCTCGGGTTCGATGTTTTGGTACGAAAAATTGTGTACCCAATTCAGCGAAGTTGGACATTAGGTTATTTGTAGGTTTAAGATTTTCTTCTTGCATTTTTTTTACTTATACATAAATGCTTCAGACATGCGCAGTGAGTGGTACTGACAGGACCATTTAGAGTTTAGACCATCGTCTTTGCCAGATTGACCATCAGACAGTAACCATTCAGTAACTAACATTATCATGTAATTTTGAACAAATTTTCCCCACAATTCACTACCCATAATTCTCCTGCCACCACTTTCGTGATATATCAAACACTCCACAACTGTTTGGCAGCATTCAGAATTTGGAACAGGCCATTAGATTGAAATGTTAACACTTGTATATACTTATAAAGTCAAATATGTGAATGATTGAATATCTGCCTAGCAAAATACAATTATTTTGAACATGTAGGTACCCCGTTTTGGATGGCTCCTGAGGTAATCCAAGAGATAGGATACGACTGCGTTGCCGACATTTGGAGTCTCGGAATAACAGCGCTAGAAATGGCCGAAGGAAAACCGCCGTACGGCGATATACACCCGATGCGTGCCATCTTTATGATTCCAACGAAACCGCCTCCGTCGTTCCGCGAACCTGACAAGTGGAGTTCGGAGTTTATCGATTTTGTGAGCGTGTGCCTAATCAAAAATCCGAAAGAACGCGCCACAGCCTCCAATTTGCTTCAGCACGTCTTCATACGTAACTTATTTCAAATTGTCGTATTTCCATAATTCCCCTCAATTTTAGGTAATGCAAAACCGTCGACGATTTTGTCGCAGATGATAGCAGAGGCGCACGAAATACGAGAAATTCAAAGCTTTAGGAATGTCTCCCAAACAAATCCGCCAGTAATCAAAGCAAATCCAAACGATGAATCTGTAAGTTTGATAAATAAACGACTCGCATCATGACTTTTCTTTACAGGATGACGACGTTGGGAATAATCAAAACGAAACTCTCATTCAGTGTAAGGATGAAGGAACTTTAGTACCCAATAAGGGCGGAACTTTGGTGCCAATGTCTCAGAGTGGAACTTTTGTCGAGTTACAGTCCGAGTTGGGAACTATGGTGATTAACAGTGATGTTGACGAACAGACAATGAAAAGTACGAACTGTGTACGTTTTTAGAAATTGTTTTGTATGTTTTCCCCTTAGGACATGACACAGCTTCTGATAATATGGGCAAGAAATATCGACCACTCTTTCTGGACCATTTTGATAAGAAGGAGGCCGAAGTTAAGGTAGGCTTATAATTTACAATGTAGTATACATTTTCTTAAATCTATCTGTAGAAAACTAGAATTTTCTCCCCACTTCCTTAAAAAAATCCGTTACAACTAAATACTGAACGATCCTCAAGATTGTTTTTGAGCGGTAACTTTTTCGCCCGGTCTACCTGGGTAAAAAACAATAGCGACCTTTCTTAAGAACATGTACACCAATTTTCAAAACGATCGGACGTTTCTAAACAAAATTTTAATCCAACCAAAGGAATGGAACAAATAGCCCAAATCCTTTGTTGGATTTGGTTCTTATGAATAAATACAATACAAAATCTGCTTCATGCAGCTACTTCTCAGAGGTCGACTTCTTCAGGAATATAATAATAATTATAGTGTTTTTATTAGATAACAAGTAACAATTATTATTATAACCATGTGCATGAAATTAAGTTATTATGTTAACACGTTTACCCGTTAATCTAATGAAGCGAAGTTCAGATGTTTTGGTACAAAGAAACTGCGTATCTGCTCTTCCACCTTTTTAAATTACTTCACACAAATTTAATAAAATAACCAGACACCACTATATAAATCAAAAATGTAAAATAGGCTTACATTAATTGACGTGGGTGGGAATGGACACTTTGTGTTGGAAGATGTTTTTATCATTCGAAAATAAACGGCCTTACTACGAAGTAGGCTAAGTTTCCGTTATAACGCACAATTAAAACTGCAGGGAACGCGCATTGCGACACGAATTTTACTTTGATTAAAAACGTTTCTTCCTTTCGGGACGAAACGTTGCTCGGATGCAAACGAAACCTTCAGTTTTCAAGAGAGCGTGGCAACCCCGCTCGTTTTTTGCAGTGTATCTCTTGTTATCGCCAGACACATTTTCGTACTTGTTTTCTATGAAGCGGTATATCTGAAAATTTTAGAAGAGTTGGCGGTTTACAGGAATTCCAGGATATGCATCCATTCTGAAATATAAAGTTGTGGTGCATGATCTTCTGTCCAATGAATCAGTGGCCCAGTCAGTTTCATAATAACCGTATGTCAAAATACAAAATAATGCGCGTCTTCTAAGATCAAACTGCAACTGTGTTCAATACGGCAATAACACGTCTTTATCTTGAAATTGAAATAGCGTACGCAGCGATAAGAAAACTTTTTATCTATGACCGGAGAAAAACATGAGATAAGATTTTATCTTCTGTGCTTTGATTGATACTTTGTTTTCATTAATGGAAAAATCTGCTTCGGGCACCAGAACCTTTTTTTTTGTGAACATTACATTAATAATATGAAACACTAAATATAACTTATGCAGCATGGGAATGGTGTCGCTAGTCCTGCAACGTTGGATGGTCCCGAACTGAACATAGAGGAGCAGCAACGTTTTCAAAGTCATTTTCACCTACAAATGAGCCCAGTACAACCATTGCAAATGTTACAAGAAAACAGGCCTAACTTCCAAAGGCCATTCACAGACGGCGATTTTGAATTTGTCAGTATTTTTATATCTCCATTGCGCATAATGAGTACAATTTGTTGCAGTTAAAATTTTTAAGCTACGAAGAGCTACATCAACGAATGGCGACGTTAGATGCGGAAATGGAGAGAGAAATTGAGGAGTTACGTAGGAGATACCAAACGAAACGCCAACCTATTTTAGATGCCATGGACACGAAACGTAAACGCCAACAAAACTTTTAATATCAAAGTCACCATTACTATTTATCGTAGAAGTAATAATTGCAATCATTGAATGGTGCTCAAAAAGTTTTTTAGGATACCTATTTATTTAGTCTTCTAATCTTGCCATATTTCTATACTGTACATAATATTCTCTTCTGTTATTTGTTTACGTTAAACTATGAATTTCGTAACACATGAATCTGAAAAATTGAAACTTTTTGAGCGGGAAGCAAGCAAATCAGGGAGATAAATGTGTTCCTATTCGTACTTAATGGATTTTCTATAGTTTGCCCTGTGTGTTAAATGCACTTTTTAATACTCAGTATTGGCATCTCATATAAGTTAATATAAAAAGTATTAATTGTTTAAATGTGGTAGATTATAAAAAGTGCATTGATGTAAAGTTGGAGAAAGATGTTTTTAGTGAGATTGTCATTTTTGTTATTACTAGTTTTGGCTCTAAATGTTTACGTTTAACGTTAACTATGTTTTAAATTGTTCTTTGGCTTGTCTATTCATTTTTGTATCTTTTTGTATAAAATGTTTCTCATAGTCATGTAGGATATACCAGTACGAATATGTACGCTTGCTGTGCCTTTAGTAGATTAGATATTAGATTTAAGGACGACTGTAACCATTATTTTTTGGACAACCTAATTAGATAATAAATTCATACTTAAAACTCGCTAATGTGGTTATACCTTATTTTCCTAATTTTCTAGGTACTTTCTAACGCGATTCCTAACCACGTCTACTGATTAACTATTATAGCCCGCGAATGCTAATGAACTAAGCCACTTCCAGTGAACACATTTTTTCTTTTATAGGACTTCCGTTATACCAGATGTTGACACACTGCATTATACAAAACGGGATCCCCTAGCTGGTTTTTGAAATTTTCGCAAAACCATAACCAGATCTTTTGTATATTTTCTGCAGACAGTAGAGTCATCAGCAAACCGAATGAATACAACTTTTCTTCACCAATATTTACGCACTTATCACCTTTCCGACACTTGTACACATGTACTCAGCGTAAATATTAAATAATGTTGGTAATAAAGAATACCCCTGCCACACCTCTTTACCAACTAAGTTCAAATCAATGTGTTCTGTGTTCATCGACTCAATTTTTCCTGTTGGCCTTATATCCTTCCAAACTACACCTTTTTCTTGTAAAATGTCCATCAATTTGTCCCACAGAACACAATAAAATGCCTTTACCATGTCAACGGAACACAAACTCAGAGTCCTTCCTTTTTCCATACAGGGAATTTTTTTAAATCAAATTCACAAAGATGTATAGCAAAGACGATACGGTTGAAATATTAACATGCTATCAGTGGCGTGTAATGTTGGTTGCATACAGTCATCTATTCCATGCCGTGATACCAAGTACGATATCAGTCATTTGATCAGTTTTTTTTAAGTATACAAATACATAGCCCATGTGTATATCTTTTATCTATTGTTTTTACACATCCAATCGCATCCCTTGTTATCATTGCTCTTCTAAATCTGAATTTTTCTTCTGCCACATCTTCTTCCATTATCCTCTATAGCCTTCTATTTAACACCCTCAACAATATTTTCGCTACATGTTCCACCAGGCCGTTTGTTCGATACTCACCACACTTATTTGTTCCTTTGTTTTTAGCTAGAGGTCTCATCAGTCTTCAGCAAATCTTCAGGCCATTCCCCTCTGATTCGTATATATCATTACACAGAGATGTTAATTCTTTCTTCAAGACACCTTAATAGCTCTTAGCTCACTGGAATTGCATCTCTTCCAGTGCCTATCTATTAGCTTTCAGTAATGATCTCCAGGGGATTTCCAGGTGTACAGTCTCTTTGTTACTAAACCGTGTGGTGGTAATCATCATTTTTGTATCTTTCCAGAAATCTGCCAGTCTATTGCCTCTCTCATTTCTCTTTTCAAGTCCATACATGCCAACAGCATTACTAACAGGGGCGGACTGGCACGGGGGGGGCGGGTGTCGATTGCCACCTGGCCTGTAGATCATAATGGCTCGTTGGAAATTTATAAGTATGTGCTGTATTTAGTTTCTTGCACTATTAATAAATTATTAACACGTTTCTCTAATTGGGGTTGATGTTAGGTTGTTAAAAAATTTAAAAATTCTGTTTTAATTGAAGTGTTTTACAATGAATTTATCATTTTTTGTCGTAGCATGAAAGTGCTGAAATACAATGATAGGCGACGCACCTCGTGTGGATTGTATATTTTGTTACTTTTGATTATCAGCTGCAATTAAAAAAAAACTGTATGGTAATTGATTTTCGAGAAAGGAGTACTTACTTTAAAATGTTTTTGTGGTGCACCTCAGAGCTACCCCACCCCCCCGGCACCTTCATTACTACACTAATACTTTAATGGCTTAATGGTCCGTAAGTACCCAGTCCGCCCCTGTGTATAACCTTCCTTTTTTACCAAAATTCGACTACACCAAAATTTCTCGGGAAAACACTTTTTCTTATTAATTTTGGTGCGTAGAATCCAAAACAATTCGTACATTTTCGATCAGACTTCTCAATCAAAAGTTATAGACTAGAAACCAATTTCGAAAGAAAATTCAAAGGGCTGTAACTTTTGGACTAGTAGCCCAATCTTGGAACTGTTTGAAATTATGGATTCTACAGGCCACATTCTATAAGAAAATTTTTTCTTCCGGGTCGATGTGAGACATTTTTTTTTCGGGGCTCAAAAAAAGGCAGTTATTACCTTCCTTTTTTACCAAAAATCGACTACACCAAAATTTCTCGGGAAAACACTTTTTCTTATTAATTTGGGTGCGTAGAATCCAAATCAATTTGTACTTTTTTGATCAGACTTCTCAATCAAAAGTTATAGACTAGAAACCAATTTCGAAAAAAAATTCAAAGGGCTGTAACTTTTGAACTAGTAGTCCAATCTTGGAACTGTTTGAAATTATGGATTCTACAGGCCACATTCTATAAGAAAATTTTTTTCCGGGTCGATCTGAGACAATTGTTTTTCGGGGCTCAAAAAAGGCAGTTATTTACCTTCCTTTTTTACCAAAATCGACTGCACCAAAATTACTCGGGAAAACACTTTTTCTTATTAATTTGGGTGCGTAGAATCCAAATCAATTCGTACTTTTTCGATCAGACTTGTCAATCAAAAGTTATAGATTAGAAACCAATTTCGAAAAAAATTCAAAGGGCTGTAACTTTTGAACTAGTAGCCCAATCTCGGTACTGCTTGAAATTATGGATTCTACAGGCCACATTCTATAAGAAAATTTTTTTTCCGAGGCGATCTGCGACATTGTTTTTTTCAGGGCTCGAAAAAAGGCAGTGTATAACCAGGGGCGCACTGGCCCGGGGGGGCGGGTGGCGATTGCCACCTGGCCTGTAGATCATAATCGCCTGTTGGAAATTTATAAGTATGTGCTGTATTTAGTTTCTTGCACTATTAATAAATTATTAACACGTTTCTCTAATTGGGGTTGATGTTAGGTTGTTAAAAAATTCTGTTTTAATTGAAGTGTTTTACAATGAATTTATAATTTTTTGTCGTAGCATGAAAGTGCTGAAATACAATGGCCCGTAACCTATGCAATTCCACCTAGTCCGCAGTTACCCAGTCCGCCCCTGGCTATTATCCTTTTAGAGGGCTCTATTGCTTTTCTTCGCCAACAGATTATGTCCTTTATCTCCTCACTTCTGTATGCATTTTTATAGGCGGATTCTTCTTAGCACATATTTTTTAATTTAAAAAAATGTGCTATTGTGTGCTTTTTGTCCGTCCATCTGGCTGTTTGTCAATCGGTCTGGACCCGTTCTGCGGTTTTGAACTACTTTTAGAGGAATTGTCCTAGAGGCCTGAAATTTTTTGCAGCATACAGCCTATACCTATTCCTAAATAGAGATATCCGTTTCGAGAGGTAATAACCATTTATTCCTTACAAAAACGAAGCTTGACAAATGAATTCAAATTACCTATAGCTACTAAAATTATTTCATCACAAATTTAATACACTTTACTCGATATTCAATGTTGTATAAACTCAAAATAAGGAACGATATGAGAACATACTTTCGTTTTAAAGCTTTCTTCGCTAAACGAATATAGTGTAATTTGATTTTTCACTTAATATCACATTGCGTTGATATACGTTAAACAAACTTAACAAGATAACAATCTTTGGAAGAAAAACGGAACTAAAAAATACGTGAATTGTTCTAATTTAAAATTGTACTCGAGAAACGGCAAAATTTATCTTAGAAGAATGTCAAAAGTCATACTGCAAGATTAAGTTTAGATATTACAGATATATAATAAGTATTAGAACACAACTGGAATTCTTATTTTTTATAACTAAATCAGTCTTCTAAGAAAGTGATGCACTGCATTCAGTGGCTGTCTATAGAGTTCAGCCACTTCTTATTGAGTGCTGATGAGGCGGTTGCCCTAAGATCTTGATCCGGCTCAATTAGAGATTCAATAAAATCTGCTAACAATATGGCATCTACCCTTTTCCATTGATATTTGTCGACAAGTACATCTTCCACTTTCCATATTTTCATATTCTCTGGAGAAATTCGCTTAAGTGTACCTATTAAAGTATTTATAAATAAAGTACTATAGCGCGCGGCGTGTTTACCGGCTGACGTAAAATATTCACTAGACCTCCGTCCACTATGCGCAATGTATGGCGGAATTCCATTAAGTAATTCCCAAATTAATCCTAAATGATCTTCCGCGCAAGATAAGTGTTCACTTGCCTGGGGGTTAAATAAGAAATCCCCAGTTGACAATTCAAAGGCTAAACAAGCAACTGACCAAATATCTGCGGCAAAACTATAGTCACTTTCAATAATTACTTCTAAAGCTCGATACTGTAACGTTTGGATAACTTCTGCAAAATGATGATCCTGTAAACAAAAGAATGAGAGGAGCACATGATTTCTTACAGAATCTTACCTCCCAACACGAATTTCCTAAATCCGCAATTTTGACTTGTATTCCGGGATCCACAAATAAGGGCGAAACAGGCCGTTGGTCTTGTTTGACCTTTATCGGTTTCGAAAAATCATTTACAAATACCTTGTTAGGACACGATGTCCTTCGAGGATCTACGCGTTGTGAATAAATTACATTCGACGTACTCGCTTCATCGCAGCTTTGCTCGAAAAACTCGGGTTCATTCCATCCAGCGGCGTTTACTAAAAATCAAAAAAAGAATACATCCCTTTCACTCAGTATAATAATCCTACCGTAGGATTTAGGCATTTGAACACCGAGCTCATTAAAGCGATTTACGTGTGCAACCATGTTACGTATATAAGGTTCCTTAACGGAGATCAATATGTTCTCAGGTTTAATATCGGTATGTATAATTTTACAGTTTTCATGAAGATACGTTAACGCAAGAAGAATCTAAAAAACTGTTTTAGCGAATATTCTTGAGTAGTGATTAAACTCACTTGTTTTATGATATTCTTAACTCCTTCTTTCTCGAGTCCTTGATAATTACTTTGAACAATTAAATGTAACAACGATGGCCCCATAAGTTCAAATGTAAGGCAGAGATGTTCTCCATATAAACTGGATGCAATGAAATAGTCATGATATAATACTATTTTGTCGTAACCAGCAGCAGTTGGTTCTTGGTCTTTGACGCACCTCAATAACTTTATTTCATCTAAAGCCACAGTTTTAAAACTATTTGCCGATTTTACTATTTTTATTGCGTAGTACGTTTGTCCTCTAAAAATATTGTTAATAGATCTCGATAGAAATTTCGTACTTACTCGGATATGTCTTCACATAACCAAACGGTGGAAAAATGTCCCCAGCCCAATTTGCGTACAATTTGATATCGATTATCTGGACCGATTGTTTGTCCAATTGTAACTGGCATATAACCACCTGGACAGTAGTCTAAAGCACTTTCGATGTCAGCGTCTTGATCTTTCTCTGCAATTTCCTGTAGCTTCTTAATACTAAATGTCGATGGACTTTCTATAGGTTGAAACCTGTTGATGATAGTTAGTGTGAGTATTGAAGAAACAACTGGTGTGGGTATTGCAGGAGAAATAGAAGTTTGAAAGAGATCTTACCGTCGTATATTAGGTGTGCACGAGGCAGACGGCTTTGATAGTCTTTTTACTATTTTTTTTCTATGCTTTTCTATGTTCTTCCTTACGTTTTTTGTATTCGTCAGAGTAACAATTACATTATACGCTATAAATGTAATAAATGAGCTAATGAATATACCAGTCATGCTGTTAGAGGTAGATTCTTCCGGTTCATTACGTATAGGATATGGTGTAAAGTTTCCGAAACACTGAAATTCATCTTCAGTAATTAAGTTTAACATATTTTAAGGTATCACGTGTGTTTATTACAAGTAAGTAGGTATTATATAAATATCTGAAATTCCAATTTTAGATTTGTTACAGAAATCACTGCCAAGTTTTTACACGCACATTTATTGCAATTTCATCTTTTTTGCTGATTAATTTACGGATGAATTTAAGTGCATTTGAGGTGTTTAAATTAAGATTCAAAAGTAATCAAGTGTCCTGATTTAACGCATGTCACTAGAGTATTAGAATTTTGATTGGCGGGAATATTTGAATAAATGCGGGAAAACGAGATTGCGAATTCCGATTGGCAGTTATCCAAAGCATCGTAACTGAACGGTAGCTAGTAGTCTAGTATATCTAACTTATTTATAGAGGCGATTAGAATGTAATTACATGCAAACATTTAGTAATTTATAATGCGATTTAACAAGTGTATTGCAATAATTCATCATCGTACTTACGGCACATTTGCCTAGTAAGAACTAAGAAATGGGAAAATTTATTTTCATATGGCATCAATTCGCACAGACGTTACGAAGTCATGAATGTAGTGAGTGTATATTATTTATACTGGGTACTGTAAAAATATTACCTAGTAAGCAAACATTTTCCTACACGTGAATCAGGAATGATCTACCACTCATCTAATTCGTGAATTAATGGAGAGGGATGATCTTCCGAAGTTTTTGATTTTAATTCTCTGATTGTTACAGAAGATGAAAATTGCTAATTGATAACCTACACAGTTAGTTTATGACCACGCGTTGCCTAATAATAAAAACCAGGACGTCAGTGTGACGTCAACCACTGATAAAATTTTAATCAACAACAAAAATTACACAATATAGCTGTACAGTATTTCCTATATAGGTACACACCTATTGTGTATAAATCAACACTAATATTCAGACTCCATCCATTATTACATTCATGTCTCCCTCACTGCCAATGATAACGGAATGGGTCCGCATTTAAACAATGGATACAGATATTATCATTATTTGACAATTAACCTTGAAATATTTCTAAAGGTGTAAAGCTCCAAAGTACCTTCGCTTTTGTTTCATTATTCGAATCGTAGAGGATTGATTCATCGGGAAAAAAAGGATCTTGGTGAAAAAAACAAAAAGAAAGCATGGAAGAATATTCAAACATACTCACGTATACAATTCCGACGTTGTAGTTCTCCGACGAGTTAATAGTGCCTTCGAAAGGGCTAATTTCCCCGTTTTTGCACTTTTAATTGTTTGTTCGTCAAAAGAAAAGTTGCTAGAGGTACAACTTTTAGACCACAACTCATCTTCTTGACTGGACTGAGATTTAAAACTTCTAGCCGATGTCTTATCCAAACGTTTTCGATAATTTTCAGAACACTGTTTTTCAATGTCCAACCATACCTTCTGATAGTGACTGTAAGGTTTTGATTCCTCATCGAGGGGAATTTCTTCTGCTTGACCTACCTCTGGGTTGGGTAACCAAGTGGGGTGTTGATGTGAATATAAGTGCTGGAGTAATTGGTCATGTCCAGTACTTTGATGAATCGTTGAACTGGGTATTTCACTACCGCGAATTGTGGACTGCAGGTTGCTAGGAACTCCTGGAGCCAGGATGAAGTATTTTGTAAACGGTTGGCTAGAAAATATTCCTCCAAGTAATTGTAAAACGCAACCCACGACTTTTCTTTATATTTTATTATCCGCAGTAAATCACGCATAATGATTTTTAATTTTAGATATAATGTACGTATTAAAACGCGACATAAGAGAAATCACTCGGATTATTTTACTGCTCCAGAGGACCTTTACTAGGGCACAAAGCGGCGCATGCTTCAAGCAGAAAGCGCTCGATATTAAACCTACATGAACTTTCAATTGATTACAATAGAGAAGGAAGCCAGACAATATACTTTGCGTAAACGTAAACTGTACAATTACATGGTAATGCGATTACTTCTTGACGTAGTTAGGCCCTATAACTGCGTAAGTAATTCTAATTGCTTTTCCTTTAAATCACGCCGCGAATTCAATTATACATGGGTTAGATACCTTCCCCCTGCTCAACAGTAGTAAGCGTTACCTACAATATAAACAAACTGAGCAATTAGTGGGTATGTACTCTAGATAATTAAAAAAAACAGGCAAACATTATATGGTAAACTCTAATCTGCCATATCATTGATCAGGAAAATCTTATTTACTCGAGAGAGTAATGTAAAGAGCAAAACGAATCCACGAATTTGTTAGACCACCAATATCCAATTGGAATAAACAACAATTCAAAGGGCGCATGCATCACTCCATCTTACGTATAGTTTCACGATGTTTAAAAAAACATTTGTTATTTTGCCTCTTGCACCTCGCTGAAAATACAAACATGCCGTGATGGCCCTGTCGTTGCCCAAAATGTACTTTCAGTGGATCCTAAACAGTAAACGGCCAGTCTTCGACTAGGAAGCTCAAGAGCATCTACGCCAGGATGCCCTTTAGTCAACCTATCACACTTGAAACCATCATCCTTCTCTTATTTCCTTGCATCGCAAATAAAACACTTTCGCAACCTGTGCTATTAGTTAGCGCCATCGCAGTTTCCCAGGAAGGCAAATGTGAGATCAAAAGCGTGTGACGCTAGACAAAAAATTACGCAGATTCACGTGATCAAGTCATTCTTGAAGTCCACTTGATGCTTGAAATGGAATGTTCGTGCTGTGAGTTTGCCAGAAATGGGGCGAATTACTATGTGCGTTTCTCAATAAACATAAAAACGATGGGGGATAATCCTTCTGCATGCTCTTTTCGTTTTCAAAAACTCTTATTTAGTCAGATGAAATTTGCCTCCATAAGGGCCTGGCCTACTATATAAGAAAGCACGGCTTCCTCCAAGAAATTGAACAGACAAACATTGGAGAAGATATATAGATGAAATGAGTGATATTATAAATTATAGACCTATTGTAATCTAATCTGGAAGGCAACATCTGCCGAAACAAACCTGATGGTTTCTTACGTCTGCAATCAGTTATTCTCCCCATAGATTAATTAAAAACAACATTTGATGTTTTTGTAAAGCTTTTGAAAATTTTGGCTAAGATTTCCTATTATGAAAACTGAAAAAATTGGGGTGTGTTAAAGGTTCTTTATGTACAATCAAATTAATTTTTTTTTAAATACAGGGTGTCCGATGAGGAGCTTAATTTACTAATGCGAATAGACTTCTGGACGGTTACACTTACAATAAACGAATCTTCATGTAAAACTGAGTTTTTATGAAAAAAATTTATGATTTATGAAACGGCGAGAGGCTATACCTTTATGTGCACTTAAACTACTTAAAGGGCCGTTTGTGGCTCCTATCAACAAAGTCAAACAAGGAAACAAAAATGTTTGAGGTGCCACAAAAATTACAGCCCTCCCAATAGACGAATAATCTCTATGTAAAAGTAAGTCTTTACAAAAGAGTTATAATCAATCTTTTGCAACGGAAGTGTGGACACTGTAAACAAAATCAAACAAGAAAACAAAAATTTGATGTATGTACCTAGTACCTACCAGGGCCGTCTTTACCGGGGGTGCAAGGGGTGCAGGGCCATAAGGGGCGCCGAGCGCCATAAATCCTGATACTACAAATTAATACATTTTTACAAAGACGCAAAGGCGCATTTGGCATGTGTTATATCGCTTATACCGCTGAGTTGCGATGTGCAAGGTAATTCAGCTGTTATTACGACTTTCAATTACTTTATGTTCTGAAAATATGTCGCATTCAGCAAAATAGTCTGTATCTGTAGCTAATGTTGACGTTGAACTTTGTTATTAATTGCATTTATATTATTTGATTATGATTACATTTGCGGAACTCCATTTCCAGTGACCGTAGCTGAAGGCGAAAGGTCGTTTTCCAAATTAAAATTAATTAAAAACTATTTACGGTTCACTATGACCCAAGCTAGGTTGACAAATTTGGCCATTATTAGCATAGAATCTGAAATGAATATTAAAATGCACGATATAAATGACGATATAATTGAAACCTTTGCCAATTCAAAAGCTCGAAAAATTGACTTTGGTGTAGATAGGTACCTGATACCACTTAATTAAATATAGTGTATTGACGTATTGCGATTTTTTCTTGTTTGATTTTAGATTAATAAATAAATAAATGAAACCCAAACATCACATTGTATTTTTTTATTGACAGGGGGGCGCAGGCTGAGCCTTTGCACCCGGCGCAGAATATGTTTGAGACGGCCCTGGTACCTACTACAAAATTACAGGGCTCACAGTGTAAAAGGATTACTGATAATTTAATGACGTCATGTGAAAATTGGGAATTTTTGGGGGAGCTGATATTAGCGTCATGCCCGAACCTATAACCACCCACTCCCTTACTACATGTCATTATATACCATATATTATTATATTGTATTATACACACAAAAACGCAACGAATTGTTATTTTCTTGGTGTGACTGATGCCATGCTCCTGTACCCACCGCCGCCCCGATGTCATATACCGTCACGAGCCATGCTAACCCCCACCCACCCTTAAATTTAACGTCATTAAGTTATATGATCTCATTAAGTGAGTTTTTATTTAAAAAAAACTTTATAATATATGAAACGGGGAGAGGCTATACTTTTAGATGCACTTAAAAGGTCTTTTGCGGATTCTGTAAACATACTTATTAATCTTAGTCTAGGCAAAGAATGGATTGTAGCTGCACTTTTTGTTTCCAAAGATTTTACTTCTGGGATGTGTTTGGTGATGTTTATGCTAAAAGTCCCCACCCCTTTGATCTGAGTTAAACTCGTGATGTAGCAAAATGTGCGACTTTTTTCGGTTTTTTGCATATATCTCGTGAAGGGTTAGTCGCAGCGAAGTTTTTGTTATATATAAAAATAACGCTTATTAGATTTACTAAAACTTTGCTCATTATCATTTTATGGCTGTTTCTAAAAGTTTAAGAGATATTCGCTGTCAAAGATCTCTTTTTTTTGTAAAAAGCAATTTAATAGTACGTTTTTCGACAAAATTTTCCTTGTAGCACCTAAGGCATTGGGTTTATGGCTTAATAATTCTAAATTAATTACTTGTCACAAGAAAAAGAGATCTTTGACAGCGAATATCTCTTAAACCGTTAGAAACAGCCATAAAATGATAATGAACAAAGTTTTAGCAAATTTACCTAATAGGCTTTATTTTGCTACGACTATCCGTTCACGATATATATACAAAAAACCGAAAAAAGTCGCACATTTTGCTACGTCACGAGTTTAGCTCACATCGTAGGGTTAGCATAAACATCACCAAACATGTCCCAACACATCCCAAATGTAAAAGTTTTGGAAACAAGAAGTGCAGCTACAACCCGTTTTTCACGATTCGTTGACTGGACTATATATCAAACGCGGAAATAACAATGTTTGAAGTACCTACTTGAATAACTTTAAAAAATGATTTCAATACGCGATAGTGCTCTGCAAAAATTAAACAAAAAAGTAACCGGAGTGACCATTGGAAATGTTATAAACAATTATTATACTATTACGCCGGCCACTGAAAGAGAAAAAAGGAAAAAAATTATCAAAGTTCTCGTGTGAGATCGAAGGGACTTCAGCGCATTTTTGTGTGGCAGATCAGTATTCTATTAGCCACTTTCGACTCAACCATCAATAACAGATCTTGTCGAAGGCTACTACATTCACTAACCGTTTCCCACTTTCCGCGTGCACCCGCAATTCGCTTTTAAAGATAAAATCGTGTCGGGGGCTACTACATTCCCTTTGACGGTAGCCACTTCCGACGTCCCGGTCACCCGCAATTCGCTTCAATTGGTGACACGAGAAAGAGAGACAGCGATTCGAGATTTACGAAACGTTAAACCGCGTGAGTTCGCAACGGAAGGTAAAAGGCGCCCGAAGTTAACTACTTCTCGCAGACGCGCGCGCGCCTCGCAAAAGGTCGTTAATTTCGCCCCTAGGACAAAAAACAAAATTCCGCCACGCAGGAATTGTGCGCGTTTACAACATCTTTCCGACGACACCAATTTGAAAAGAATCGGACCAAAACTGTAGTAGAAGATAGGAAAAAACTGAAAAACCTTCATGTTAGTATACTACGCTCGAGGATGACGCCCAGATGTCGCCAACCCCACATCATGTAGCCATGTCCCTAAGGTTGACAAATTTCACGGCCTTGTAGATACATGTACACCCGTTGCCTTTCTACAAGAGTTCTTCTACGCGCCCACATTTGCAGCCAGCCAGCCAGCCAGCCAGCCAACCAGCCAGCCAAAGTGAGAATAAAAGCTACTTTTTACAAATAAATTTGCAAAAATGCGCTAAAAAAGGTTTTAGTCTTAAGGCGATTAACTTTAGCGCATTCTCCATGAATTTATTAGTACTACCAGAAAGATCATATAACGATCTATTTATGTGTCTGTACAAAGGAAAGTAAATTATGGCACAAATATTCTTATAAATATCAAACTTGGCATTGCGCAATCTGCACATGATGTTCAAAATGTGCGATATGTTTGCCTTCATTAGGAGAATCTTTGAGTAAAATTTTAAAAAAATATTCCCATAATAAGAAAGTTAACATTGTACAGTTTGCGCATGCGCACATCTGATTTTGACAATATGCGATATGCTTATGTCTTTGCTGGACGCATCTGTGGTGCAAATTTCAATAAAAAATCTCTATAAATAATAAAGTAGACAGTTGGAAAATGCCCTAAAAATAGTAGCGTATTTTGATTTTTGTGTACGAAATGACAGTTAGGTACCAAACCTGTAAGCATCTTAATACAATATGGGCATTTATAATAAAATGGAGGTAGTCACAATTCCGGCGGATCTCAGTGATGTGGATCGGATGAATACTGACTTTTCCAAATTAGACGTACAATGTGTTAATAAAGTTATAAAATATGTACTATTTTCGGAAAGCTAGTTTCTAGAAGGTTATACCGAAGAGGAAGCGCTTTGGTGTATCCAATCAATCAACTCCAAATTGACTGGTAATGATGGAATCTCCATAAAACTGCTAAATCTTTGTCGTCTATATTGCTTTATTTGACGTAGTAATGAACAGTTGTTTAAGAACCTTCAATTCAATGATTTGAGACCGCAATAAGTATCCTACCTGCCTTGGAAAAGCTCACGACTGCGCAGATAGATGAATACTTCATGATAAGAGTCTTTTTTACTCGGCTACTCAATTTGCTTTTAGAGCTGGTTACAGTTTCACTACTGCATTGTTAAATGTTGCCGAATGCCGATATTCACTTCAGTAGATCGTGGAAATTGTTTGGCGCTAGTGCTTCTTGACTTTTCTAAGGCTTTCGATACAGTAAATCAAGATCGCTTCTCGGCCTATGGCTAAGATCAAAGTGTAGTATCTTCTTATTAGCACATCGGTTTCAGTAATCATACTGCCGTGCCGACCTCATATAAAGTATTCTTGAAGGTAGGTGGCAACAGGTGGACGAATGTGTCTCATCAACAATAACATCGAGAGTATCCCAGGGATCTGTTTTGGGCTCGCTAAGTGTTCGCGGTACGAAATGTCATGGTCACTGGTTTTGTTTGATTGATATATAGATTTCTATCGTGTACCCACATAAGCATATTACCTATTGATATCACTTTGTATCACTTTTTCACATTTGTTTATATCTACATACTGTCACTATAGACATTGAATAAAAAATTGAGTTTATTCAATGCTATAGAGGAGTACTGCATCGTCGGCATACATGTAAAGTTTGCAGTTTCTTTACGACTTGGGATAGATCGTTACCATAAACGGTCCAATATTACTGCCCTGTGGTACCACGAATTGACATGATTTTAAATGACCTACTTCATTGTCTGTATCTTTCCATATATTTTAACAGTATTAAATGGTTGACATGTCGAATGCCTTTCCGAAGTCTATAAACCCAGCTGCCGTATATTTACCATTATAGTATTATAGTATTTATATGTTCACTAAATTTGCTTAATAAATGAACGGTGCTTTTTCCTCGCTGAAACCCGTATTGTACTACCTCACTGGTTATCTTCTATATATTTTCGTAGATGGGTCACTACATATCCTTCGAAAATCTTCTCTACTATATACTGGTAATATGGATATAGGACGCGTTGGCATCTGCCTTCTTAAGTATTGGTCGCGTAACGGACACTTTGAGTTCTTCTGGAAAAATTCCTTTTCCCAGTTAAAGAATCATTATTCTTGAGATTTTATTTATTATTATATTTATTTATTACTTTATTCGATTACAATTGTGTAATATAAGGCATGTCAACCAAATAAACCCTAACTATACCACCTAGTAGGAATGTAAATACTTAAAATATATACCTACTCCATGTATACTTCTATTGAGTAAAACCTTTGAATATAAATTTTATTCAAAGGTAAAACGTATTTTGAATTAGTAAATGTTTAGTTTTATAATTAAAATTATGTTGTGATAAAGCTTTATACTGTTGTGGTAATTTATTGAATAAACTACCTCCAATGTAGTACGGATTTGATGTAAAGAGTTCTTTTCTGTGAGAATTTAATAACAAATTGCTTTCAAATCTCGTAGAATACGAATGGTTGAAACTTTGAAAATCTTCAATATTCACATTAACAAATTTTAAAAGTTCGTAGATATATATTGAGGGAAATGTCAATAGATATCCTTTAATAAATCTGGTTCTGCACGATTGTCTTAATTTGAGTCCAAACAACATCCTTATTGCTTTTTTCTGTATAAGAAATACTTTTCTTGCAGCAGATGAACCTCCCCAGCATTCAATGGCGTATTTTGTTTTGGATTCGAAATTGGCGTGGTAAAAAGCTTTCATTACGGTTGTACTTGAAATCTGCTTTAGGCGTATATAGCAGTTTTGGGCACTGGTTTTACAATTAATGTTGTCAACATGTGTTTTCCAATTTAACGACAAGTCTAAGTGTAAACCAAGCAATTTAGTCGAGGTTACTTGTTGTATAGCTGTACTATTTAATTTGACATAAAGATAGATTGACTGAGACTGAGTTTTAGTTTGATAAGAACTAGATTGTTTTCATTGAATCATTTAAACTGCAAATTTAATCTTAGCGCATCAACCATATCGTCATAGTATTTACTGGATACTATCAACGTTATATCGTCTGCAAATGCAGTATGAAAGGATGATTTAAAGTAGTCTAGATCATTACAATATAGTAAAAACAGTAAGGGACCCAAGATACTTCCCTGTGGCACCCCCATGCTTACTCGAGATTCCTCAGACTTAAGAGTTTAAATATTGTACAGATTGTTTCCTTACAGCTAAATAACTTTCTATTAGCTTTCTGAAATTTCTTCTCAGACCATAATGTTCCATTTTGTTAGGTAAAATGTGGTGATTCACACAATCAAATGCTTTACTCAAATCGACAAATAATTGCCCCATATAGCACACGATGTCCATTGGATATCCATTTTGTTCCCATGATACATCCAGTATGTCCATGGATATCAGACGGACATTCATTGAATATACTTTATTGTAATTCCTATGGACAAATGCGGATGTATGTCCACTGGTTATCCTTCCATGTTATTACTTTGACGAAAGATTCATTGAATATCCACTGGATATAACTCCAGTGGACATACTATTTTATATAATAATGTGACATATGACATACGTAATATAATTTCTGTTTATTGTGTGTCAAAGCATGGCACTAAAAAAATATCGATTTTCGTATTAGAAAATAGTACTGTTGATTTCAAATTTCCCATACTGGTGACGTCACGTCCACGCGACGCCGATCGGGCCGATCCGCATGCGCATCGCATCTTGTATAGACTACATACAGATAGATCGCGTGTTGCTATAAATAACAGTTTTCCGCCAAAAAGCAAAATTTTAGATTTATTGTGTATAGTGCAGTAAACATTTGGTTTTCCTATTAAAGGTAAGAACGTTTTATTTATTTAATCACTAAACGTATGCTACGCACATCTTAATAATTATTTGTTTGTGTGGCAATTTGACATAACCTCAATATTATATACCGGGAAATTGCATTATGCCGAAAATTTTACAAAAAACGTACAGAAAAGCGAGAGACATGGTCGATGTTTCAATATACATGGCCTCATCTTCTACTTCATCTACTTGTAATAATTCAGATGTAAAAAAAAATACCGAAATACCTCATAGATCATTAATTGAAGACGACGGTTCAGATCATATGCAATTATTGATAACAAATCAATGTGTCTACCAAGAATCAGTTATTGATGTGAACACATCTACTTCTTCATTGTTCAACTCAGATTATTCATCTGATTCTGCTACATCCGAAGATGAATCGAGGCATTTTGATAACGACGCCGATGACCACGACTCTACTAAAGTGGAGATGGGTAATAAGCCAATCGATTTGAATTCACAAATAAGTGAATGGGTATTCAAACACAACATTACTTTGTCGGCTTTATCAGATATTTTAAAAATCTTTAAAAATGGTGGCGATTACAATAATTTGCCATCAGACGGTAGGACATTATTGAAAACTCCTAGATGTGTGTTAAAAGAATTGGTTAATCCAGGGGAGTATTATCATTTCGGTTTGTTAAATTGTATAGAAAGACTTCTTGCAAAGTACAAACTTTCCCATTCTTTAAAATTAGTTGAAATTTATGTAAATGTTGATGGCTTGCCGATATCAAAAAGTTCTTCTAGCCAGTTATATCCAATACTGTGCTCTCTTGTTCAAAATCCTCAACACGTTGAAACAATTGGACTTTATCATGGAAACGCAAAGCCTGATACCGCTAACTGCTATCTTAGAAAATTTGTGAATGAAGTAGTGTATTTAACGAACAACGGTTTCATTAATAATGGCCACTTCTACAATTTTAAGATTAAAGCATTAATTTTTGATGTTCCCGCTAAATCATTTTGCACTGGTACTGTTGGGCACACAGGTTATAGTTCCTGTTCTAAATGTAACATTCGAGGGATATACCACAATAATAGAGTCTGTTTCCCCCCTGAACGTGATATTCAACTTCGTACACATCATGACTTTATTTCTAAATCTGATCCTGAACACCATGCAAACACTTCAATCTTGGAAGAAATACCAGATTTTGATATGATACAAGACATCCCCCTAGATTACATGCATTTAATTTGTCTTGGGGTTATGCGTAAATTACTTATTCTTTGGACAGGAGCTGCTAAACCTCCCTCTAAAATGTCTTCAAGAGATACTAAAACATTATCTGCTGCCCTAGTAAACAACTCTAGCAATGTTCCATGTGAGTTTGTACGAAAATCTCGATCTCTTGAAGAACTTAAAAGATGGAAAGCGACTGAGTTTAGACAGTTTCTTTTGTATACAGGGCCTGTATTATTAAAAGATATTGTTAGTAGGGACATGTATTTAAATTTTCTATGCCTACATGTAGCTGTAACAATTTTATCGACAAAAAGGTACATCGCTGTAGATCTTGATTATGCTCGTTCTTTGCTAGTATATTTTGTGCAGACGTATGTGACTTTATACGGAAAACAACACGTTTCTCATAATGTACACAATTTACTACATATAGTTGATGATGTTGCAAGATTTGGTCCATTACATAATTTCAGTGCATTCCCTTTTGAGAATTACATGCAAAAAATAAAAAAACATTTGCACAAGCAAGATAAACCTTTGTCACAAATTGTTAAACGGATGACAGAATTAAATTCAGCTACAAGTGATACACTTCCACAAGAAAAACCAAAAAAGGTCGCTTATAATGAGCATAATGATGGTCCATTATTACCGGGAACTTCTTGCCCACAGTATAAAAAACTGTTGTGTGAAAATTATGTATTAAAATTAAAAGAAGGTGATAATTATTGTGCACTGTTGGATGGAACGGTGGTTCAAATTAAAAATTTCGTAACTGGTATTGATGGAGGATTGGTTTTAATTGGGAAGAAATATCGTAATTTAGAAAATCTCTATCACAGGCCATGTAATTCATCTGAATATGGAATCTACTTAGGTAGCAATTTATCAAATCTTAAAATGTGGAATGTGAAGGAAATTGCCTTTAAGTATTTTCCAGTTTATACCTCTGTTAATCAAGTCGAGCATCAAGTTGGTCTCATTCCAATTATTCATTGCAATGAATTTTAAAACAAATGCTATCTTTACCTTTTACGTTTTTAATAATAGGTACCTATATAC
>NW_022170878.1:17703988-17705269 GCF_008802855.1 Photinus pyralis
TACGAATTGATTTGGATTCTACGCACCCAAATTAATGAAAAAAAGTGTTTTCCCGAGAAATTTTGGTGTAGTCGATTTTTGGTAAAAAAGGAAGGTTATACACTGCCTTTTTTTGAACCCGGAAAAAAAATTGTCTCAGATCGACCCGGAAAAAACATTTTCTTATAGAATGTGGCCTGTAGAATCCCTAATTTCAAACAGTTCCGAGATTGGGCTACTAGTTCAAAAGTTACAGTCCTTTGAATTTTTTTTCGAAATTGGTTTCTAGTCTATAACTTTTGATTGAGAAGTCTGATCGAAAAAGTACGAATTGATTTGGATTCTACGCACCCAAATTAATAAGAATAAGTGTTTTCCCGAGAAATTTTGGTGTAGTCGATTTTTGGTAAAAAAGGAAGGTTATATCCTGCCTTTTTTTGAACCCCGAAAAAAAAATTGTCTCAGATCGACCCGGAAAAAAAAAATTTCTTATAGAATGCGGCCTGTAGAATCCATAATTTCAAACAGTTCCAAGATTGGGCTACTAGTTCAAAAGTTACAGCCCTTTGAATTTGTTTTCGAAATTGGTTTCTAGTCTATAACTTTTGATTGAGAAGTCTGATCGAAAAAGTACGAATTGATTTGGATTCTACGCACCAAAATTAAAAAGAAAAAGTGTTTTCCCGAGAAATTTTGGTGTAGTCGATTTTTGGTAAAAAAGGAAGGTTATACACTGCCTTTTTTTGAACCCGGAAAAAAAATTGTCTCAGATCGACCCGGAAAAAACATTTTCTTATAGAATGTGGCCTGTAGAATCCCTAATTTCAAACAGTTCCGAGATTGGGCTACTAGTTCAAAAGTTACAGTCCTTTGAATTTTTTTTCGAAATTGGTTTCTAGTCTATAACTTTTGATTGAGAAGTCTGATCGAAAAAGTACGAATTGATTTGGATTCTACGCACCCAAATTAATAAGAATAAGTGTTTTCCCGAGAAATTTTGGTGTAGTCGATTTTTGGTAAAAAAGGAAGGTTATATCCTGCCTTTTTTTGAACCCCGAAAAAAAAATTGTCTCAGATCGACCCGGAAAAAAAAAATTTCTTATAGAATGCGGCCTGTAGAATCCATAATTTCAAACAGTTCCAAGATTGGGCTACTAGTTCAAAAGTTACAGCCCTTTGAATTTGTTTTCGAAATTGGTTTCTGATCGAAAAAGTACGAATTGATTTGGATTCTACGCACCCAAATTAATAAGAAAAAGTGTTTTCCCGAGAAATTTTTGTGCAGTCGATTTTGGTAAAAAA
>NW_022170878.1:17705369-17707181 GCF_008802855.1 Photinus pyralis
GAGCTAACCTAACTAGCACGCTAACCTAACCTCACTTAAATTTTATTTTAACCTTCGTTCTCCTCGCACATTATATTCTCCTGATACCAGATTTGCATGGAGCCTAACCTAAACTAGCACGCTAACCTAACCTCACTAAAATTTTATTTTAATCTTCGATCTCCTCGCACATTATATTCCTCCTGATACCAGATTTATGAAGCTAACCTAACTAGCACGCTAACCTAACCTCACTTAAATTTTATTTTAAACCTTTCGTCTCCTCGCACATATATTCTCCTGATACCAGATGTTCTGAGGCTAACCTAACTAGCACGCTAACCTAACCTCACTAAAATTCTATTTTAACCTTCGTTCTCCTCGCACATATATTCTCCTGATAACCAGGATTCTGAAAGCTAACCTAAACTAGCACGCTAACCTAACCTCACTAAAATTTTATTTTAATCTTCGCATCTCCTCGCACATTATATTCTCCTGATACCAGATTTATGAGCTAACCTAACTAGCACGCTAACCTAACCTCACTAAATTTTATTTTACCCTTCGATCTCCTCGCACATTATATTCTCCTGATACCAGATTTCTGAGCTAACCTAACTAGCACGCTAACCTAACCTCACTTAAATTTTATTTTACCCTTCGATCTCCTCGCACATTATATTCTCCTGATACCAGATTTCTGAGCTAACCTAACTAGCACGCTAACCTAACCTCACTTAAATTTTATATTAACCTTTCGATCTCCTCGCACATTATATTCTCCTGATACCAGATTTCTGAGCTAACCTAACTAGCACGCTAACCTAACCTCACTAAAATTTGATTTTAACCTTCGATCTCCTCGCACATTATATTCTCCTGATACCAGATTTATGAGCTAACCTAACTAGCACGCTAACCTAACCTCACTAAAATTTTATTTTAACCATCGATCTCCTCGCACATTATATTCGCCTGATACCAGATTTATGAGCTAACCTAACTAGCACGCTAACATAACCTCACTAAATTTTATTTTACCCTTAGAGCTCCTCGCACATTATATTCTCCTGATACCAGATTTCTGAGCTAACCTAACTAGCACGCTAACCTAACCTCACTAAAATTTTAGTTTAACCTTCGATCTCCTCGCACATTATATTCTCCTGATACCAGATTTATGAGCTAACCTACCTAGCAGGCTAACCTAACCTCACTAAAATTTTATTTTAACCTTCGATCTCCTCACACATTATAATCTCCTGATACCAGATTTCTGAGCTAACGCTAACCTAACCTTACTAAAATTTTATTTTAACCATCGATCTTCTCGCACATTATATTCTTCTGATACCAGATTTCTGAGCTAACCTAACTAGCACGCTAACCTAACCTCACTAAAATTTTATTTTAACCTTCGATCTCCTCGCACATTATATTCGCCTGATACCAGATTTATGAGCTAACCTACCTAGCACGCTAACCTAACCTCACTAAAATTTGATTTTAACCATCGATCTCCTCGCACATTATATTCTCCTGATACCAGATTTCTGAGCTAACCTAACTAGCACGCTAACCTAACCTCACTAAAGTTTTATTTTAACCATCGATCTCCTCGCACATTATATTCTCCTGATACCAGATTTCTGAGCTAACCTAACTAGCACGCTAACCTAACCTCACTAAAATTTGATTTTAACCATCGATCTCCTCGCACATTATATTCTCCTGATACCAGATTTCTGAGCTAACCTAAACTAGCACGCTAACCTAACCTCACTTAAATTTTAATTTAACCTTCGATCTCCTCGCACCTTATATTCTCCT
>NW_022170878.1:17707281-17783931 GCF_008802855.1 Photinus pyralis
AAAAAGTAATTAACAAGCTAAGTTTATAAATAGAATGTTTTGTTTATTGATCAATTAAATATTCTTGTGTGGTGTAAAATGCTTTTGATGTAAGAAGATGTTTGACTGTAGTTTTAAATTGTTTCAGAGGTAGCTGTTTAGTTGCATTGTCCAGTTTGTTATAAAACTTTATTTCTATTTTCTAGCAACGTTTCAGTTTCACTTTATTTAAACCACCGTTGTTTCAGATTCGTACACGTCTTTTGTTAGTGTTTTTTGTTCTTTAACTCATGTAAATACAAAATTGTTTTCTTTATGATGGACTGTTAATTTTCGGTTTCATGTTCATCTTACATTGGATAAGTTTTCAACGCAGCGGTCTAAATTCAAGTACTTAGGTACATATTTAAATTTCTGTTCTACATAGGTACGTGAATTTTACTCCCTTAGTAGGAGTAAATTTTCTATTTATCACTTGTTTTGTTTTAGATTCAATTTATTTGGACTGGACACGTCTTTTGGTGAGTGTTTTTTTTGCTTTTAACGCATCTCGCCTGTATTTTGTTTTCTTGATATAGTAGACTGTTAATTTTCTGTTTGAGGTTCATTTGATAAGTTTCAAACGTATAGCGGTGTAATTTGATGGTAGTTTCATGTATAGGCAGAATTTGTTATGCTACATATCTGAATTTTATTATATAAGAGTAAATTTTCTATCTACGTTAGTGCCATTTTGTTTCCACTCTATTTGTTGTAGATTTAATTGATTTGGACAAGTGCCGTTTCGCAACAAACGATGAAGTCGTCGCTGAAACTTCGGCCTATTTTGAAGAGCTCGAGCAAAAGTACTATTCGGATGGAATAAAAAAAATTGGAACATCTTTTTACTAAGTGTATAGAGCTAAAAGGGGACTATGTTGAGAAATAAATCGATTTAATCCCAAAAAACTTGTTTTTTCTATCAAAGGCTAGCTTTATATCAATCCACCCTCGTACCTATCATCTGTTGTGCCTACTTGTAATTAAATTCCTTCTGTAATGCGAATAAATGTTCTAACTAAGCGACTGCTATTTTATTTAAACACCTCATTTTTTCATAGATATCGATGTCAAATGTGCCACTGTCTTTTTTATCGTTCATTTTAACTGTTGCTGATTTGTAGGTCTATGGAGGGGAGATATATGTTTTCGCCTTTAGGTGTCCCCATAATGATTGATCTAATTCTGCGAAGTTACGCTGTGTGGTTTCTCAAGAGAACTATTGAATTGTAATTATAATTAAATAAAAAATGTTTAAAGCACCAGTCTTATTACTTAATTTACAGGCCTCGTATACACCCATCCGTTTTACTGTAACCATTCATTTTGATTTAATGTTTACAGAGTGCCGTTTATCATGATATTGTTTGAATTAATCCGTCTCAATTGCTATTATTTGCGATTGAATAATTAAAATAAGCATCCAATCCAAAATCCAATATTATCTTTTAAATCTTATTGATGGTGTAGCTTTGTTAGATCACTATAGACTATAATATTCGAAGAGTATTGAACAATCCCTTATTTTTAGTTGCACAGAAAATCATTGCTGCGGGCGAAGCAAGAAATGCTACAAGTATTTTGTAGGAATTATTTCCTTTAAAGTAGGCGAAATGGAAGTAATTGTTTTGTATAGGTTCAACTCGTGTCTACCTGGTATAACTGAATATCAAAATGAACACGGCATACTACAATTATAGTGATAAAGCTCCCGATTTGGAAGTGAATTCAAACGCGAATCTTTTTTAGCATCTTAAATATTGGTATAAGGTAGTAAACGTAATTTAAAATGGTAAAAATTGCAATTTTAGGAAGAAAAATAGGGTACTTGATAATGTATTTAAAAGAAAGCGGCTGTAAGACTACACTGCCAGAAGAGTGCGTATTAAATATTCCAAGGGACAACACGCGTTAATTTTAATTAGGTAAAATGTGAGATTTTAAGGATCATAAATTTGATGTGATGCGGAAAACAACTACGAATTACCCTGATATTACAAAATCTTAATTTTGTAAAAGTACAGGTACGCGCCATAAAAGCTAATGCTACAATTTAATTAAAAGCTTACAAACTTCACGATTCCAAAACACACATTTTCTATTTTGAGTGAGTGTTAAAAGTTCATTAGTAAATCGTTAATGTATGTACCGAGTCATTAACAAAATTAATAGAATTTTTTTTGTGGGGGGATTAAATGTTTACTTCCCTATTTTATTCAGGTCTCAAGTTTGGAATGTAATAATGAAAAAGGAATATCATTCCTAGAATGAATATTATATGCAGTAACTTTCTAAGATAATTCTTATACTTGTCACGAGCGCAATTAAAAGTTAGTGAGATTCATGTTATACCTCGACTTACTTCATCGCCTATTTTTCACCAAATATGCATTTGCTCTACCTACCAAATCCACAATTTAAAAAGGGTAGAAAATGCGAGCTACTTTAAATGATATGATATTAAAAATGTAACCACTTTAAAATATTGCCTTTTTTCCACTTTGTGCAAACGTACACAATACCAGTATACGAGACTCATGAAGTATTTATTTTTACTTTTTACATCTTCAGTTTTAAAGATAATTTTCATATCTAATTGCGATTTTCTCATTTACTTTGGCGAGGGTATCGAAATAGATTTACATAATTGCGTTCCGACCACACACCAATAATGAAGTTTTACTGAATAATCATTAAGAATTACGACTGATGTTAACGATTGACGTACGGTACGTATAAATGTCAACTGAACGATGTTAAGTAATGTGTTCGAGGGCTTCATTAAATGACGCAGGTATAAAATACGGTATTATTTAACACATTTGTTCAATTTAAGTTATTAGAATGTATAATGGTGGAGCAAGACTACCAGCCTTGCCAAAATAATGCTTTCGGGACTGGGAAAATTAAATGGCTTATAGGGATTCATCGCAAAATCCTTTCACAGTTGTAAGTTTATTTCGGAAAGCCATCTTATTGGAAAGCTCTTGAGATTTGCACCCTCTGTGTCTATCGTTTACAAGTCGGGATGTAATTGATTAATTGAAACGGATCATCAAGGATTACCGTATGACAAAATTTAAACTTATACCAGCGAAACCTTAATGTGTCTTAAAAGCGTCTTTTTATATTCTCGTATTCTTGTATGAAGAATTTTTTGTAAATGTTCGAAAATGTTCAGTTTCAGTCGTGATATTGCATCAAACAACCACACAATGAATAATTCGTTACAATCCTTAAAAGGGTAGGATGGAAGCGCACGCTTGTATTTGTATATTAAAGAATAAATCTTATCCGTTCCACATATTATCTGGGGGTTACAGTACGGTGTGTATCCAGATTAATAAGAAAACTACTTTCTTTTTTAAATAAATTGAAGTTAGATTTTTAGAAGGCTATCTGCTACGCAACGCCAGAAATTATTTTAATCCACTTTTAACATTAAGAATAACCGGGGTCGTAGAGGCAATCATTGCAAGAAGGTAAAATTTTGTATATATTTTGTATAATTTAAATGCCACATTTCCTTTCCACAATGACTCGGGTGTGTTTCCAATTTATAAAATTGGATTTATTTTACTTTAGGGGTCAAACTCATCCTCCTGCATACATAGGTCATAAATTTACATTACCATTACATAAATACACTATTTTTTATGCGTTTAAATACTCCAGCCTGTGCCATTATGTTTTTTCAAACCTTCAAACATATATTCGCTAGAGAACATTGCAAAAGTATTCGGCAATACCGCAACATACTAAACGAAGACGTATAAAAACAATAGTATATTATTTAGTAGTGTACGTCAATTATATTATAAAATAATATACTTACTTATGGTAGTATAATTTTGCGTGCCTAGGTATGGCATCATCGTTTCGCGAAAGTTCTATAACTTTTTAGCGCATTTCCACCAAAGTAAAAAAATGCGCTCTTGTGTCCGCTTTGTCTGTCAGTCCTTCTGTCCGTCCCTACGGCTGTTTTGCTACTAGATCTTTAATTGTTCTACTTTTGTTGCTGTTTGTTCGTTATGGTTTCGAGGCTTGTACCAAGGAAGAAATCTTTTCTGCGTTTATTACTAACAAAGTTATAGTAAAAAATCTATTTTTTCATGTGCCATAATTTTCCACTTTTGCCGTTTATGAACTATCCTCGCGATCGTTTATAATTGTCTGTCTGCCGTCTGTCCGTGTTACTTTCTTATTAGTGAACGGATTTTTAAAAATTAAAATTAAAAAAAATAATAACATTTGTTTGTTTGGGGTTGCAACTACTTAGAATACATACAATATAAGGGTGCAACATTATTCTGTTTAATAAGATTTCGGAGTAAAGTCAAGTGAGTGGAGTCAACTTTAAAAGTGAAGGGAGCGGAGCCAACTTTATTAGTTGCCGGTGGTTATTTGCGAAATTTTCTCAGAAGGTGATTTTCAAATAGGTAATATCGGTTTGCCATCGTTAGAATCATTAGAAAACCGGTAAAAAATTCATCAAAGGAATTCAAATGGGCAACTGAAAAGCTCAAACACAATGTGATTATCAACTGCAACAGTAAACAACCTTCGGAGGACGCAAAGGCAGCAACAAGTTCAAGTGAGTTTTTTTAACTGTTCCTCACGTTTTATTTTCAAAAACAACATCTCAGGAAATAATTCGTGGGGGAGCCCCCCTTTTAGACAGCGAAATTTGATGGCCGTCTGACACACCTTCAAGGTACAGTCTACCTACTTAAAAAAATTTCAAGACCCTAGGACCATTCCCCTAGAAGTAGTCTGAAACGAAAGAAATGGGTCCGGACGGACGGACAAAACGCAAACAATAGCACATTTTTTTCATTCTTAAAAAGGGAGGGAGGAGGGACTATACTTTTATATACGATTAAATGGGGCTAGTGGGTCGTGTACACAAAATCCAACAATCAAGCAAAAGTATTTGCAGCGCTCAGAATGGATGAATCGTTATATAAAAGTAGGTTTTTATTACAACAACTTTATATGCGCTTAAAGGGTGACTTGTTGGCCTTTTAAATAAAATCAAACAAGGAAACCAAAATATGTGAAATACCAAAAATTACAGTGACCACAATAAACCAATGGTTTTCTTAAGCCGAGTTAAAAATTGAAGGATTTTTTAAATTTTTTATTTGTGATTGTCTCCGAAACCCAATCGCCATTTAGATTGGAACTAGATTGAGTTTTTTTCTGTCAAGTGTTTAATGGTTTTTTAGATAAGGAGGTAACTTTTTTAAGCCCCATCGTCATTTTTAAATTGAAATGAACCTTTTAATAATAAGGAAAATTGTTTAAATTTTTTATTTAGCAAGGCTGAAGTTTTTTAGGTGAATGCAATCGTGTTCGCTTTTAAGTAATGTGAAGGCCCATTAGAACACCTGTTGGTCTAGGAATTTTCAATACCAAAAACCTTAGTAAACCGTTAATCTCATTCTTCTACGAGTTATGATTGCCGGAAAAAAAGTAAAGTTCTCAAACGAACCATTTTCAACCTTTGAGTTATTTGAAAAAAATGTGTTTCGATTCCCTCTACTATCCAATTTGGTGTATAGTAAAATATTTTGGAAGGGAGGACATTGTTATTCCACTAGGTATTTTTGTCAGCTTCAACGAAATTGTAGTTAATTTAAATTGTTTTGTTTAACATAAAAAACGAGTGCTAAAGTGCATAACGTAAAATATGTATTTCAAAATAATTAATTGCCTATTACATATTAATAACGGTTCATCATTGGCATCGCTTTTAAACGCAAACGCAATTACACGCAAGAATAGATATTATTTAGAGATAATTGAATTTCATCAATCACCGTTAATGATTACCCAAACTCAAAAAGGAAATTTCAGGCAAAATTTCACTAATCTCTCCAAAAGAGCCCCTTTAGTCTGACGTAGTTAACTTTTTTCTCTTCGGATGTACAAGTCGCGTTGATACTCAGCACATTTTCGTTATACCAAACAATTCATGTCATATAGCCATGGAGCAATAAGAAATGAAATAGCTTAGGAATGTTCGCATTTTCCATGAAAGGGTAAAGCAATAACTCCGAGAGGAAATAATATCAGTATGTGCTGAATCATTTAGTAGTTTGAATGAAGGGTTGGTGTGACGACAAACATAATTAAAACTAAATTGTAAACATAAATTAATGAAAATGTTTCCTGGTCATGCAAATGGTTCTTATACAGGGTGTGGTGAGTAAGATAAACGGGTTTTATAGCATAATAACTTTTTGCCACTGGAAAATAAACTTGTATATTTTATAATACATAGCATTTTTGTATGGTGCCAGACATCATGTCTAGTTCCACCTCGATTAAGATTTTACATAAAAATTCATGATTTCGTTTGCTAAAATTATCGGCACGATCACCAAGCAAATCAAGTCTAATTCGGTAAACAGATTTACTTTTGAACTTTACAGTTAGCGTTTGAACTCACGAATACTTATCCAAAAGTTAGCGTGCTATTACGAAGGGTCGATACGCAATTAACGAATTTAGAGAAATGTTTTACAGTAACAGGCATGTTATTCACGATTCACATTCACAAGTACATACACCTAACTCCATTTCGCACCCTTGTATAATTTCAGTCACTTAAATAATATTACTCTCATCTAAGGGATGAATTTTAATGATAAAAGTTTTTCTGAGTTTATCTACCTGTAAGTGAGCTCCTAAATTATGAGGATCGCGATCCTCCAAATCATCGGATAATGCGCTGGGTTTTCTCGACATTTCACTTTTGAAAGCGTTACCCCTTTAGTATACACACGTTAAAAATATGCATAAAACTGACGCATGCACAATTCTTAATTCAACAAGTTCTACACTAAAATTTATTTACGCCGGCGTGTTGGTCAGTGTTAGACATTATTCGGAAAAATATTGATCCCTTTCCTTTCTTTAATAGAGGAGGTATACGCGTTTCAGTAAATCTTATTTCATATCAAAGTACGGCAAGCGATTATCGTTTTAACCGAGCAAACTGGGAATGCTAAAACAAAGCGACCGTTTTAACCCAAGACGACAAATTAAACTAAATTAATTTTCTAAGCGTCCTTATTACACCTTATAATTTGTTTTGTAAATGTCTTCAGTGACGTCGACGCGTAATAAGTTTAAACTAAGTAGTTTCTTGTTTTTAGGGTTTCGTTCTCTTTTGATAAAACTACGAACGCAGAATTCTGAGCCTCTTTAGAAATTATGTTCGTACTGCGTTATGAGTTCTAATTACTACCCCCCGAACATAAAACACCCAGAAACACTTTCTTTAACTGTTGGTTGAACACAATTAGTTGTCGTTTAATGTACGCAGTGAAACATGTATTTTTGTTCTATTCATCTACTTTTACAACCGCTTCTTTTCAGTTCGTTATGTTCAAACCTAATTTCGTAAATTTTATTTATCATAATAACGGCATCCTCGTAAATTTGTACTTGTTGCTGCTCTCCAGAACTGCTTTACATAAGCTCCAAGAAAGATTCGGAAGAATGTCACATTACGTTTATAGTGTGCTATAAAAAAGCACGCATATACACACAGAAGTTTATGAATATTACGGATCGCTACTACAATTGTTATTTTTTACGGTGACATTGACGTTATTTGCTTAGCATGATCTCAAATAATTAGTCAGTTAATTTCATCTAAAAGTGCAATTTCCTAGAGCGAATATAGATAAAATTTTTACTAATTCGAACATTTGTTTCGTGGCGTAATGAAACTTTTGCGGGATTTCTTCGATTTTCTATGGTTTTTCTTGATCCTGTATGGTGGTTCGAAATTGTTAATATTGATGTTTATACAGTGTGGTTAATAAAAGGTTAATAATAAGCATATTTTATCCTTTGATAATTTGTGGCGAAGATCCGGGCGAAACTGTTTCAACAATAGGTAATAATAATTTATAAGTATAAAAATTACATGTATCATTTCTTAATCTACAAGAATTGTTCAAACTGGCTACCTGCAGTTCGGATGCAACATCTAATCTTCTCCTCATCAATTCCCGGACTCTTTCAAAAACACCAGGGTCATTTCTTATTGAGCAATTCTCCGATTTCTTAAATCGTCCACTGGCCTAATGTAAACTAATAATTACATAGATAGCCCTATAGGAAATATTCTTCGTCTGTTGCTGTTAAAAACTGTCGAGCAAACAACACACTAAAATGAACTGGCGCACCATCATGCTTAAACCGCATTGCCTGTATTGTAGTTGTATCCAATGGTACATCCTCCAGATACTTTCCAAACAGTTGCGGCATACTTCGCCAGTAAGTCTTTCTGGTAGAAATATCGGTCCAATTAGGCAGTCACCCACAATTCCAACCAAAACGTTCGACGAAAACTAATGTTGAAATTTGAAAATTGATCTTCACAAACTGCATGTGGATTTACGTCACCCCATTTGGATTGGATTGTATAGAAATTCCGTATTGCATTTCGCAAAACTTTTATTCTTTACCAGAGAGGTGTTGAATAATTCAAAAAATTTACAAACATTATAAACAAGCGTAAACAAACAACAAGAAAATATAAATATACATGTACAGTTAAAAATTAATAAATACTAAACTACGTAAACTCACTCATTCCTGGAAAACATCAAAGAATTCCTTTAAAGAATAAAAAATAAAGGAATTAAGTCGCATTCTTAGCGTTTTTTTAAACAAATCAAGTGAAGGAATTGATCTTATACCCTGAGGAATGCAATTGTATATCTTCACAGCTATTACTATATGTGAATTATTAATAATTGAAGATTTAGCTATTGGTATTCTAATGAGTTGAGCATGTCTTGTACTGTAAGCATGATAGTCGGAGTTACGTTTAAACAAGTGAACATTACTGTGTACATAAACTACACATTCGAAAATAAATAAGTTATATACAGTTGGTATTTTTAATTTCATAAAATGGGGGCGACACGAGTCTCGAGGCCCTGTACCAACTAAAACACGAATGGCTCTCTTTGGCAGCCTGAAAATATTTATGACAAATTTAGAATTTCCCCAAAATAACAAACCATATCTTAAGTGAAATTCGAAGTATGAGTACCAGTATCACTACTTTCTATTAACCACAATCAATAAGATTTTGTCGGGGGCCCCATATTCCCTTTGTCGGTACCAGGGTCGGTACCCACCTCCGACATCCCGTTCGCCCGGAATTCGCGTTTAAAGTTTTGACTCCACCGTTAGTAAGATCTTGTCGAGAGCTACCACACTCCCTTTGTCGGTACCCGCTTCCGACGCCCCCACAGACGGCGGATGTATACACAGTTTGAATCAAAACACATGTACCACGCTATCTTAAGTGCCTCAATATGAATGGCGACTGTGTTGAAAAATAGCCTAAGAGTGTAGCTTCCAAATGTATATAATAAAAGTTGTTTATTACACTTTCTTAATTTTTTATTTCAAAACGTCTGTTACTTTCTGGATGGCCCTTGTAGTACAAAGTTACAGCGGTAGGAAAAGGCTGCAGATTTAAGTTAATAGTAATAATAATACTTTATTTGTGATCTATACAATAGTCTGTATTAGTGTAACCAGCACTTGCACGCAATCATTTCTACGACTTGTGCCCCATGCCATAGTTAAATTTGACCCGAGAATTGGAAACACTATAAATAAATGTATTTCTATTCTTCATTCAGTGAAAGATTTCGTTATTCAAAGCATCTTTCTAAAATTTAAGTATGCAAAATTTGTGTGTAAATTCGAAAGGGTGCAGTGCTGTTAAAATTTCGTGTAAAGTTTCTCTCAAAAATGTACCGTGTTTTATTAATTAGAGCGCAATGGTATCTGATTAGGCGCCAAAATCTGGTAGAGCGCCAAAACCTGATCCGGCACCGCTTCGAAAAATACCTAGTTACGCCACTGATTCAACGTACAGTCGCTAAGCTTGTAATGAATTGCCATCAGCAAGTCCATAAATGAAATGCATGCCAGCCATCTCGGCATTCGCATGGTGAGCAATGATAGTGGACTTCACAAACTAACATTTAAGTATTAACGGCAGAAATTACACGCCAAATAGCCAAACGTCAATCATTCTTATTAAATTTGACAACAAACAAACAAAATAATCATTCAACGGAATCGCGAAATGTTGATAATATAACTCGTATTTTTTCACCCTGTACCTATCTTCGGTACACAGCCCTTTTTCAAAAATCGTAAAAGGATAAAATATTCTTAGAATAGTCCAAAGAACAACATCTTTAATTTTTGTCGCATGTTTAACAAACACTCTGTATAATGTGGGCATTGGGTGAATGGTTAACCACAAGAGTAAATGATACATCAGCAACAAATATCTATCAAATTTGAAGATTTAAATTAAGATTAATTGATAAGGAAATCGCTCTTTGTAACCTAGAACGGTACTAGGTATTAAGGTCGGAAAGTCATACTGACTACTTATTTTGTAGGAAAGTTTCAAAACAAAATGCAGCTGGCTCGTAAAGGCGGTGGTGGGGACTTTATCGCGCCCGAGGCTACCCTAGAAATTACACAGATAATTGAATATATACTTAGATTTTTCTTTAAACACAGTAGAAATCGCTACTTAATAAACCCATAAATTTGGTACTTTTGTGGAAATTGTGAGCTAAGTCGATTACCCGTAGTGCGTTCGTGTTGGTGAGCGACGTTTAAGCATCGGTGTCGCACGTCTACCACACTCACAAGTCACAACCCGCCCATCAAATGGGTGTAAAAGTCGCTTTTATTATTAAACACTAAATTTCAAATTCCCACAGGAAGTTTTTTGTTGACCCGTTACAGAGTTATACCTTAAACAATGATTAATTACGGTCAATTTTTTATTGGTACATTGGATTCCTTCTATTGTTTTGTGCATCTTTTTCTGAACACGGGACTCACGCATTTTCCCTTTCCGTCAAGCATGCGAAAATTGTTGAACGATCTTTTAAAAGAGTGCTCAAAGTCCAAATCCCCTAAATTCGCGGCACGTTTGCATCTGTACGGACATACCACATTGAAAACACCGGTTTTCGACCGCTCACCGAAGATAAGCAACGTCGTGCGCGGTGAGTGCTTAGATGGGAGACCACTTGGGAACACCGCGTGACGTTGCTTTTTGCTCATGTTTGTTCATTGAGTTTAGAATAACATATAATCAGGGGCGGGCTGGGTAACTGCGGGCCAGGTGGAATTGCATAGGTTACGGGGTTAGCTCTGAGGTGCACCACAAAAACATTTTAAAGTACTCCCTTCTCGAAAATAAATTACCATACAGTTTTTTTTTAAATTGCAGCTGATAATTAAAAGTAACAAAATATACAATCCACACGAGGTGCGTCGCTTATCATTGTATTTCAGCACTTTCATGCTACGACAAAAAATGATAAATTCATTGTAAAACACTTCAATTAAAACAGAATTTTTTAACAACCTAACATCAACCCCAATATTAGAGAAACGTGTTAATAATTTATTAATAGTGCAAGAAACTAAATACAGCACATACTTATAAATTTCCAACGGGCCATTATGATCTACAGGCCAGGTGGCAATGGCCACCCGCCCCCTCGGGCCAGTGCGCCTCTGGTTATACACTGCCTTTTTTTGAGCCCCGAAAAAAAAATTTTCTCAGATCGACCCGGAAAAAAAATTTCTTATAGAATGTGGCCTGTAGAATCCATAATTTCAAACAGTTCCAAGATTGGGCTACTAGTTCAAAAGTTACAGCCTTTTGAATTTTTTTTCGAAATTGGTTTCTAGTCTATAACTTTTGATTGAGAAGTCTAATCGAAAAAGTACGAATTGTTTTGGATTCTACGCCCCAAAATTATTAAGAAAAAGTGTTTTCCCGAGAAATTTTGGTGTAGTCGATTTTTGGTAAAAAAGGAAGGTTATACACTGCCTTTTTTTGAACCCCGAAATAAAAATTGTTTCAGATCAACACGGAAAAAAATTTTTCTTATAGAATGTGGCCTGTAGAATCCATAATTTCAAACAGTTCCAAGATTGGGCTACTAGTTCAAAAGTTACAGCCCTTTGAATTTTTTTCGAAATTGGTTTCTAGTCTATAACTTTTGATTGAGAAGTCTGATCGAAAAAGTACGAATTGATTTGGATTCTACGCACCCCAATTAATAAGAAAAAGTGTTTTCCCGAGAAATTTTGGTGTAGTCGATTTTTGGTAAAAAAGGAAGGTTATACACTGCCTTTTTTTGAGCCCCGAAAAATAAATTGTCTCAGATCGACCTGAAAAAAAAATTTTCTTATAGAATGTGGCCTGTAGAATCCATAATTTCAAACAGTTCCAAGATTGGGCTACTAGTTCAAAAGTTACAGCCCTTTGAATTTTTTTTTCGAAATTGGTTTCTAGTCTATAACTTTTGATTGAGAAGTCTGATCGAAAAAGTACGAATTGATTTGGATTCTACGCACCCAACCCAAATTAATAAGAAAAAGTGTTTTCCCGAGAAATTTTGGTGTAGTTGAATTTTGGTANTGAGACTACTCTAGTACATTTCATGATTAGTGCCACTGCAAAGTCACGGCCTTCTAAATTTTATGATAACTGCGATATTCAATTTTTACTGGACATCTACTTTTTGAAAAAACGAGAATTGCGGCTAAACTACTCATTTTAGATATCATGTGTAATGCATAAAGTCACACTAAAATTGACCAAGGAATCGAAATATGTAATAATATACAGGGGGTTCCATTTAAAAAATGCAACTTTGATATAAATCACCCTGTATAACAATTGCAATTTCGGTGAAAATATTTTTAGGTTGTAGCCTTAAGAGTCCTTCAACATTCCCCCATAATGAATTTTAAATATGCGCGTTAATAAACCCACAATCGTCCACCCACACACTACTGGCCCACCCGGGAGGAGCCCTTTTTGTAGATGTCATCAAGACACATCTTTTTTGTAATTAAATTTTTTCACTCTGAACTTTCCTTCAAAAACAAAGAAACTAACAAAAAAATTGTAATGAACTTTTTTGTACAGTTTTTTTCAGCCATTTTGGCCAGTGTATGCGAAAAAATGTTTCAAGCCGTTATGGTTCTTTTAAACTTTTGACGCCCTCAACAACCATGAAGATGCTTACGGATCAAAACCAAAATAGGACGTTTTGCACCCCAAATTTGGTCCAAATCGGTTCAGGGGTTTTTTAGTTATCGTGATCACAAAAAAAATTTGCAGAAAACGCAATATTGGCTTATCGAAAATTTATCACGATTACAATACTTTCCTTTATACAAGTTGGAAAGTAAAAATGGGGAAGCGAGCCACAATGGGATTTGGTTGCACGATGGCATTTGGTCTGTGACATGTGCCACTTAAGTGCAATAAAAGAAATCAAAGTAATTTTTATAGGTGTAACCGCAGATTGAAGCAACAACAGATTACTAACCTTATGCATTTTATGGGTACTACAACTTGACCCAGTCATATTAGGGTATTACGTAGAAATAATTCCTTAAAATCGGATACTTTGCAAAATTCAGTGGTCTTTTATAGAAATCTATCATGAAAGTCCTTAGAGCTATACTTTTAAGGGAAAATGTAGCACTGTGGGTATTATGATTCAACGTTCCTCTTCTTACAACTATCATAGATTTTCGTGTAGTGGTGTGGTATGTGTGGCTGACACCCAGTTCTGCATTCTTCCCCAAAACATATGGTACTAATACCACTATCATTTTTGGAAAGGGACCTTTCCACGTAACATCAGAAGCCTGTGGGCGATGCAATCTTCATCAGGAAAGGGAGATTCAATGGTCCTTACGTTTTGAGGGGAAATGTAACACTGGGACGTCATACCCTCCAGCAAAACAAAGATTCAACGTTTCGTTTCTTACAACTACAGTGGCCTAACTTATCATGAAACGTATGAAAAAAAATCTGTATCAATCAATTTTTGGTATTTGACCTTTTCTAATTTGAATTTTCGATGCAACATGGCGGAATGGGCGGAGCTTAGCGCCTATTGTCACCACTGTCATGTATACCTGTGTTACCTATGAAATGATAAGGTTGGCAATCTGTGGTGCAACTGACACAATTGGCAACACTGCATAAAAAAAGTTATCCTTTGCCGGGTGTGAAATTACAGTTAGCGCAAAAAAAGTACCTACCTCCCGTTCACGTTTCGATGCGGACTCTTGAAATTTCTTGAGCATATCCAGAACCTCGTCGATCGACAAAGTGGGATGAGGCGGATGGTTGTAGATCCTCTGGAAGTAGCTGTTCGCCTCGTCCTCGATATCCTTCGTAACGTTCGGCGCGATCTCGGTCAGTATCGAATTGCTGTCCTGCAGTCGGGCCTTTTCGACGATCGGATTTGGCCCGCCGATCCTGCTCAAGTTACCAATCGTGTTGATGGCGGGCAGTAGGGAGCCGGTGGTGCCCACCGGTCCCTGGTGCTGTATGGGTATCATCGGAAACGGGCTGTTCGATTGCAGCAGTCGAGAGGGCGAACCGGGCGAGGAGACCAGCGGGCCTAGTCCTCCTTGCAGATTGAACGCGGAGTTGTTAGAGCCGCCGATCGTCATGTTGGCTAACGTCGATGTGATGCTGATGGGATCGACGTTCGAATTGTAAAGTTGTTGCGCCATGCTCGATGGATTGAACGGGCCGTCCAGGGTGCGATGAGATCGCAGAATCGAGGACGGCTGCTGGTGGGTTTTTAAAAGGATGGTGCAGTTCGTCGACATCGCGCAGATGGTCTCTTGAATTTCCGAGTTCATGTTGCAGGAGGCTTGTTGTAGACAGAGCAGGATCGTGGTTAAGGTCTCTTTCGGTAGTAGAACGGCCTTGGGAAGTGCGTCGTCGCTTTTACCGATGAGCTGCGGACATCGCCTTTGCAGGAACTTAATGCAGGCGGTCACGAAAGGTTCGCCATGCTCGCGAATTTTGTCCGTAATCCATTTCTCCAATTTCAGATATTCCCTTCGCGACGCGAGACAGGCCAGGTCGATTATAAACGGATAGGATTGAGCGTTGAGTAGCATGGACAGTGCCTTTAGGTCTTGGGCGACGTCGAGTATTCGGGACAGTCTGGTCTGGTCGTACTCGCCTCGGGCGTACCAGTCGGCCATTGCGTGCATTACGATGTGCTTAATATTGAGGGTCTGGGTGTGCCACGCGTGGTGTAAAATAATGGCCGAGTTCGGATGATTGCCGAGGAATATAGGAATGAGATTTGTGAATAATTCCTGCCGTAGCATCGTGACCGGACCGTTGATTTGCATCAGAGTCAATATTAAAACGTCCGGACAGTTTTGTAAAGGAACTTTAAACAATTCTTGCACTTGCGCGTAGTACCCGCACTCCGAGATCGTCAACAACAATTCCACTAAATTTAAATTGCGCCAGTTGCTCAACTCCTTGCTGTCCTGTTCGGGAGGCGTCTTTAGTATGTCGACAGGCACTGATAAGAACGGATAGTCGGCGAAGCAAAACACGTCCGAGTTTTTCAAAATCTGTTGCATTAAACTAAACTGTCCCTCGACGTTCGTCCACCTTCGGTATAGGTGATCGACGGGGAACGTTTCGGGATGAAAGCCGACGTTTTTCAAGCCCAAACGAAGTGCACTTAAAAGCATGATAAGGCCCTGCCTGTCTTTTATTACGAATTCCGAATGGTCCAGCTCGAGAATTACGCTACTCCATTGTAACGTAGGACAGACCTCCTTTTGGCGAAAGAAAAAAATAAATAAGTAGCCGCAGAGCTCGTCTCAAACTTATGCTTTCATTCAAAGTGAGTTCGGAACTCTAAATATAAGCGCAGGCGCGATAAAAGTGACCATTTCCTTGTCTTATACACACTTGGTAGTGTGCAAGCAAGGAATATTGAATAAACACAAAAGGTTGAGATGGAGTATACCCTAACACTAGTGTCATTGTTTATTCATTTATAGTGATTCCACTTAAGTGACTGATGAGTGCTGCCACATCATGTCGAATTGTGGTACTATCATTGGACTACCTAAGTGTGACGTCATTCTGCGGGGCGGGGATTGGTGTACGTTTCCGAACAATTCAAATTCTGAAAATATAGTTAATGTAGTTGAATCCTTCTCCGCCAGGGGGCTAGTTTTGACACTAAAAAAATCAAATGGAATGATATGACCTTTCTTTATGAAAAGGTAGCCAAATAACATCCAAAGAGGCCAGTGAAAACCGTTTTTCAAAAACTGGTTCCTAACCTCAAATACTGGGAAAATGAGATTAATTAATTAATTAATAAAAATGCTTAAATTGTATCTTATTTGACGTATTTCCGTATTTGTAGATGAGCGCGAAGAAAGCAACCTACACTTTTTAGGCTAGGCCTTGGAAAATTTAAACAAATGAACACGATACATTGTTAAATAATACAGGACGTTAATTTGTAAATTATTCTTCTGTGTTACATCAGAAGGTTTTGCAGTTTTTTTGAATTGTAATGTTTTCTAAAATGCGATTTCTAACCAAGAAGCATTTAATATGCTACGGCAATGGTTCGTGGTCAGATCTCGGATAAACCGCAAATATAAAATGGCAGGGCAGCGATGGTAGCATTTTGAAAATACTCAAATATATCACCAGCATATTAAATGCTTCTTGGCTAGAAATCGCCTTTTAGAAAAGATCTGAATTGTAAACACAAGCAAGAATAATTTCAAATTACTCTGTTTTATTCTTATAATGTATCGTGTTTCAATTGTTTAATTTATCCAAGGCCGACCTTAAAAGTGTATGGTGCCTTTTCCAACAATCTTTCGCGCCATCGACACAATACCCGAAATAAGTCAAATGAGATATAATTTAGCATTTTTATTAATTAATTAATCTCTTTTCCACAATATTTGAGAGTTAGGACCGAGATTTTGGAAAAAACGTTTTCACTTACCTCTTTGGATGTTATTTTGGCTACTTTTTCATAAAGAAAATCATAATCTTTCCATTTTTTTTTAAGGATTTTGGATCAATAGTATTCAAAACTAGCCCCCTGGCGGGAGAAGGATCCAACTAATACTATATTTTGGTTGATTTCTTGTTGCCGAGGAAACTCTTTTCAACGATACCAATTTAGTTACAATCGGTCAACAGTCAAGAGTTCAAAGCAGGTTATTTCGCAAACATTGCACGCCCCATCGCCATCTTTGTTTTTAACAACCGAGTTATTAATGTTTTTTTTACGAAAATTATAGATAACTGGTGTCTCTTTAAAATGTGAAACAATTTCTTTTAAGTTTATTATGCGAAATAAAAGAAATGATGCAGTTGCGGCCCTCTGTTGGTCATTTTTAGAACTGACAAATACTTTTTCCAGCGATCTTACCGTGATAATATTTTTTTTACCCCTAGTCATTATGCAGCGCGTTCTAGAGTATGGCCGAAGAACAGGTTATTGGGGTCACCGGTACAATAAATAGAGACAAAAGAGGGGATTTACATTTACACAACACTCCCCTCCCAACTTTTTAAAAATCCGCCACATACTTCAGATGTTCGCTATCTATCGTTTATCGATTGCATTTTAGCTACAAGAATTCTACCTCAATGGTGTAGAGAATTTAAATTTTGTTTCTCAGAACTGACATTAACAGTTGATTACCCTTCTGTACAACTTTGTCCAGGGGTGGTCCCATGAATAATGGTCACAGGCTATATCTATGGAACCGTTAATTGCACAGCTTCGGGAAAAAAAATTTGTTAACAAAAGGGGCCAAGAGAAATCGCTGGAAATTATTTTCAAGTTTCTAACTTCGCCGCTAGAGGGCGTATGATTCATGGTTAGGTAGAAAAATGACTTTTTTCCTAAAATATACCCAACAAACATGCATAAAAAATACATGCATAGTAATCTTGTATCAATTTTGCATCATTTTGATGGAGCACAAATTGCTCTAGCTCATAAAATATGAGGAGTGGGGGAAGGGGAACATCTCTTTAAGGAATTGATTGTAACTTCGGATTAGGTTAACAGATTTTCACAAAATAGGTCTTGTTGGAAGGAGCTCTCTTCGCGGAATCAGATTTTATTACATAGAGTCTTTTTAGTAAATGTGATGAGTGGTAGAGGGCGCGATGTGACATTAACATAAACTTTGCAGGTTTTTTTGATAATTTCAAATGGAATGATATAATTATTATATGATATTATCAAATAAGGTGAAATAGTGAGAATATCAGTGAAAACCGGATTTTGATATCTGTTTTCTAACCATAGATCTGGCGAAAATACGAATACATTCACAAATTTTAATTGCAATATTGATGCTCATTCAAGTTGACTTTGAAACAAAAGAAAACAGAACAAAAGAAAGTTTATCAGTCCTTTCATTAAACGTATTCCTTGTGAATTATCACCACAATGGGTGCCCGGCACATAATAATAATTATTATTTTTTTTATTATTTACTTAATTTATATTTTTCTGATTTAAAGTTTGAATCATTTTTTTGTTGCTCATAATAAAAAAACGTAGATTGAGTGTTAATTTTGAACTGCCATCGCCTCATTCACTTTGACATAAGTATCAGTTGCTATGTGTTTATTTGTTTCAAATCCAACTTGGATGAATATAAATATTGCAATTAAAATTTGTGAATGTTCGTATTTTCCCCATATCTCTGCTTAGAAAACAGATATCAAAATGCCGTTTTCACTGATATTCTCACTTTTTCATCTTATTTGATAATATAATAATTATATCGTTCCATTTGAAATTTTCAAAAAAATTTGCAAAGTTTATGTTAATGTCACATCGCGCCCTCTACCACTCATCACGTTTACTAAAAAAGACTCTATTCATGTAAAATCTGATTCCACGAAGAGAGCTCCTTCCAACGAGACCTATTATGTGAAAATCTGTTAACCTAATCCGAAGTTACAATCAATTCCTTAAAGAGATGTTCCCCTTCCCCCACTCCTTGAGCTAGAGCAATTTGAGCTCCATCAAAATGATGCAAAATTGATACAAGATTACTATGCATGTATTTTTTATGCATGTTTGTTGGGTATATTTTAGGAAAAAAGTCATTTGTCTACTTAACCATGCCACGCCCTCTAGCGGCGAAGTTACAAACTTGAAAATAATTTCCAGCGATTTCTCTTGGCCCCTTTTGTTAACAAAATTTTTTCCCCGAAGCTGTGCAATTAACGGTTCCGTGACCATTATTAATGGGACACCCTGTACAGGGTGACTCATGGGACTATACCCATTTTTTATGAGACTGTACACGACTCCTGAGTGTGGCAGAGAAGTGGTGGGGGGCCCTTTCTCTTCGTTGCGGTTTGCCATTTAAGATTTAAGATGGGGCTACAGCACATACCGCAAGAAGGTCAATGAACCTCCTGAATTGGGGATGTTCCCTGGCCTCCACATTTTCCTGGTCTGAATGCGTGCGATTCCTTTTTGTGGGGGTACTTAAAAGAAAAGGTCTACGCTGGCAAACTCCGGACATTGCAAGATCTCAAAGCAGCTATTGAGAGAGATGTGTGACGGATCGAACGTGAGAGACTGGAAAGATCTCTTGGAAGACGTGATTTTTGCAACGTCATTCTAATGGCATGTCCTCACTATTATGTACAAATTATTAAATAATTTTTTTTTCAAAAAATTAACGTACTGTATTACTAAATGGGTATAGTCCTGGGAGTCACCCTGTATATAGCCCGTAAAAAAAGTACATACTGTATTGAGTAGCGTATATTATTATTACGAATACACAGATGTAAGGCACTCAATAAAAGAAAAATTGGAAACTGTTGGTTTCAACAGAATGGTGCACCCGCACACAATGCTATAATCGTGCCAGAATCCTTAAGGCGTTCTGAGTGGGTGCACCATCCTGTTGAAAACAACCGTTTCGACAATATGAATGCTCAAACTTGTTTATGGTGGCCTATAAACCACACGTGAAAAGTATTCGTCAGCTATCAGTAAACCCTATTAGTAGGGGAGCTAGCACGAAATCCACTGAACGAGAATGATCAAAATTTTAACCGATGGAGTTCCATTTTGCCCTATCAGAGTATGCTAAAATCGATCGTCTGCCGCCTCAGGTCATACGACTTAAGGCGCTGCGGGTACTTCTTGTGGTACCAATTCTGAAAGGTTGTTTTTCGAAAAAATAAGTTATACACCAAATGAAAACGTTGATAATAGCTCTTAAAAAAATAGTTAAAAAAATCGCGCACATTTGATAACTCCGTAAAAAAACAATTCTTAGTCAGTTTTTCACGAACTTTCTACGAATATAACTAGGTTACCGTTGGAAGAATGAAGCTGATTTTTTTTACAGATCAATGATAGGTACAGCCAATGACTATGAGAGTGTTTCTTTTTTAAATTTTTTCTCTAATTATAAGATATCTTATAATGTTAAGCTAATAAGATAATCTTGTAATTAGAGACAAAATTTAAAAACGAAACACCGTTAAGTCATTAGTAGTACCTATCATGAGTCTGTAAAAAAAATCAGCTTCATTCGTCCCACCGTAACCTAGTTATATCCGTAGAAAGTTCGTGAAAAACCGACTAAGAATTGTTTTTTTACGGAGTTATCAAATGCGCGGGATTTTTTTAAATATTTTTTTAAGAGCTATTATCAACGTTTTCATTTGGTATATAACTTATTTTTTCGAAAAACAACCTTTCAGAATTGGTACCGCAAGAAGTACCCGCAGCGCCTTAAGTCGTATGACCTGAGGCGGCAGACGATCGATTTTAGCATACTCTGATAGGGCAAAATGGAACACCATCGGTTAAAATTTTGATCATTCTCGTTCAGTGGATTTCGTGTTAGCTCCCCTATTATATGGTTTGGAACTAATATAAATTTAAAGCAACACCTGGACTCTACCACTAACTGTCAGTGGAATAACTACAAATGAATAAACAATGCGAGTGGTCTACGAACAATACCTTTAGAGCTTGAACAAACACCTCGACATTCCACGTGTTCCTTCCGTCCTTGCTGAAAGAGCCGGGTAGATTTAAAGATTCCTCAAGGCCACTGTGTGTCCGGCATAAGAAGGCTAACGTCCGCGCGACGGCCGTGGGATTGATGTCGCGTCCGATAAATTTAAGTAAATTATTCCGGCAGTCTTCCAACGTAAGAGTAAATCCGTAACCCATTTCCGACACGAGATCGGCCAATGAACTATCAAGCATACCCCCGGATAAACCGGGGCCTTCCGAGGACATTTCGGGCGGCGCTAACTCGCACTGATCCGGGTAGACTAGGGGCGCGAGCACGACCGGAACTAGATCCCTCGAGAAGTCTCGTTGTAGCGAGTTCAAAAATACCGTGTGAATCTCGTTGGTGAGTCCGACCTCTTTGGGCGATTTAAGTACGGCCGACAGTATCAAATGTAAAACTTCCGGCGTGGTATCGTGAAGGCCACCTTCGTGTTGACGACTACTTCCTTCCGTATCTACATACGACTGAACGAGAGCGGGAAGGGATAGTTTCAATTGAGCTTGGGCGAGACTCGCCACCTCTCGATTTTCGGAGTGACGCAACGCTAGAGCGAATACAACTTCTTGAACAGCTGAGAGGCGAAGGCACTTGCACAGCTGCTGAAAGAACAGAGGTCCAACTTTCAAACTCTGAAAGAAACCGGTCAATCGTCACTCGCAAGATCGATTTGACACTCACCTTCTGATTGTTGGCGAATTTATTAACGGTACAACAAATAGCCGACAATAACGAAGGCTTATTGATAACGGTAGCGCAATGCTCTAGCAACACTTGATTGTGAAGACCGGGCGCAACAATTTTATTCGAAGATTCTGAAAAGTCCACCGATGAAAACAGGCATTGGAGCAAGTGACGATCCGCCTCCAGGCCGTGCAAAGTCACCAACTGTCAAACACAGAAAACAATTAATCAAAAAATGATCAAATTGAAATCAAAATAAATTAAGGCCCTCTTGTTCAGGATCGGTAAAGAAGGTTACTCTACCAAAACATATGAGTTGAATGAAAATGGCTACCGCATTTAGGGAACAATAAAGAACACTCACCCTTAATAGTTCCTCTACTACTTGCTTATGATTCTTTTTAGTTAATGACGCAACTAAATAACTTATTTGTGACAAAGTAAAAGACAACGAGTCCAGGTTCATAGTTCCATGAACACGGCCTCGAAAGCTTCAAATACGTTTGAAGCTTTCTCAGGAGATAACCGCAGGCCTTTTGTCCAGAGAGTCCTATTTGTTAATGGGAGACAACTCAATTTTAAATGGTCCAAGACCATCATCGAACCGTTCAATTTCCTTTCTTTGCACTTAATTTACTGTTTCATCTTTAACTTAAGGAGAACACAATCAACATAACACGAACGAAAGTAATTCGCAACTGTCACACTGCGCACGCGTCGAACCGAAACGTCTCGGTAGGCCACTTATTCTATACCATTAGGCGATTACAATTATACAACCGGTGTAACGTCTATCCCTGGCGTATAGGCAACTTGTCAAACACAGGTGGAATTTCGCCCCGTGAGTGGGGTCTGGCGAGACGTTACCATATTTTTCGCTTTCTGTGCGACACGTGTTTTAGTTTTGTTAGTAATTAGTTGACCGCAATTAACAAATGTGTGTAAGCAGTGTAGTCTTTATGCACACAATCCCCTAAGGAGTTTTGTGCTGTCCTTACTCTCGTGCGATTTCAGCTTGTCCCCTCGCAGACTTCATTTAGTCTATGCCCGGCAGCAGTCTCGCATCCGCCTAGAATGTGTTCAGCGGTCTCATCTACCTGTCCACAAAGTCTAAATGTGGCCTCCGCCGCTCCACAAATCTTACGTGGATGGTATTATTATTAAAGTTATTTAATATATCCAAATGTATTTATTCTTTTGTGAAAAAGAATACAATTCTACAAAATTGACTGACAGAATATATTATACATTCTAAAACACGCCAACTTCTAAATATCATAAAGGAAGGTTAATCACTGCCTTTTTTGAGCCCCGAAGAAAAAATTGTCTCAGATCGACCCGGAAAAAAAATTTCTTATAGAATGTGGCCTGTAGAATCCATAATTTCAAACAGTTCCAAGATTGGGCTACTAGTTCAAAAGTTACAGCCCTTTGAATTTTTTTCTAGTCTATAACTTTTGATTGAGAAGTCTGATCGAAAAAGTACAAATTGATTTGGATTCTACGCACCCAAATTAATAAGAAAAAGTGTTCTCTCGAGAAATTTTGGTGCGGTCGATTTTTTGGTAAAAAAGGAAGGTTAATCACTGCCATTTTTTGAGCCCCGAAGAAAAAATTGTCTCAGATCGATTGAGAAATGTACTTTCTTCTGTGGTCGTCCATCCGCAATCCACTTTTTGCACGTTTTTATCCAATGTCCCTTGTTTTTGCAATAATTACAGATATCATTTTCTTTTGACCTCTTTGATTTTTGGTATGTTTTGGATTTTCCGTTTTTTACAAACATTGCTTCTCCAGTGGCGCTGTTTGTGACTTTTCTGAAATTTCTTTCGTACATACACAATTGGGTCACTATACTGCATTCATTATAAGAAGGTTGTAGATGGCACTGTGTTTGAAGATAAACACACACAGGAAAAATATAAAACGGCACCAAATTATTGTAAAGTAGAAATATTCAGCACTACGAACAAAAATAAACCTTTGACAATAACAGCTAATGACACTTCGGCAGTTTAGTTGGCAACATAAACTAGCACCTTACAAAATTGACCAGTCGATTTATGTTTCATTGTAATACTGACTCATGTTTTAACCAATCACAGTCAAGGTCAAAGCTTCCCTATGCTTTCTACCGTTACCTTCTTAAAATGAATACAGTATAGTTCATCAAAAGTTTTTTCTTCGTTTTTCGACAATAACATCCAACTAGATCCGAAATTCTCGAAATCGTTTGGTAAAATTTGCAAAACTTTACAAACACGAGTAAACCAGGCAGTTCATTTTCTTCCTTGGATTTTAAACCATTGTTAAGCTCATTCCATAAGTTTCTCAATTTAGCAACATGGGTTGAAACATCCTCTCCATTAATCCAACTGAACGCAAAAAATTCTGTGCATATCTTAAACAGCTGATCTTTGGATGACGCCTCAAAATTCAATTTTAACGCTTCCCACGCATCATATGTGCTGTTTCTTTATCCATAATCTTTTAATAAACTGTGTCCGTCACTGAGCTCGATATCATGGATTTCGCCTATTCGCCTTATGAAATAAACCGCTTGCCTTTCTGTGATTAGCTTTGACTCTTTCATCTTGTTCGTTATCTGACAAAGTCTCAGGTTTGCAAAGCTTCTTCCGTCAATGACGTCCAGGGCACCCTCATGATAGTCCAGCAAGTCACGCATTTTTCTCTTCCAAATTGGCCAGTCTGCCTCACCAGCTAGGGGTTTGAATATCAAGGTAGGTATCCAAAAAGCACAATTAGAACATGTATTTATTCTTTTGTGAAAAGAATACAATTCTACAAAATTGACTGACAGAATATATTATACATTCTAAAACACGCCAACTTCTAAATATCATTTTTGTTTAAAATGGCAATTAGCATTTTTACTTTAACAATTATGTGAGCCCTGTATTGGACTGTAGGTCCTTTCTATTGAGAGCTGAAACGTTTTTTGTAACGAGTCATTGATGAATAATTTGACCTCTGCCGCTGATGCACCCTGTTCATCTCCCCGCACTGGTTTAGAAGATTATGTGGCTTTTGTGCAGGCCACAGGTCTTTGGCCCTATTGGCTTTCGCCTGGATCCTTGTTGTAGGTTTCTAAGGGCACAGAGGCTTGAAAGACGATGGCTCCACACTGTCCTTTTGTTTTGAATCATCTCTGTATCACTACGTAGAGCCCTTCCCAAAGCCAAGTTTATTTCTTTCGCAATCATCCATTTGTTTATACTGTACCTACTTGTACTTTATCGGCATTATGTCCAATGGGGAATCGGCCACATTCAGCCTATTGTTGTGGAGGCGAGGCCTTAGTGTCCAACGGCTGCTTCGATGGCCTCATGCGAGGTGTTATCGAATTAGCACCTTTTCAATTTTGTATGCTAAACTATATAATAGGTAGGGCCATGAATATTGATTTTTCATTTAGATAATAATAATAATAATCGTTAATTCTAAAAATTGTAAATAACAAGTACAGAAAGTCGTATTTTTATTAGGGATGAAGCGAATATTTTCTTAGAACCTCGCTTCCCAAGAACCACTGGACCATGGGTACGTTCTACAGAAGAGCATTGGCCAAACCGGCTTGGCAACCGATTCGTAGAAACGGGACTTTGTCTCTCCTTCGCCTTGGCTCCAATGGTATCCAAATTAGGGTCCGTCGAGAAGTTCTCTACTTTGATGTCCTTAAGGCGCGTCCCGAAAGGTTTGCTTTGGAGAACTTGATGGGATGGGACGGTTTTTTATGATTGCAAAATGCGTTTAATACGTTCATTGGTGTCATTTAATTAAATTACGCAATATGATATCAAGGTACTTGTAAAATAATCATTTCAGTATGTGCACAGTCATGGTGTGAGCGATATTTAAACGAGGCAACGTAATTAAGTGCACAATATAGTGTGCTAAATATGGCGAAGTTAGTGCCTCTGTTCATCACTTGCTCGGTTTTGATCCATGTGGCGAGCGCCGCTAGGATACTTGGCATTGTGCCGACCCCCTCCTACAGTCATCAGGTCGTCTTCCAGCCTTTGTGGCGCGAATTATCACTAAGAGGACATCACGTCACAACTCTAACGACAGATCCGATTAAAGATCCCGGGCTTACCAATTTGACCGAGATCGATTTGCATTTCTCCTACGAGGAGTGGAATAAGATGATTATGAAAAATGTACTGACTTTTAACGATAACATAATAGGAACAATATTGTCGTTTATCGACCACACGATGGACATGTACGAGCAACAGCTACGGCATCCTAGCGTGCAGGATTTGATCAAAGGCGACCACAGATTTGATTTGGTGATAATTGAAGGATTTGCACCTATGATGTCGGCTTTTGCCCAGAAGATTCAGTGTCCTTTTATTGCTATGATATCCACGGATGGATTCACTGACCAGTTCAAACAGGTGGGAAATCCCACGCATTTGGTTGTCTATCCGGATCTTATGCACGATTTTGATGTAGAACTGCCTTTTTTACAAAGACTGAAAAGTGTGGTCTTCGCATATGTGTTTCAGCTACTTGGCATATACGGCAATTATTTACAAGCTCGGCTCGTAGAGAAACATTTTGGCCCCAATTTTCCGGCCATAGACGATATCATGAGCAACGTAAGCATGCTATTTGTAAATGCTGACCCCGTCTTTCACAAAATCAGGCCACTGGTTCCCGCCGTCGTGCAGATTGGCGGAGGAACACACCTTCGACCTCCCAAACCGCTGCCTCCTGTAAGTATGGGATTGAAATAAGTACACAACTAAATTCTTTTGTAGCATTTACAGCAACGGTTAGACAGTGCGAAGGACGGTTTTATATACTTTAGCCTGGGTTCTAACGTTAAAAGCAAGGATATACCCGCAGAGACCCGCGCCATAATACTGGAGACATTCTCCGAGTTACCATACACAATTCTATGGAAATTTGAGGCAGAAAATCTACCCAATAAATCAGATAATGTGATCATTTCCAAGTGGTTACCTCAGCAAGACGTTTTAAGTACGTTCTACGTTTCGGGTTTAGATGACTTATACAATGTTGTTCGCAGGGCATCCCAATATAAAGTTGTTTATAACGCAAGGCGGTTTACAATCGTCAGATGAAACGATTTACACCGGCGTTCCGATAGTTGGTATGCCTTTTTTCGGCGACCAAATGGCGAACATTAAAAAAATGGTAGCGAAGGGCGTAGGACTATCGGTCGACTACACTAGCTTGGAGAGGGAGGACTTCAAGCGGAAAATTCAGGAAGTTATTCGCAATCCAAAGTATCGAAACAGAATAAAAGAACTGGCGGAGTTGGCGCAAGATCAGCCGATGACTGGGTTGGAGCGTGCCGTTTGGTGGTCTGAATATGTCATCCGTCATAAAGGTGCTCATCACCTCCGAAGCCCACTGTTGGACATACCTTGGTATCAGTATTTATTTTTGGACGTCATTGCAGTGTTGTTGTTTGTGTTTACTCTAACAATGTATATTTGTTATAAGTTCATTAGATCTCTCTTTTACCTTTTAAGACGCATCTTGTATAATCGGACCAAGAAATTGGTATAGGATTACGAAACAAATAAAGGTTTCATCAATCCCTTCACGTTTCAGATTAGCCCTTAGTAACGCTCCAACTGAACCATCGGCATTGTACTTGACCTTGAACAACCCACCGACTTCTTATCAGCCAGCCTATAGCTACTAGATCCCCAGTGTGATTGAATGAAGCCATGGTCAACAATACCGCCACTACACCTAAGTAATTAGGACAGAGACACTTAGAAAGACTTACCGCCTGAGAGTCAATTTGCGGCGAGTCAAAAGTTGCAAATCGTTGGTTTCAACAGGATGGTGCACCTGCGCATAACTACAGCCATACCGATTGGTATAAAAAGGTCCTATAATACAATCTCAAATATTTTTTAACTGCATCTCTGCGCACCTAAGACATATAGATCTAATAGAATTTAAGAATAAAATAAAAACATTTTTAAGTAGCCAATGCTTTTATAGCTATCAAGAATTTTTAACTTTTGATTTTACCTGTGATACTTCTAAACATTTGTTTAGATAAGTGACTGTGATATTTTTGACGATGTGTAAGTACTCCATGTACGTTAGCGTGAATATACAGTGTGTCCCAGATCGGGATGGGATTGCATGGGTAACTTTCTTATTATTAAAGATAGAGAATTGGTTAAATGGACAATGTTTTGCAGTTTTAGATGCTTATTGAAAATTTCGTTGTGGAAATGCAAAATGTGGAATAGGTTCGACGTAAATTCAAAAAAACTAAAATTGGTCATTTCCTTGAATGTCTTATATCATCGAAAGTGAAAGAGAGATAAAAAAAAGTTTTATATAAAAGTTACTGTCTTTGATACGCTTCATTTAGAATCGATGTTTAAAAAAATTCAAGATGGCTACTTTTGAGGAACATTTACCAACTTTCTAAAGTTAAATAAGCGCCATATTGCAGGATATTTATTTGATACATTTTTTAATTCTCTTTTCACCGAGCTATCATAGCATAAAATTGTAAATAAGATACCAGTTATATCAACGGTTTTTATATTTTAATCAAGTAGGCTGTGGTGAATTAAAAAAAAACAAAACAAAATCTATTCGAGGCAACAAAAGAATGAAAATAATTACTTCAGATGTTTAAAATACTGGCCGTTATTAGTGAAACACACTTCAAGACAGTTTACTTTAGGCAAAGTGTTGCCATTGATGATATAACACGCCTTAAAGGTTTCGTGCAGTTGTGTACGTTATTATTATTATTATAGTTGTAGCTACTTGCATGTTCTTTACTCTTTAATGTACAATGTACACAATTCGTGAATTGTGACCTGGGCAGCCACCTTGATTGTTGGTAGGTACCATAAACTAAACCTTTCTGCAAAACATAGGTTGTCTAGAAAATCCTTGAAGGAAGTTTATTGGAGAATTTGTAAATAATGGCGAGCAGTTAAAATTCTATCGAAGATTACCGGTCCAATTACATGACTTCCCATTATGTCACAAAATACATTAATTTAAAACCTTACTTGATTTCGGCGTGAAACTTCAACGTGTAGGTTTTCCTGTGACGAGTATAATGTTCATTATGTCGATTTGAACACTCCGCAGTTAGAAAAATAAGACTCATCTGTCCATATACTCGGACTGGTAAAACTCCAGTTAGTTTCGGATAAACCACTTACAAAATGTGACCTGGGACAAGGCATCAATGGTAACACATTGTCTAAAGTAAAGCGAAGTGTCTTTAAATGTGTTTAACTGGATAATCGCATGACATTTTTTTGAGGGGATAGTTTGTAGTTATACCACCATTTTGTAGGTATCTATTATAAGTATGGATAATACGATAGTCAATAAGTGACGTCATAAAAGTCAACATTTTTCTAGGCCTACTTATATAAAATTTTGGAGGGAGTTGTAACGCCCAAACCTCCGTTCCATGAGTGCGCCCCTGATATTTCAAACATCTGAAGTAATTATTTTCATTTTTTTGTTGCCTCGAATAGATTTTGTTTTGATTTTTTTAAATTCACCACAGCCTACTTGATTAAAATATAAAAACCGTTGATATAACTGGTATCTTATTTTCAATCTTATGCTATGATAGCTCATTGAAAAGAGAATTAAAGCAATAAGCATCTTAAGCTAACCAATTCTCTATCTTTAATAATAAGAAAGTTACCCATGCAATCCCACCCGATCTGGGAGACATTCAAGATGGCTACTTTTGAGGAACATTTACCATATATATATATGACATTTACCAACTTTCTAAAGTTAAATAAGCGCCATATTGGATTTTTAAATTATTTATGTATATTATTATTATTATTATTATACACTCGCTCCGTGTGAGGATTTGAAGTGTATAACAAAACAGACAAAATTCAACGAAAATCTGAAGGATTCAAGAATCGACGTTTGAAATAAATTTGTTTTATTAACATCAGTCTACTTCTAACTTTCTAAAGTTTCCGGTAACCCCGTACATAGAATCCTCATTTCCACAAGTGCCGCCACTGGCACGTAGTGCCGAAACGGCACCGTCTCTTTCCTTGCTGCTAAATAACTCCTCTTGCACTGCCATTTCATCGTGAGACAGTAAACGTGCGTTTTCATTCAGCAGCTCCTCTTTCCAGTTGTCTACAAGACACAAGTCGATAATACGTGAAAGTACCTAATTAGGATATTTTACCAATCATTTCGGACATGGGCGTCGTGCCTCCGTATTCCTTCGGTAGTATATCGAGTTCCATCGTTCCGCCCGCCAGAAACTCTTCGATGGTCGAGTAGAGCTTGATCCTTTTACGTATCTTCTCTGATATTAAGGAGATGCCGAATTCGTACGCAAACTTCATTGTAGGGTGTACGTTTAGGCCGTGAATTTCGATGTGCCTCGCAGGTACAGTTTTCTAGGTGACAAAAAACGTAAAAAAAAAAGTTCGCAGTCGGTAGGATTCGAACCTACGCTCCCAGAGGGAATCTGATTTCTAGTCAGACGCCTTAACCGCTCGGCCACGACTGCCTTGTATGAACAAGTTGTACTATATATATATATATATATATTTCAGAAATTTTAGTTTTCGGGCTCTCATTCCTCTTTTATTGGAACAAATAGTTATAAAAATTGTCTTCAAATTGAAAAAAATATATTGAGCAACACACGCACATTTTTAAAAACGTCCGCCCGTCTGTCTGATGTGAAAGAGTACTAATTTATTTTGAAAGTTAAATGATTCCGACATGGATATAAAGAAATGGAAGAATTTGAAATGAAAGAATCGAATCCATGAAGAAATGATAGGCCACAAATGGATCTTTCCCAGTTTTTGACAACTTTCTACTTAAAAAACGAGCCGAAACAGAGAACACCAGTACTTACCTCTCCATTTTTCACTAATCGAACCATTTCAAGCGGCGTGAACAACGTAACATAAGGCAGCCCGCACCCCTGTCCATCGGCCAAATAGACAAATCCCTTAACTTGATTCTCTTCGTCCTCGATCAGCGTTTCAAAGGCAATTCCCGCAATCTTCAGCATATCGGCATTCGTGTACTTCGACAGATCGAAGGCGCCTTAAAAATATAAAAATTGAGCCTCTCTTTTGCTATTCGGCGCGAGTGAACCAACCCGGCCTGATTATATACACGCGACGTCCATTCTTGTCGCGCTTCGGACAGACGAACAGAAAGCCGGTCTGCAGCAATTCGGTCATCTTCGGTATTTTAATGTCCATCTCGCGGAAGACCATTCCGTACGACTGCCTGAGAAGAAGGTACCGCTCCAGGGCGATCTGGGCTTGAACGACGCTGAACTTCGAAAAGCGCAGGAATCTGAGCAAAAAATTGGAGTCTGAAAATCGAAGTTTAAAAATTAACAGGAACTCGTTTATTATTGTTACGGACCTAGGCGACAGTTTAAAATTCTCGGATTGTGCGTAATCCAGTGTCTCATCGACTCCAAAGCTTGATCGCGTACATTTTTGTCTTCGCCCAGGGTGTCTTTGGCTATCTTTTGTGTATCCTCCGAAAGAGCACAGACGTACTCGTCGGCTTCGGATACCCACTTTCGCTCGCCCATCTATAAAGTTGATGATATAATCTCTCGACAGAGAAATTGGTAGGTGAAAGTAGGTTACGTAAGTAATGGTACTAGTTATATCACCGACTTACATTATTTTCTTCAATAGTTTGGCCCTTTATTTTAATTGTCTGCTTAATTGCGCGCGTTAATTGCTACAAACGCGATAAGCTCCTACACTTCAATTATTTCACGAAAAAATTTGCAAAAAAATTACGGAATCGACAAATTCTATGTTTAGATTACCAATGCAAACAATGCTGTCTAATAAAAATACTTACAATTATATTTATCAACAAAATAACACAAAGAATGGATACTTCGACTGTTTGCAAACGTGTGAATGAGACTTGTTACAAGGTAGCGTGTATATACTTAGTAAATTTGGTGCCCCCTCCGCCTTTCCAAAGAAAAAAAATTATGCTTAAATAATATGAATATAGCGTGGTGGCGTTATAAAATCAAATCATTCGTGTTTCATCATCTTCTACTTTCCTATAGGTAATTAGTTCCATTTGCCGGTGTATCAAATTATACTTCTTTTATATAATGGTACCCACAAAATTGTTTCCGAACACAGTTTTTATACGTCTTCACGTAACTAATCGTCTACATATGGCGCAATGAAATTCATTTTTGATCATGCTATCATGGTGAAATTGCAATTAGGTACGTTTCTTTCTATTATTATTATTGTTATTCAATTTTTGCTCGCTTGAAAGTTTGCTTTTCCGTGTTTCTGAGTCACGATGCGGAAGTGCAGTTCCCAAATGTACTGCTTTAATGAGAATGTCCAAAATAAGTAAAAGTCCCCTACCGAACAAGTGGGATTAAATGCTGCGTTCGCAGCTTTGTTCTGAATTTGAAGATCCTAAAGTTCAAGAGCCCCAAAAATACCTTTCTTTTAAAAAAAGACAAACGATCAGTGGCAGATTGATCGGGGAAAGTGAAGTATTAGGTCATAGGGATCGAGTCCAACCAAGACTATAAGAGGCTAAGGTCATTTTTGTTATACAGTCGCTTCCTTGGATCCAGATCATCAACAGAGCCTTGGAGACCGGGGTTCTCTAGATTTTGTTTTGTTTTTTTTTTTTAAATTCATCATAGACTACTTGATTAAAATATAAAAACCGTTGATATAACTGATATCTTATTTTCAATCTTATGCTAATGATAGCTCGTTGAAGAGAATTAAAAAATCTATCAAATAATCTAAAAATCCAATATGGCGCCTATTTAACTTTAGGAAGTTGGTAAATGTTCCTCAAAAGCAGCCATCTTGAATTTTTTTAACATCAATTCTAAATCAAACGTAGGTACCAAAGACAGTAACTTTTATATAAAACGATGGAACTCGATATACTACCTACCGAAGGAATACGGAGGCACGACGCCCATGTCCGAAATGATTGGTAAAATATCCTAATTAGGTACCTTCGCGTATTATCGACTTGTGTCTTGTAGACAACTGGAAAGAGGAGCTGTTTTGTTATACACTTCAAATCCTCACACGGAGCGAGTGTATAATAATAATAATATACATAAATAATTTAAAAATCCAATATGGCGCTTATTTAACTTTAGAAAGTTGGTTAATGTTCCTCAAAAGTAGCCATTTTGAATGTGTCCCAGATCGGGTGGGATTGCGTGGGTAACTTTCTTATTATTAAAGATAGAGAATTGGTTAAATAGACAATGTTTTACAGTTTTAGATGCTTATTGAAAATTTCCTTGTGGAAATGAAAAAGGGCGAATAGGTTCGACGTAAATTCAAAAAAACTAAAATTGGTCATTTCCTTGAATGTCTTATAACATCGAAATTATAAGAGATATAAAAAAAAGTTTTATATAAAAGTTATACTGTCTTTGATACGCTTCATTTAGAATCGATGTTTAAAAAAAATTCAAGATGGCTACTTTTGAGGAACATTTACCAACTTTCTAAAGTTAAATAGGTGCCATATTGGATTTTTAAATTATTTGATAGATTTTTTAATTCTCTTTTCAATGAGCTATCATAGCATAAGATTGAAAATAAGATACCAGTTATATCAACGGTTTTTATATTTTAATCAAGTAGGCTGTGATGAATTTAAAAAAATCAAAACAAAATCTATTCGAGGCAACAAAAGAATGAAAATAATTACTTCAGATGTTTAAAATATCAGGGGCGCACTCATGGAAGGGGGGTTTGGGCGTTACAACTCCCTCCAAAATTTTATATAAGTAGGCCTAGAAATAGTTGACTTTTATGACGTCACTTATTGACTATCGTATTATCCATACTTAGATACTTACAAAATGGTGGTATAACTACAAATTATCCCCTCGAAAAAATGTCATGCGATTATCCAGTTAAACACATTTAAAGACACTTCGCTTTACTTTACACAAATGTGTTACCATTGATGCCTTGTCCCAGGTCACATTTTGTAAGTGGTTTATCCGAAACTAACTGCAGTTTTACGAGTCCGAGTATATGGACAGATGAGTCTTATTTTTCTAACTGTGGAGTGTTCAAATCGACATAATGAACATTACTCGTCACAGGAAACCTACATGTTGAAGTTTCACGCCGAAATCAAGTAAGGTTTTAAATTAATGTATTTTATGACATAATGGGAAGTCATGTAATTGGACCGGTAATCTTCGATAGAATTTTAAATGCTCACCATTATTTACAAATTCTCCAATAAACTTCCTTCAAGGATTTTCTAGATAACATATGTTTTGCAGAAAGGTTTAGTTTATGGTACCTACCAACAATCAAAGTGGCTGCCCAGGTCACAATTCACGAATTGTGCGTACATTGTACATTAAAGAATAAAGAACATGCAAGTTAGCAAGTAGCTACAACTATATAATAATAATAATAACGTACACAACTGCACGAAACCTTTCTAAAGGCGTGTATATCATCAATGGCAACACTTTGCCTAAGTAAACTGTCTTGAAGTGTGTTTCACTAATAACGGCCAGTATTTTAAACATCTGAAGTAATTATTTTCATTCTTTTGTTGCCTCGAATAGATTTTGTTTTGTTTTTTTTTAATTCACCACAGCCTACTTGATTAAAATATAAAAACCGTTGATATAACTGGTATCTTATTTACAATTTTATGCTATGATAGCTCGTTGAAAAGAGAATTAAAAATATATCAAATAAAAATCCAATATGGCGCCTATTTAACTTTAGGAAGTTGGTAAATGTTCCTCAAAAGCAGCCATCTTGAATTTTTTTAACCAATTCTAAATTAAACGTACCAAAGACAGTAACTTTTATATAAAACTTTTTTTTATATCTCTTATACTTTCGATGATATAAGACATTAAAGGAAATGACCAATTTTAGTTTTTTTGAATTTACGTCGAACCTATTCCGACATTTTGAATTTCCACAAGGGAATTTTAAAAAAGCATCTAAAACTGCACTGTCCATTTAACCAATTCTCTATCGTTAATAATAAGAAAGCTTACCCATGCAATCCCACCCGATCTGGGACGCACTGTAGGTATATTTATTTATTTATTTGTTTAACCAGAAACCATACAGAATAAAGTCCTCCATAGCTTAGATCAACTGTTGTTTAAATGGCAGCTGGGTAAAGAGCTACTACGCAAAAATCAAAATGTAACAACCTCGCAAAGATGGCAAAACTACAACCGCAAAAACTAATATAAACTGTACAGTACCTTAAACTCCATTCTGTAGGTTCGGTCTACGTAGATGGAAATTCGCCCCACAAATAATACCAATGTGCGCTGAGGTAGAACGATGATGTTTGTAATTAGTCGATGGTCTTCCAAGTAGTATTTCTCTTCATCAACAGAAAATGCCTTCTACAGGTGATAATGTGCTAGTTCATAAATACGCTCTTGCCTATGTCATTAATTGTCTATTTACCGCTGCTTATCAATTTAGATCAGTTCTCAAACTAAAATCATTACAGATACAATAAATAAATACTTTCACAACATGATTTTAATACACTAACAATAAATACCACTTAATAGAAATGTATTAAGTACATAAATTATACATTTTTGGCACAAAAGACTATAAGCACATTTATAAAAATAGGGTACATCACAACGAAATATTTGGCACTATTTAAAGTAAAACAATAGCGTGATCACGTTCTAAACGTCGTTTGGCTTTTAACGAAACGGTGCCCATCGGGTCGGCGGGTGTCGGTAAACCTGAAGCGCCGGCGGTGCTCTGCTGATAAAAGACCTCCGTTTTCCCGCAATGGTGGCCGTAGACGATTATATCGTCGTTTCTGAAAAGAAGAAAGTTAGCGAGCGTCATTTTGGCAAAATTGCTGTATACCGTATCTAGTCTGAGCGTAAATATTCAACATTCTATTAATGGTTTGAAAGGGCACTTTGTTTAACTCGTCCCAGTATCTCAACATCGCGCGGGACATCGCGAAGTTGACCACGCCGAGCATTAACCAGAAGATGATTGCAAGTTTTCCGTCCTCGCCCTTAGTAAAGAAAACATCTTTCGCGTGGATCTCGTAGAAGATTCTAACGTAGGCGTACACGAGAACGTAAAGCACATTGATAAATCCGATGTAACCGGCGCACACAATAATCGGAGTGAGCAGGTACTTGTTCGAGTACCTCACGCCGCAGAAGTACGGAAAGAGGGGCAGCAGTGCCATTAGCTGAAAGCCCAAGTATATGGCGTTTCCTCGACCGTACTCGTGAAAGGCGCAATCGAACATGTGCGTGAGGCACACGCCGAGCAAGTTGAAGAGCAGATAAACGAAACCCATGGCGAACGCTGAAGACTTCAACATTTTTGTCAACTGTCAAAATTTCTCACAGGTGACTTGATCAGATCAATCCGGATGTTTATTGTAAAAAGAAATCGCCATAATTTTTTGTTCAAATCACACCAGTCAGATAGACGCATTTTCTGCGGATGGATATTCATACAATCCTACACAATTTAACCGTTTTTGATAACAATGATTCAATATACAATTTTTTCGGTATCCAATGATCTTTACCAACAATACAAGTCAATTTCTTCAATGAGACGAATACGTAAATGCGAGTCTTACAAACAAATAGAAAACAACACCAATATTAAACACGAATTGAATTGAACTGATGAGACGTGCGATGTATCAACAGAAGAGCTGATCAATTCAATATGCATTGCTCTTAGTCGTGGAAACAGAAGTTTGATGGCTGAATTTGAGAGACTCTGTGGCCTCCATTAACTTCAGAAAATTGCAAATAGTTTATTATATCTAGGACGCGAGTGAAAAATCTATCTGGGTCGCGCAAAGGATTCGAATAAACACACAATTAATTGATTGACAACAGAGCTGGGCAGTAGTCGATTTTGTAAATATTTTTTAGTATTCAAATCCTTTAAAGTATTCATATACTTTGTAATTAAATACTTTTATGAAAGCAGTATTTGTATTTGTAACTCACATACTTTCACAAATATTCAGTATTCGAATACTTGGCATAGTATTTGAATACTTAACTTTCCTTTTTTACCAAAAATCGACTACACCAAAATTTCTCGGGAAAACACTTTTTCTTATTAATTTTGGTGCGTAGAATCCAAAACATTTCGTACTTTTTCGATCAGACTTCTCAATCAAAAGTTATAGACTAGAAACCAATTTCGAAAGAAAATTCAAAGAGCTGTAACTTTTGAACTAGTAGCCCAATCTTGGAACTGTTTGAAATTATGGATTCTACAGGCCACATTCTATAAGAAAATTTTTTTCCGGGTCGATCTGAGACAATTTTTTTTTCGAGCCTCAAAAAAAGGCAGTGTATAACCTTCCTTTTTTTACCAAAAATTGACTGCACCAAAAAGCAGTAAAAGTAACTAACGATTAGAACTTGTCCCGTCGTTGGTGCTTTTAATAACCTGCTAACTTCACGGACCTCACAACCAGGGATAGGATCATCAAGCGTTCCTTTGCTGGGGGGGGGGGGTAATTCCATACCCCCCACACTCCGGGTATTACGTATTCTCCCAAATTTTTAGGACGATAAGCATTCCTATCATTATTTTGTAGGGAGTGCCGTTATATTTTCTTTTGGTGACTCAATAGAACGGAGGAGAACGTACTATCGGGGGGTCTAGAATACCCCCCCAACAGAAATTACCTTCTCCCTAGGCTAGCGCCACTATGAAACTTGCGTTATCAAAACTGTCGGCAAATATTCAATGCCTCAGAGAGGGGGGGAGTATTTCATAGCATCCAGAGTCCCCGGTATTATGTACGTACATATTACGTTCATTGGGAATGTAGTCGGAAAGTATAAAAGGAACACACGTACAATGTTAATTGGGCCGGTGACTTAGTGCCCGCCCTTAATATCTTGAAGAATATGTTGCGCACTAACGAAAAATGCGCAAACAAAATTAATTGGGTACAACATTGAAAAGGGCAGGGCCAGCGAAACTTCAAGGAGCGAATTCGCCGCGATTCCTAAAGTCACTCGATATAGAAAGTACCCCAATCATCCGCGATTTTTGGGCAAATTTGCTGCCAACTTAAAAAAATTGACAAATAAAATCTGAATAGCTGTAATTTTTTATAAGCTAACTTCATAGTACTGTCAAAAATATATACAGATATCTCCAAACAGGTGGAACAATCCCTAACATTAAAGTTACTAAAATCTGGTAACTTCCGCCATTTTTGGGCAAAAATCATGCATTCTCTTTCTAACACACGAGCTCAATGGATTGCGGTACTTTCTATATTTAGTGACTTTAGCGATTCCGTTGCGCGTACTACTTTAAATTCGCGCGATGCTTGTGGAGGCAAAGTATTGGTGCCTAACGCGTATGAATTCGCGCGTGACTACACGCCTAATAGTGCCCTTCACGGTGAAACGTAATGGTACTTCTATTTTTACACGTTACGCTCCTCTAACGGCTTACCTTACAGTAATTTCGGTCAGATTCTGGATGTTTATAAAATCGCGATGTAAATGCGTCAGCATCCCTAATTCCATTGCGCCCCACGGACCACCTCGTCGGACATTATCCCACTGAGGGTCCATACACAAATAACTGTAAGGTTCGGTAGTTTCGCTCTGGCTGCTGCCGCCGGAATACGATTCGAGGCAGTGCCGCAACTGACGCTCCAATTTTCCGAGGGACTCGGTGCACCTCTCCCACTAGAACTGTTCGTCACCAGACGATAATTATGATCACATACTCACCAGCTCATTTACGGTTTCGGTACAGTGGCGTACGCTCTCCTCCAATAAAATTCCCATAACCATATCTTGTTGGCCACAAATAAAAAGCACAGCCTTATGCAGGGTGGTATCGGGGACGTAGTCTTCGGACACGCTGGACTTGCGTCTGCTCAAAAATGAGTAGTTACTTTGGCTCGGCGTAAACCGCAAGTCGCGGTCGCCCGGAGTTGTGTCCTTGCTACAAAAACCACTGGACCGATCCTCCATTGCTAACAAACTTAACTTAGACATGAGAGGCGTCAGTTGCACCCCTCCGTTCGGACGATTTAAAATACCATTCTCGGTTTCGGACGTTAACGACTTTAAGGGTAAAGTGAGCGACTTACGGTTCTCCTTCGACTTCGACGTCGCCATCAATTTCTGCAGCGTCTTAATCGGCGACATCTTTCGCGAGTCGCCCTTCTTCGGCGATTCCTCCTTACGATGCGCGTCAGAGCTCTCGATCACATTAATAAACGGCTCCTCTAAGTACTGCCGATACAAAAAGTTGGAAACCGCCAGGCCGTTCGGTTTAAATATGGGATGGTTCGGATCCGAAATCGTCTTATGGCGGACCAACTTCGGGACGCACTCTAATTCCACTTCGACGCCACCTAAACTCGACAAACCCAAACTATAATAACGCATCGTTATTCGTTTATTAAAAATCTTTAATTTCTCTCGCAACTCCCACATGCTAGCGCTTCGTTTCCTATCAAATACATTACTTTCGGGAACGTAAGGTACGCAACTATCAAATTTATCTGTCATGTTTATCGACGTTCTCGTCTCGATATTGACGAAGCTCTCTTCGGGATTAACGCAAATTGACATGGGATTGTTGTGTAAAACCTTATTTAGATCGGTCATGGGAGTCGAGCAAACGCTCGTCTGGCCGAAAAACGGCGTACCACTTGCAGTGGTCGGAACCTTGACGTCCGTCGTCTTCGACTTGAGATTGAGAAATTTCGGACGATCGGGCGATTTGTACTCGTGCGCGTTCGAAGGCGAGTGATCGCCGTCCTCTTCGGGTACCGTCGTGAATATCAGTGACTGATCGCGTTTCATCGCGGATAAGATCGGCTCTCGGGTTGTCACTTTTGATGGCTAAAAAAAGTGGAGGGAGATAAGTCGGAGGAAGCCTGAATGCAATAAGGCTATGAATGTGTATGAGAAGAGATTGTACAGGGTGGCCAACTAAGAATGTGAGGTACTGTATCTGAGAATCTATCCAGCGTAGAGGCTCGCGGTAAAAAAATTTATTATTAAAACGGCCACGAGCAAAACCTGGAAAATATTTTTAAGTTTCTGAAATGACCGCTAGGGGGCGTAACTGCAATCGGGAATCTAAAGTCACTAGATATAGAAAGTACCGCAATCATCCGCCATTTTTGGGCAAATTTGCTGCCAACTTAAAAAAATTGACAAATAAAATCTGAATAGCTGTCATTTTTTATAACCTAACTTCATAGTACTGTCATGTTTTATAAAAATATATCTTAGACCATATAGTACATGGACTGCTATTTGTAACTAAAATATGGTCAAGGACATCGCCTGGGTATGTGAGTTTCAGGGTAAACGAGTCTGTCCGAAGTTTTCCGATGAGACACGATTTGAGACTGTCAACCTATAAATTAACAAACGTCAAATAATTAATCGCCTAGATATCCCAAAAAAGGCAAACTTATTCTTATTTGGGGACGTATAGCAAATAATGAAGAGTATTTAAAGCTTCCCGTACTACGCGGTTACTATAAATCTGCTCTTTACGCGATCCGAGTGGTGTTCATACGACTTTAGTTTACCCTGAGATTCACATACCCACGACTACAGTGCCCTCTATCCGTGACCACCCATTTTGTATTGAAAGCATAGGGATAATAGCAGTCCATGTACTATATGGTCTAAGAAATATATACAGATATCTCCAAACAGGTGGATCAATCCCTAACATTAAAGTTACTAGAATCTGGTAACTTCCGCCATTTTTGGGCAAAAATCATGCGTTCTCTCTCTAACGAGCCCAATGGATTGCGGTACTTTCTATACAGGGTATCTATAAAAGAACTCCGGGGTTTTAAGACAAAATATTTTAATACAGTAAAAAATGTACATACATGTTTTATACATGATTAGAAAGCTTACATTTTCAAGATTTTGTAACAACTTAGTAAAGTTCAATGTGAGCTCCGTTAGTTAGTTAGTCCAGACGACACTGACTGCCTGCCGCAGCCGTTACGTCATTTCACGGTCAACGCTCCGCAGCGCTGCCAACTGTTGAGAGAAACATTCCCAATTCGTATGAGTAAAACTCTTTGAGCTGCTTGTTTCAAAGGAATTGATCAAATTTTGCTATCTTTTATAGTTTAAAAAATATTAATTTTTTAAACCCCGGAGTTCTTTTATAGACTCCCTGTATTTAGTGACTTTACGGGAATCTAAGAAAGTGATGTTTCTATGAATTCCGCTATATTAACCTAACAAAAAAATGTCCGGTCTTTGAAGTTGACGATAATCTGAACAATTTTTGTTTGACAATTTTTCCTGTATCTCTAAAAATGAAGTGGTGGGGGGTATTCAAAGGTTTCCGTAAAGAACACCCTGTATCTTCGAAACGGCTGGACCGATTTAAACAAACTCGGGTTAGTTCAAAAGAGCTATTCTTCAGCTACAAATATTATACTATTTGAAGTTTTGTTAGTTTCACATATCACCGCTTGAGGGCTTTTTTCGACGTTCCGACAGAAATGGTTAATTTTATCAAAAAAGTTAAATGCATTGGTTCGATTTTTTTTTCATTCATTTTCATTTTCATTTTCAGCATCTCGAGATCTTGAGATATATTTATATCGTGATGGCCAGCATTTCGACCATTTACGGCGGCATTAAAAGCTTCCTTTTTTAAATCGATCCACCTTAGGGCCACAAATTATATAATAAAAATAATTCCGGAAAAATTAGCTTAAAAAAATAAAATTTTGAGGTACAAACTTTTCTTTGGCCTAAATTTTAGGTTAGAAACAAAATATCGAGATGCGGTTTTCGCGAGCTTGTTTAGGTATCATTTAGCAACTTTTTCATTTTAAAAAAATCAAACCAACGCATTTAAATTTTTTGAGAAAATTAACCATTTCTGTCGTAATGTCGAAAAAAGCCCCCAAGCGGCGATATACCAAACTAACTAAACTTCAAATATTATAATATTTGTAGCCGAAGAATAACTCTTTTCAATTAACCCGAGTTTGTTAAAATCGGCTCAGTCGTTTCGAAGATACAGGGTGTTCTTTACGGAAACCTTTGAATACCCCCCATCACTTCATTTTTAGAGATACACGAAAAACTGTCAAACAAAAATTGTTCACATTATCGTCAACTTCAAAGACCGGACATTTTTTGTTAGGTTAATGGCCCATATGAATAAAAGGAAGCAAATGCTTATACTTGCAAAATTCAAAGTAAATACTCGTAAGTGCTCCTTTACACTTGACGACTTAGCAGCGCTGCTGAGCAGCAGGACAGGGTGCAGTGCAGCGCTGCTAAACAAACCAGTATGAAGGGGGGCACTTACGAGTATTTACTTTGAATTTTGCAAGTATAAGCATTTGCTTCCTTTTATTCATACGGCCCAATATAGCGGAATTCACAGAAAAATCATTTTTTTCGATTCCAGATTGCAGTTACGCCCCCTAGCGGCCATTGCAGAAACTTAAAAATAATTTCCAAGTTTTTCTCGTGGCCGTTTTAGTAATAAATTTTTTTACCGCAAGCGTCTACGATGGACAGGTTCCCAGATACAGTACCTCGCATTCTTATTTGGCCACCCTGTACAATACAAGGAGCCTATCCGCTGCCCCGTATATGACACCCTTAATTTTTAATCAACACCTAACATAATCCTGGGTACAAAAAGAAAAATTGAGAACAAAAATAAATCAATAAAGCTGAAACGCTCTCGAGGCCTGAGGACAAATATCATGCACTTGCGATCGATTGAAACAAATTAAATTTAAAAGAAAATTCTAATTACCTTTCCCAACATCCGGTCATAACTGCGACTTTAACAGACGCACAAAAACACAAGCACCAACTGTTGTTGCTTCGAGATCTTCATTTGCTTTCACTCGATTTAAATAAACTGAGTGAGTTGTAACTTCAAATGGAATAGTGGCTTTTTGGTGGTGGTTAACTTCACACGTCAGGAACTTAAAAATTACCCACTTACGCAATAACTGCTCGATAGACACTCAACTCGAACTAGAACACTCACTTTCATTAAATGTCATCTAAACTTTCTTCTACAAGAACTTTACAACCACCAAGACTGACTGTCTTTCACAAAAAAAAACCGTTTAATGTCCGCTACGCCTGTTTAACTCATTTTTTCCGATCCTACTTTTTTATCAATATCCACCAATCAAATCCCCTTTAGCAATCAGTAAAACATCGAAAGAAAAACCGCCGGAGCCCCCACTCGTACCAAAATTACCGCCGTCTTTGATAAACAAACACCTTACGACGAACACCTGTTTATCTTCAAATTAATTAGCTTTCACGGAACGATAAAGAACTCCTTATCGCAAAACCGTACTTAACCGATTAACTTTAAAAAAACACAACACAATTGTCCCTAATCTTTTCAAACGCAATCTAACTAAAAAATAAAACAATCAAGCACAGGGCGTCCAATTAAAATTAACAACATTTAACTTAAAAAAAAATTATACAGGGTGACCCATCATTACTATAGGTGCTGATACCATAAAAACGCCCAGATGACGTAGTTTGCATAACAATTTCTAATATAATTGGCATATTCACGCATAAAGGACCCCAAGCTCACTCAAGACTTACCTTTCTTAAATTAATCTTATTTAAATACTGCGAAATGGATTTGCTCTTACTGGCGTCCTCGTACAAATTACGATAGTCCTCGTGAGCTATATAAACCTGCAACAGTTGGACGCCAAGTGGCAATGACAAATTCAAATCGAACATCTCGGCCGGCGACTTAATACGATACGGATCCGTTAAGACTAGCTTCTTCGTTAAATCGGAACTTAACTGTGTGGCGACGACTCTAAAACGAACGGAAGCAATTACACCTAGTCGAGCTCGTTCCGCTCCTTACTTGTTGTGATACAGAATTGTACCGCCCAAAACGCAATTCTTCTGCTGACAACTTTCCAGCAACTGTATGGCCTCCAAAAATACGTGACTGGCGCTCTAAAACGTAAGACAATTAAAAAATCCAACCCCAAGTGAGCGTAAACCTTTGGTAATTGAATTGTAGGAATGTTAAAGAACATGTGGCCCCCGTACGTCAGAATTTTTAAGTACGTTTCAAACATATGGTACAGTTTCGCTGACAAGCTCGCGCTGCCTTGGTACAACTCGGCCATTTTCAACAGATCTTGATGGTAAAACGTGATTAGCGACCTGAGTAGATCCGCCCTGTGCTCGAGCACCCAGTCGGCGATGTTACGATCGGTACCTACGGCCTAAACTCGCATAGACTTCGTTACAGACTGCGCACCACAAACCATTAGATATCGACCGTAGGTGTGTATGAAAAACTTCCCGCTCTGCAAGGCGAAAATGCGAGGAGAGCTGAACGTCGTACGTAAAAAGTGAGAGGATCCGATTATTTGACCGCACAGCGCCGTACGTTGCTGATCGGAGACCCAACCGGGATGAAAGTATAAGATAGCGGATGCGGGATCGTCCTCCTCCCTTTGTAGCAATTCCGTGTCGTACACGAAAATGATTATCATCTCCCTGAAACAGACAGAAGGAAGGTCTCTTGACAAAAAAACAAATTTCACGATCTTACTTCGCCATCTTTGGGTCTTTTCTATTGACGAGTGGTGAAAGTGTAATAAATATTTATCTCGGTAATAAACTACATGATTAACAATTAAGTATTGGTTAATTACGCTGCCTTTTTTTAAATATCACAAATTTTATCCTAACCTAGAAATTTCAAAGTGAAATTGTAAACAGCCGGTCACTGACAGCAGGTGCTGACCGTACCAACCGTAATCAAACACGACCGAAAATTCCACCAAAAAAATTCAAAAAATGTAAAAAACTAGAGTGAATTGATACAAAAGCAAAACCGCAACACTTATTTTATTTCGTTTTCCGATCTCATTACTTTATAATTAATAAAAACCGAGTAGGATAGAGCAATTCAATTACCAAATGAACAGGTCAACTTCAGTTGCGGCTTGACTTTAGTAATGTAGAATATTTTAGTAATTTCATTTGTTCATTGAATTAAATAATTCGCAGATTGGAGGAATTGGGCCCAGCCGACGACCGACTTGCTTCGTCCTTTTCTTCTGCAACCACCCGCGCAGTATCCCTTAATAATCCTAAAGAATTTTTCCAAAAACTGTATCTGCGACGGGCCTTCACTTAAATAATTTCCCTCGGTTTTTGAGTGTTAGTTAAACCCGCCTTTATTTTTAGTAACTTTTGTGATATTTTGTTGGTACTTGAGTTGGAACCAGTTGAACACGCTTATCTTTAATATCGTTCAGTTTTCCGGTTTTCATAAAAGAAATGAATAGTATACTAAAAACGGCAACGAGAATTAATCTCAGAAGTTTGCTGAATTCATCAAAAAATGCGTCCTCAATCAGTGCAAAAGCCCAGCAGTCCTCCCGCAATTTATGGTGCCTGGCCGCCTCCTCCGCCACCACCAGGCGAGACCTAACCAAGTACAACACCTCGAAATTTCAAACCCAACTATGCAGTTGCGGTGCCCACACTAAAGGTAATCAACCACTCGCCTTAAACGCGGTAAAACAGTTTTCCCCTCTTTAGCGGAAAAGGATTTGGTCGAATTTCTCACGGAAGAAATCGTGGCAGAACGCAAAGCCCAAAAATCGAAAACGATTCCAACAGATATCGACGGTTTCAAAGCGAAACTCGACGGCGCAGAGGTCACACTTACAAAAACCATAAATGACGAAACGTAGGTAGTCCACTCGGTCGACGCTTGACACTTAACTAAATCTCGCAGGATCAAAATACATTTCAATGTCAATCACACTGTCGACACGGACGCGGAACCCGAAATAAGCTCGACCGCCGACAAACCCGACATCGGGGAGTTAAAGTCGAAACCGTCCTTCAAAATTGATATGGTACGCGACGACACCACCGTCAGCCTCGTCTGCTCGTTCATCAACGCCGATCAACAGGAAGACGGATACAATGACATTTTCGGTATTGACGAGGTCAGTATTTACAACGGCGATTGGAACGAAAACGTGTATTCAGTATCTGGGGAGGTTATAGACTCGGTAAGTGTCGGTTGTTTTGTTTTTATTATTGAGCCGTTTGTTTTAGTATCTGTATGATCTGCTGTTGAATTATTTGGACGAGAAGGGAATTACGAACGAATTTATCGAGAAATTGTCCGGGTACAGCACTGCGTATGAGCATTCGGCTTATATTAGCCTATTGGAAGGTTTATCCAAGTTTGCTTCTGGGAAGTAGGCTATCTTTTTTTTAATTTTTTAATGTGAGCCTGTAGAAATAAATGTAAAAAACGCTATTATGTTTTTTTATTAAATACATACTCTAATTATCTGTTATATACTTACGCTGGTCGTGCACATTGTTTTCATTATTATCGATACAAAACCAATTACACGAACCGAACAATAGTCAGCTTTTCTTCGGGGGGACTTTACGCTCGGAGTTGGTCCCTAGCAAGTCTTTTTCGACTTCTTGAATCTCTATGTTCTGTTCCTTCATTACCTTCTACAACAAGTTTTGTACCTCGCACTCTTTTTACGGTCCGAACTTACCTTAACGCAGTCTTGATACACTCTAAACAAGGGTTCGCACATGGAATCGTTTGTACGTCCCTTGAGGAATTGTTCCGAAAACCATGTATTAAAGCAAGCGTCATATTCGTCTTTAAGCGGTTTGCAGGCGTCCCCTATGCTATTCATTGTTAAATTTTAATTTCAAATTAGCGGAGGAGCCTTTCAGCATGCCAGCGCGCAATTTTAGGTTAGGTTTGGTACTTTCAATTGTGCAATGTTACGAAAAGAGAATTGCTGCTACACAACTGCATAATCGGTTTCGATTTTTACATTAGCCGATATTTATTATTACAAATGATAAACTGGCGAGGAGAGAAATAATTTAGAAGACAAGGTATCGATATTTAAATTGTGAAACGTCATGCAACGTCGCATGAATACCTACCACCAATGTATATGTTATACCATGCTACTATAAAATACCTACCTCATTCCAATTCGTAAGCAACATCAGCTTGTATTGTACTGTGTGCGAGGGTGGGTACCTAATCCCCTTAAGGATTTTTGTGCTGTCCATACTCCTTTTAGCCAATGGTGCTCTGAGGTTTGGTTCCTCTATCTCGTGCAGTTCAGCTTGTCCCCGTCGAGATCATTTAGCCCTCGTAAAATACTATAAAACAGACTTGCTATAAAATTAAAAAAGTGTATCGATTACCAAGAAGATGGCGATCTTGTACATATCATCCATAGATATATAAATACATAGATACAGCCATACCCCAACATAGTTCAAAAGGACGTACCATCTATTACCATCACTTTCGGCACATTAATTACGTATAGCGCTATCCTTTATAGAGGTACCCTGAGCATGGAAGACAAGATTCGCATTATTTATTATAGCTGTCAATCAAATTGTTAGCACAAATCACACAGAAAATTATCAGATTTGAGACTTTACAACATAAATAAACCGCCTTTTTATTTATTTAAATCGCATAGCAGCAAGAAATGTTACATTTAAAATGGAAGATGTTACTTAGAAAGCTGGAAAATGACGAATTTGAAAAAATTACAGCTGACAAATGGAAGAAAGTGTGTGAACATGTGGAAAGTGATTAATTTAAAAGAGAAGTTATATTGGTTGATGTTTCTGAACTTTATAATAAGTGTTAATAATGACAGTGATGATTCGGATTTGTCAATTTCATCTGACGATGATTCGGATTGTGAAGTTTTATAAACGTAATGAATGTTCACTAAATGAGTATTATCACCAATTGGATATCATTGCTAAGATGTTGTATTTATTTTAAATAAATGTACACGTGTAGCTTACTTACTACAATTAGCACTATAATTTCAAAAAGAAACCCACCGATTGGACATATGCCGAAAGGTAGGCAAGACGCGTAGCGACCAAAATTTGATATTGCACGCACACACAGTCTATAAATCTCGTTTTCCTAAGAATATTGCACGGATCCTTCTTTGTGATCATGATACAAACGCACTGCATCAACATCATATAGGCCAAAATGATAATTGGAAACGAATTCACTTCCTGTCGCAACTTAATCTCCATAACCATTACGCCTACAACCATGCAATTAAAATTAAATTGTTGAACATAAACTTTACTTACTTACGGTTTTTTTTGATATTCTGCAAGCCAGCAATGAATTCACTGCAGCACATCATGCCAAACAAGGTAAACATAGTCCCAAATTTGAATGGCGTAGCTCTATGTAATAAAACTATTTCAGGAATAACAATTATGGACGCGTCTATCATTATGGCAAGCACTAATGTTATTCGTATTCCATTGATAACGCAATAATTACATAATATTTAGTGAATAAACCGGCCATTTAGTTAGATTTGATTTCGCGCGATCGTGAAATGTGTCAACTGTCACATGACTTATGGGACGCGCTAAGTTTGTTTTAAGCGTCCGATTCGCGTACGACATAGAAGTTAATGCAATAAAAAGAGATAGAACATGTTTCTTCTTGGTTAGAAAGTAATGGAGAGATGTACAAATTTCTTTGATATGTTTTTTAAAAACCGAGGTACGTTTGTTAAGGATGGCTGTATCTAGGTATTTATATATCTATGATATCATCATTGAATTTATCAATGATATGATATTATATTTAAACTAATTAATCAAAAACCGGAGCATTGAACTACAATTGCTCTACAGTTTTTGCAAGACTCCCTCCATCTTGAAGTGCCATTTAAGGAAAACTAAGTCCAAGGCGGCTATTAATCGCATAAATTCAAAAGCAATTTCAAATGAAATTACGTACGTGGCGACATCTCAACTAAACTTAAAATACTATAAAATGAAAAAAGTGTATCGATTACCAAGGAGATGGCGCACTTGAAGCCTTTATATTTTAACTAATTTTTCAAAAATCTGGTCATTGAAGTACAATTGCTGTACAGATCTTGTCCGTACATTTTTAACTGCCATTTTACTACCTATACTCTGCGTTTTCCCAGTGTCCTTTTAAGCATTATGTTAGATGTTAGTGTACCTCTCCGTGCTTTCTCTTGGGCCATTTCTGGACTTTGGGACTCTTGTCTACTTGTCCAGGACTTCCTACGACCCCATTCCTCCTGACAGCTGCCTACTTTTGCCTAGGAATTCTGCACCGCCAAGCGCCGTTTAACTGTCGTCAGGTTCTCACTCAGATGACAACTTAAAAGAATCTATAAAAGCTGCCTTTTCCAGTACCACCTTTAGGCAAAGAGTAGTATAAGTATTCTTGCCTTTAGGCATAGAGTAAATTCTATGCTTTAGGTAGTTTCCAAAAATTGAAGGAGGTTTCCAACCACCTCCTTCAACTCCTAAGGGTCTGGTCGTTCTCGCACGAGATGATTCGGAGATTGGTCATTGGTGAGGTTGGGTTAGAGTATACTAGTTAGGTCAGCTCAAAAATCTTGTATCAGGAGAATATAATGTGCGAGGAGATTAAGGTTAGGAAAAATTTTTAGTGAGGTTAGGTTAGGGTGAGAGGTTTGATTGAGAGGTCTAATCGAAAAAGTACGAATTGTTTTGGATTCTACGCACACAAATTAATAAGAAAAAGTGTTTTCCCGAGAAATTTTGGTGCAGTCAATTTTTGGAAAAAAAGGAAGGTTATACACTGCCTTTTTTTGAGACCCGAAAAAAAAATTGTCTCAGATCGACCCGGATAAAAAATTTTCTTATAGAATGTGGCCTGTAGAATCCATAATTTCAAACAGTTCCAAGATTGGGCAACTAGTTCAAAAGTTACAGCCCTTTGAATTTTTTTTCGAAATTGGTTTCTAGTCTATAACTTTTGATTGAGAAGTCTGATCGAAAAAGTACGAATTGTTTTGGATTCTACGCACCAAAATTAATAAGAAAAAGTGTTTTCACGAGAAATTTTGGTGTAGTCGATTTTTGGTAAAAAAGGAAGGTTATACACTGCCTTTTTTTGAGCCCCGAAGAAAAAATTGTCTCAGATCGAGCCGGAAAAAAATTTTCTTATAGAATGTGGCCTGTAGAATCCATAATTTCAAACAGTTCCAAGATTGGGCTACTAGTTCAAAAGTTACAGCCTTTGAATTTTCTTTCGAAATTGGTTTCTAGTCTATAACTTTTGATTGAGAAGTCTGATCGAAAAAGTACGAATTGATTTGGATCTACGCACCCAAATTAATAAGAAAAAGTGTTTTCCCGAGAAATTTTGGTGTAGTCGATTTTTGGTAAAAAAGGAAGGTTATACACTGCCTTTTTCAGCCCCGAAAAAAAATTGTCTCAGATCGACCCGGAATAAAAATTTTCTTATAGAATGTGGCCTGTAGAATCCATAATTTCAAACAGTTCCAAGATTGGGCTACTAGTTCAAAAGTTACAGCCCTTTGAATTTTTTTTCGAAATTGGATTCTAGTCTATAACTTTTGATTGAGAAGTCTGATCGAAAAAGTACGAATTGATTTGGATTCTACGCACCCAACCCAAATTATAAGAAAAAGTGTTTTCCCGAGAAATTTTGGTGTAGTTGAATTAGTGTAGTAATGAAGGTGGAGGGGTGGGGTGGGGGTGGGGGTTAGCTCTGAGGTGCACCACAATAGTATATTGAAAGACAAGTGTTACAATGCGACCTATTGTAATACGACTATCTTGTGGCACGAGTGGCGACGCGAAGCGTAGCCACGAGTGTCCGCAAGATAGGAGTATTACAATAAAGCATTGTAACACGCGGCGAAGCGTAGCCACGAGTGTCCGAAGATAGGAGTATTACAATAAAGCATTGTAACACGCGTTTTTCCTACTATTTTTTCTATTTCGGTGCTTTAATTTAATTTAAAAAAATCATTATCAGAAACTATAGGGAACATTAGAACTAACATGTTTTATGTTGGGAACACTTTTTATGCCGTTAAGTTTTAGGTTGGCAGCGTAGTAAGACTGACATTTTGAAGTTCAAACATGGAAGTACCCAACGAAGTACCTACTTGTACTAACTAGTAACTGCCAACTTAAGAGATGAGTTACCAAAAAAAAACGACTATAATCACTGTCTTTGTACAACTGTTTTCGGCCGAAAATCATCATTGTGACACCGAAATAGAAAAAAACATTTTAAAGTACTCCTTTCTCGAAAATCAATTACCATACAGTTTTTTTTTAAATTGCAGCTGATAATTAAAAGTAACAAAATATACAATCCACACGAGGTGCGTCGCCTATCATTGTATTTCAGCACTTTCAAAATACTACGACAAAAAATGATAAATTCATTGTAAAACACTTCAATTAAAACAGAATTTTTTAACAACCTAACATCAACCCCAATTAGAGAAACGTGTTAATAATTTATTAATAGTGCAAGAAACTAAATACAGCACATACTTATAAATTTCCAACGGGCCATTATGATCTACAGACCAGGTGGCAATCCCCCCCCCCCCCCCCCGTGCCAGTCCGCTCCTGCATATAATTAATAATCGTAATTAGAATTAATTTAGTTTTGGCGAAAAAAATATTTTAGTTTTTCAACTTTGATATTTTTTTCTCAGTTTTTTTTAAATAAATGTGGCACCATTTTTGTAGGTTTTACACAGAAAAATAAGGCCTTCAAAATAATTGAATTAAAATTTTAAGTAATTTTTTAAAGGAAAAGTTCGATGTCGTTGTGGCGCTCCAAAATTGTTTTTCAAAAATCCGGGCTACTGTTTTTCGTTTCCGTATGCCTAATATACATATCCGAAATTTAACTTTTAAAAAATTAATTTCCCATCTAATAGTCGACTCACCGTCGTTAGCCACCCCGTACAGTCGAAAAAATTCGTACCCCTCATCGTACTTCCCTAAAGAAAAAAATCATATCACTTTTATCATTATAAACTATAGAAGAAATTATAATTTTCTATAATGACTATATAATATGAATTGAAGGGAGAATGTGGATTTATTGATGATGATAAAAATCTCATACGTGAATTGTCATTAGAGCCCTCATTTATGATAAATGATAAATTCCATTCGTGGTCAAATAAAGAGACTGCAAGGGTGGTATACACCACCTAGGTAGTATAGGTAGTGGAATGTCATAAATCTTGTCTTATAGTCAAATTACATACTTCTTTCAGGAATTTTGTTTCAGTCCATAGTCGCCTTACTACACGAGTCTATTACCATGTATGTGTATACAATGCTATTACCTACGACATCGGAGATCAATACAAATAGATGTAAGTCATTTGTGTATAAAAAGCAAGACGTTTATGTTTAAGATGTTTTCAGCTTTATACGACCGACCGAGTTTTGCTTTTGTAAAAAGCTAATTTTTTAAATTTTCAAAATAGATGGTTTTTTTTGTTAAAAGTGAAGCAAAACTAAACTTTGTTCAACATTTTACAATATTATCGACGGTATTAATTTAAAGAAATGATTAGAAAATAAATGGTAATTTATTAAAGGAAACTTAGGGTTTTCTCAAATAGCTTATCGAATTTTTTTTAATGCTGTGCCTATTCTCGTATAAGTTTAATATCTGATTTTTCTGACTTTGAATTTGTTTTTTGATCTCGGTTCCATTAATGTCTCAGATTGTTTTTTTTTATGATATCTCAATTAGTTTGATTACTTAGGCACGCCTCCAAGTAATGTTAGCGCAGTTGTACGAAATTAACTGGCTGATCGTAATAAATGGTACTATACATCTTTCATACGACTCAACTTTAAAACTGCATTTCGGAATATTATGAAAAATGAATGTCCACCACTAAATTTAACGAAAGGGCGGTTGTTGTACTTACATGCTTCGTTCAAAATCATTGGTACAAAATACGTAGAGGAAATACTTCACGATCAAATTTATATTAGTAGGACGTAAATTTTCGGGGATTTTTATTAGACTGCAGAATATTGCTTTCCTTTTCCCCACTGGAATAAGCTGTGTAATACTAGTTGTAATGAAAAGTAAGTTAGTCCGAAATGTTGTAATAGCCCTACTATAGCTTCCGTTACAATGTCCTCTGTCGAATCTTTTTGGAATAATTAGTGTACTTACCAACAATGTCAGTTGCGTTTTAGGCGAGATTTTCTTTCGTTTACCTTACCTTATTTGAGTAACGGTGGGCCCCAAGTATTGTAAGAACATATTACACTAATCATCGAAGGTGGTATTTTAACGGTGGTTATATTGCGTAAAACAATTCAAGCTCGCACTTTCGAAGATCAAACAGAAAACGCGAAGAAAGGAGCTTTCGTGAATTATGCACAGAGAATTAACGCATAATAACACGAGAATGACGTGATGAGTGTTTTCCTGGGAAAATTGGATGGAGCCTAAAATGCATTCGTTTCTTTTTAATACAACAAGTCAAAAGCACTTCTTATAACAGTCGCTGAAATATAAAGGCAGTTCAATGGAATAAGGCAGAGTCAAAAATGAGAATGAACGGTGTTTTTGAAAGTGAAGTTTAAGTAATGTCCTCGTATATAAGTATCGGTTTTCTAATAAAATATTACCCTTTTTTAAGTTATGCCGGAGGAAAATATTTCTAGTAGAGTAATTTATGACTGGACGTGGTTTGAAGTTTACTAAAGTTGCTGTCAAGTTTCTCAAGTACTGATTGATTACTTCCAGTTTCTAAGGGTATCTTGACATATTTATATTTGGAATTTTTCTAGAACATGATATGCCGAAAATGTTTGCCATAATAATAGAGTTTCAGAGTCACACAACGGAGCTGGTATAAAATTTACATACGTACTGAGAACAATAAATTGAGAGAGACGTGAAAACATAGTCCTTTTATCTCCAATAAATCAGAGAGGCCCACATAAAGACATTAGACATTACTTTTTTGTAGTTCTCAAACTTACATTCTCAACTAACTTTAAACTAACTGGGGATGAACATTGAATAGAAAATTCGACTTGATCAAAAACTTTTTTGCACAAAACCAATAATCATAAATTTTTATAGCATTCAGAATAAGATGAGGATATAGTATAGCTGAAATTCCCTAACACTATAACGTGAAAATATATGGAGTTAGAGTTAGGGGTTCTTTTCCAATATAACTAACGCGTGTATACGTATCCTATAATTACATCCGAAAAGCCGGTTTTATCGACATACAGCTAATTTTGATAATCTCGGTAGGGCAAATTGGGAAACGCACTGATTACAAGTTTCACAAGGTTTTATTTAAGTCTGATAATTTTCACTTACTTGCACAAGGAACGCTAATTTGTATTCAGGTTCGTTAGTGTTCAGGGCGTAAACTTGTCCGCACATTTCGCCACATAGCTGGAGATAAAAGTAAAAAATTGGATCTAGATTAAAGCATTGAAACATTGTTGGTATGAAAATAGTGCATACCCATACCCTTACGACATACTGTAGACAAGCCTAGCTTGCAATAAGTAACAAAAATCAATCTAATCTTATCCATCCTCCCATTTGATACTTTTTGTAAAAAGCAACGACGGAAGAGTATATGAAAAAAGCAAGGATATTTTCATGAATATTCGCTGAGTGCACATGCATTGTAAAACGTCTATTTCAGTAAAATCGTCGAATACCGAGATACATAACATACAAATTTTCTGATTAACTCGGTATCTAATCCCTTATCCGCACAAAATTTCCGTTGTTAGCGTTTTTTCGTTGGACGGTGCTTTGATAAAAAACAATGCGAGTGAGTAAATTGTATATAGTATAGTCCTGAAGAGAATTGTTATGGCAACGATCGCAGATATCGCTACTTACCCTCGAACACTCCATCCTCTTTAATAAAATGTTTAGAGAAATTGTTGGTAATTGAAGATTCTTTTAAGGACGCAAGTCAGCTAATTACAAGGATAATTATCTCCTTGTAGGTACTTATAAAGGTTACGTTAGGGTTTCGTAGTACGTTCTGTTAGAAATCACAAGAAATCCTGTTAAAATTGACGACTGTTGCTTATGAACGTTTCACATTAGTTCCATAGTCTACGAATATTAGCGCGCCCTGACACTTATAATGATCACCACCTTCATAGATGTATTGAAAGCGCCTTCATAAGATTCCTTGTTGCTTTCTAAAAAACTTTCTTGCAGTTAAGCTTCAGTTCATTTTCGGAAACTCCACGGACTGCAGCCGTTGAAGGGTTCCGCACGTTATTTTGAAAGCTCCCAGTGTGAATTAAGACAACATAATTTCAATTACTCTATCCTCAAGGTATGCCACCCCAGGAACCCTTATGCGCACTCTCTTACTTTTCTTTGCATTAATATATGGCGACAACAGCGTACCCAACACGTAAATTTTATTGAGTCGAGATGGTAAGGTTTAGTACTTTTTTGTTTGGTAATTTTTTCAGAAAACTCATTGTGGAATAATTCTAATTAACTATTGCACCATTCCACAAAAAAAAGGGATAAGGAAATCCCATAATTCATTAAAAAACGTACGATTCACATTAAGTCAAGATTTTTATTTTTATGGCCCAATACAAATCTGTTCTCAACATCAGATTTGCTTAAAAGCTGTTTTTGTAGCGGACCAACTTGAGCATTGACATATGTTGCATTGTACTCTTTTGATAACGAACTGGTTGGCTGTGGGTTGTATAAAAATCATACAGTAATATTTCTATTCCATCTGTATCTAAGACATGCGAATAAGTAGACGTAGGATGTTCAATAAGCGGCCAATGGCGATGATGGTTCTAAATCCTACAGACTCCAATTATTTATGAACAACACCTTCAAAAGTGTAACCAAACAAAACAAAAGAAACAGAAGTGTTGTAACATGAGTATTTACTTTGTGTAAGAATCCTCGATACATTCTGCCACCGTTTAAGATGTACTTTATCTACACACATGTTCAAATATAATAATTAAGTAAATACCTAAAATATGTACTTAGATGCCAGATTAGGTCCTATACTTCCATTACCTATCAGTGGGTGGATGCACACGTTTAAATCGATGAAACTTTAATAAAAATATTGAATCGTTTTAATATGATCAATCACGCTCCAAATTTTCAATGTTTATCATTTCAAACTTTTAAAGACTGAGCTACATGTTCTACCACATTTAGTTGTTTTGGCTAATAGGTATGCTAGCTCCATCAGCGAATTGTAAAGCAGGGTGCCATTTTTTGGGACAATAACACAGCCAATTCATGATTGTACTGTATGGAGGAGTTCCATTTCTTAAATAAACGTTTACTCAATCTTTTCAAGAGAGTTTTTAACTCATATTGAAGGAATCCATTAACAAAAGTTACTAATGGAGTGAAGGCAGCATGGCGTCGCTGACAAGCTTCTAGGTACTTCCTTTTCTTTTTCATCTTCTGCACGGTTCATCACCGATTCAAAGGAGAGGGATCCATATGATGGGGCATCCACCACGAATATCAAATAATGTCTCAATTTATGGCTCCCATATCCCATGACATCCTAGATCCGCACGTAAAGCAGGTTCGGTAGTGTTATCATTAATGTTATCTAGAGTTATTGGTTCTCGTAAATAGGTTCCCCAAAGCTAATTCGATAAGGTTTCCTATAGAATCTCTAATTTCATTGTATATTCTTATTATTAAACCTCCAATGCGACAACTTAAGGCATTTTCCATTGAAAACTTTTCATCACATACCTACTGCAGAAATATTAACAGGGGTTCTACCATAACGAATGCCAAGACTATCTCTGAATTTCAGTGGTGACGCTTGAGGGGAATGTAAGATAACCATGTACCGGTATTCATAATTTTATTGGTAACTCTTGAGAGGATACGTTTACGTCTAGTCGGTAGATTTTCTAGAATTTTCACGAGATCAGAAGTAGCAATATTTAATTTTCTTTCACGGCCAATTGTTCAATATATGTAACAAATATTTTCCTGGGCATTTGAAACATTAAAAATCCTTTTAACGTTTTAATTGTACAAAATTCCACTGCTGTTCGAATTCCACTAACAGAACTCTAAAATGTGCTATAGTGGCAATGATCTACAGTTTTATTATTCGTGTAATTTACAACAAAACAATAGCGAACGTAGTTTTGAACCTAGAAAAAAAATGCGGAAATTAATTGTTATTATTTTGTAGCTATGTTTCCGATAATCGTTCATTGTAACTTCCATGCTGTCGTTTAGAAAGCACGGTATGAATGAATCTCTATTTCCTTTGCGGAAACGGGATAAAAGGTGTTCAATGGGGAATAATAATCACACTCGTATAAGTTTCGTACATTGTGCTTTGTGCAATTAAAGGTAAAACGATCTTTAAATCGAAGCTGTGTTTTGTTCAATTCGTAGAAAACGATGATTAAAGAGAGTTATTATGTTTAAAAAATAAAAATATCAAATCTGGAAGGCGCCGTGCGTTTTTGTGTCTATATTTACTACTTTAGATTTGTGTTTTAATAAATATGGGAAGGTGGGTTTAGATGCGTTTTAGACAATATCAAAACCATAAAACAGACGGGTATTTGTAAATAACTTTCTTATAAATCAATAAACAGTTTGGATCACCGCCAACTGTTTAATAAAGCAAATGAATGTACCGCTGTCGCATTATTAAGTTCTGATCATGCAACTTAGTGTATGTAACGGAAGCTTGTTAAATTTTGCAAGTTTTGTGGATTTCAAAATTATATTCGGGTAGAAATGCGTATCGATGATTCAGATTTCTGTGAAGTTGTAATGTTCATTAAAATTAATAAACATTTTTTTTTCGATGTAATTAAGTTTCAAATATCGTGAAATATAAGATGAGTTATTGGTTTTGGACTTCCTATTTTGGGCGAGTTAACGATTAGTACGTGATTTAAAAAAGGTCACCGGTTAAAAGACGCAATAGATTCTAAGAAAAATATGTAATAAAACAGCGAGGCTAAAAAATTATGAGTTTGTTTATTTCCGGAAACTTGATGGGAGCGTTAATTACGGGCGTTGGTTTACTCGCGATATAAAAACCAAAATGATCAGAAATTTGGGAGCTTTTTGCGTAGATATTCACGCGGAGCGTGGTACCGCCGCGGAAAACGCGGCCACCACTTATAAAGTTTTTTCGTAGATATTCGCACGGGCGAGTGTCGTCGCGGAAACGGGCCATTTAAGTAACAAGTTAAAAAGTAATCGTAAACGATTTACATAAAGCGCATTTCCACTTGCATTCATTTCCCATTTATAAGATGCAACTTCTGTTAAAATCGTAAAAATCCGGCCACAAATATGAAAGATAGCGTTGCACATGGACAATCCATTTTTGACGTGTTACTTCAATTTCAGTTTATGAGAAGAATTTCATTTCAATGCTTTTCTAAATAAGAAAGTTGGAACTGCGCATGCGCAAACCTAAATTTTAAAACTAATGTTAGATTTTCCTTTGTTCCAAGCGCCTAAGTATCAAATTTCACTTAAATGGTGCCATAGATAAAAAGTTGGCACTGCGCATGCGCAAAAGAAAATTTTGAGACTGGCGCTCGATGATCCTTTATTCCAAGTGCCTATGTATCAAATTTCGTGTAAATTCTTCCGCAAATAAAAAAGTTGGCACTGCGCATGCGCAAAACCAATTTTGAAATTGGCGTTTGATTTTTCTTTATTACAAGTGCCTATGTATCAAATTTCATTCAAATACTTTTATAAGTAAAAAAGTTTGCAATTCGGTTTATAAATGGTCGAGATGCGAAAAGGGCACTGTGAATTTTGAATCGATCCGATTCAACTTTTGGCATTGCGTATTATATGGCTAAAGCTATGCCCATATTGAATTTCATGCAATTCAGTTCATAACTAACGGAGATTTAAAAGCGATCGAACATTTCTAAACAAAGTTATTACACGGACAGATAGATGGACAGACAGACAAAGGAACAGACGGACAGACCAGCATGCAGACGACAGATAGCAATGCAAAATTATAAACGATCTCTAGGATCGTTAATAAACGGCAAAAGTGTAAAATTATAGAACATGTAAAAAAAACGGTTTTTTGTTTTTTTTACAATAACTTTTTTTGTAAGCGGTACAGAAAAAATTCCTTCCTTGGTACAAGACTCAACACCATAACGAACCAAATAGCGAAAAAAGTAGAACAATAGCTCTTAAGATAAAGAACTAGTAGCGTCGCAAAACGAGCGGACGGACGGACGGACGGACAGCCGGACGGACGGACGGACAGCCGGACGGACGGACAAAGTGGCCACAATAGCGCATTTTATTTTTTATTTTTGTGGAAATGCGCTAAAAAGGCCCAAACCAAATAAAATTTGTGGCGCGTATTAATTTAAAATCGTATTTTTTAACCAAGAACAAGTTGGTCGTTCTGGAATAGTGAATTGTTCGGAAAGTATTAATCATTGAGTAACTGCAGTTTAGTTTAACGTGCGATTGAAAGACTTCCGTTCAGAAATTATACCTAAAGTACGAAAAGCGCGCTAAGAAATTGTTGTTCAATTGGGATTACGCGATTGGATTTAATAGGCGAAGATTGAGAATAATCTAAATCATGCTCCACTACAATACCCACCATCTAAAAAGGGGAAGAATACTACTGTCTAAATTGTAAGTTATTTTTATGAAAAGTTATTTGCCTAGAAATTTATTCATATAAAATTTTTATTTTGTCATTTTATAATTGTTTTTGCCGAATGGTTTTATATAGATAGGATAAATATAAGTTAGAAGTTAGAAGAATATTCATTGTTGTAGGTATTAAATTAAGTGTTATATTAAGTAAATTTAAATATTAGGTATTCAGATTCAGGATAGATGTAAGTAATTGAGTAATATTTAATATAAAAAAGTAAATCAATTGTGAGTGCAGTGGAATTTGGATTTATTTTATTTTTTTCAATATAATCGGTTTATTTATGTAGATTTATTTTTTATCAATCAGAAACGTGAGACGGTAATAGTAGGGCTATTACATGTAGTCGCTGGTTTTATTTCTCTCGGGGTTTGGCATATACACATTACCGATGTCTTAACAAATATTTAAAACAATTTAGCGTAACTCGTGCGAGAGCACGTAAATAGTTCATAAAACTTGTAAATGGCTCACCGATGCGCATCCATATTCTGGGTTGTTAAATTACATGTAAAAATAATATGGTACATTTACTACGCCTGCAACGCAGTCAACATAACAAATGAGGAACTTTAGTGAATTTTTTCGTCTAGATCCCTTTAATGAATCCAAACAATTAGTCCTTTTAGATTTAATTTGTTAATTAACGATCGCTTAGATGCATCTTTACAATTCGTTTTCCTTCATAACTTCCTTCCGCAAATTTTTACTTGTAGTTCAAGCTTTTTATTATACCATGGTTCAAGCTTATACACTTACATACTCGAGAGCACTTTCATTTTCTTTACGGCACCAAATTCGCACTCGACTTGTGTTTCAGTTCTAAATCAGTTCTAATTCAGTTTCGGTTTTATATCAATGTATCTTTATATTACTTAAATAGTTCATTTTAGACATAAGTATTTTTTAAGAAATATTTTCCAATGCAAAGCTGAGGGTTTTCTCTTCAGTGTCCTAACAACCTGTAGAATATTTTTTTACCAGTTTGGTTAAATTATAGAAATTTATAATCCTCAACATTGTTTAGCTGAAACTGGCTATTTGATAACTCTTATGTAAAAGTTTCAAACATCTATTTGCGTTATTCTAATAGATTCGGCTCGTAACTGGGCAGTATATATTTCAGTTTATCATTACATGGTCAAAAAGATCATCGACAATATATTGTAAATACCTAATATTGCGAAGATAACTTCGAAGTTTGACTGGTATACTCCGTGGCCGTCCCATAATCGTACTTAGAAGTATGTCATACTAGCTTGATTTTTCTATTATTTTCCATGTACTTTTATCGTATAGGTACTTATTTTTAGCAAGTAAATAGCATGGTTGCATTTTGACACATTGACAATGAAAAAATACTCAGAATTCAAACGTTTCTTTGTTTGCTAGATTAAAAATGTACAAGTGGCACATAACCGTACCTCGAATATTAATATGTCAAGAGCATAAATGAAAAAAATTGTTATCTTTTTACTTTTAGTTGTTTTACATTCTGAATACGTTATCGGTCGAACGTTCTTTGCCCTGACAAGCGCATATCAATCAATGTCTAAAGAACGTAAAAATATTATTTTCTAATAAGTGGAATTAATTAAAAAGCATTCATTGTCTCTGAATGAGACTTTCTTGAATAAGATATGATCTAGTTGCTAAAGAAGAACGTTGTTTCTACAGGGTCAGTCGAGTCGATTCGTATAAGTAGTGGAAAATGCAAATCAATTCCACAAAACTGTTTGTGCCTATAAGTAGAAACTATTTCCGGCTACCTAGAACTTCCGGGCTATCTAAATCTGGTGGGATCTTTTTTATTGAAAATAAGTCTTCTTAGTTTTTAACACACTTTAATATACCTCTCCCAAATTTGGATGATAGACAACATATTTTGCGTATTTCAGTGGTAACAAGTAGGAACTAGGAAAAAACCGGAATGGTAATATGTTCTAGAAAATGGCCAGATCTTTAGTTTATGAAATTTTAAAAGCTCAAATCTTTCAATGAACCACAATTATACAGCCTGATTCAAATTCGAGGGTCACCATGGGGATCACGGGAACTGTAAGAGATAGGTAGGTAGTTTAAATTTGGCAAAGTTGCGTATTTTGATGCTTAACAAATGCAGTTTTGAAACTGAAAAAATTCGGACTACTTCCGGAGATATCTGGAAAATACGAAATTTTGCAAAATCGTTTTTATTTTTTACTGAAGCTATTAATAAGATATTTCGAAATAAATAAGACATTGTTATGGCCACTGCGTACTCCTTAAGAAAGCCACATACGGGAACGTGTTGAATTGTATTTTTAAAATGACTACCAGAAACTTGTATCTGCATACTTTTCAGTAGCTATTTTTGCAACAAGACACGACTGAGATAATATTACCCCTATTATATCTGCAGCTTTCTGGAGACGAGAATTCCCCGAGACAACGTGCTATAGAAAACAATCATTAATTCCACCACGGATTTTTACAATTCCTTAGCCATATAATTGATTGTAAAATTCAACCCTTTAATTTTGACACCCTGTAGACTTTCTAAGACTGCCATAAAATGGTCCCTTTTTTCAAATATAAAAAACAAAGAATTTTACCTAAAAAGTAAAACAGAATTATCCAAGCTTTGGATTCACTAAGGGATTGATACAAATAGCCGCAAGAAATTGACCAAAACTGCTCGAACCTTTCATGTTTTTGGTACCCTCTATGTTATGAACGAAGAAAGTAATTCGAAACTTTCGATTTACTAAGACATCTATCTTGCACGCAGGTGGCTCCCCCTCTGTTTTCATTCACTACTTATTCACTTATGAAAAATAAAAATTACTCGAAATTTGGGATCTCCCTTACCTATTGTCAACTGTTTTTTTAATTATCTTGAAACATTTTGAAAGATGGTTGACAGTGCGCCTTTTGCCCACTTCCACTGTTAAAAGAAAGCACATGAAAAATACTTACGAAAGCCACAGGTTAAAAAAGTTGGTTTTTTCAAATGCGATGAAGAATTAGCGAGGGAGAACTATTACACCATAAAATGTGTCCACCTTAATTTTAAAATGTTCCAAAAGGTATTTGTTAATGTTAAAATGCGCCTTATGTCAACGATGTCTATATTCTGTCTGACTTAAACTTTTAAATTTTAAGTAAGTAGTAACATTGTAACAAGTATGTGTTATGTAATCTTCATTTAATTCAAATTACTGCATACTTTTTTAAGAAAACACCACTGTGACTACAGTACAAAATAGAGGTATAATCATTAAATAAAAAATTAGAATAATCAAACCCGTAGTACGACACTAGTCAGCACTCGAAGGGGAAGAAAATTATGCAAGGGCATGTTTAATGTAGGAGTATAATCAATTTAATGGTATTTTTATCAATGTACTTATTCCGGCAGTGCCTCTAGTTACTACCTATTCAATAAAAGCTCACAAAACAAGAATACAACAACCCTTTCTAGTTCGTACCACTTCTGTAAATGTTTTGTGGCCATTAAGAAATTAAATGTGGCAAACGTACAAATACTTTTAAACTACATTTAAATCTGTTTTCCATAAAGATATCTGTAAGTTTTCATTTGACGAAAGACGTTTATTTCTGCCAGCACCGGCCCATACCAACAAGCCAATAAAGATTGTACCAAACCTTCAGTGACAAATCATTAAAAAATTCTGTATTTGACAAGAAAGGCACACCAATTTCCTCAAGTTCATAGGTATATGCGAAATATAAATATCTATTTCAATGCAAGTAGCGATCGATTTACAGGAATTATATGGGTATCGCAATTATCTCGCCCACCCTCACATAATAACTAAAAGGAATGAGAACGATTTTGTTAAAATTGAATTAAACCGAATTGTATACCGGGTGAATATTCCAAAACCGAACATAGAGAATTAACATGGGAAAAACGTTTTTTGTAGATCGTTGCTCCCCATGTTAAGTTAGAGGGTTTATAATGACACCAAACGAAAGAAGATTTTTTCTCATCAAATGATATGCGGATTAGTTACTTCTCAGTTGCATTTTTCCTTATTTTATCAAAAATTCGGCAATAAACCCAAGTACCAAAATTATGTTAAACCATGACTAGTAAGACAAAAAGCAGATTCAAACGTTATTCAAGTCGAAATCAATATCAGTTTATGACAACTGACATTAATTTTTTTGTAAAAGGTATTTCACTTAGGAAAAAGTATAATAAACGATTCGATTGGTGTCATTATATAAACCCTCTTTAAGATGGGGAGCAACGATCTGCAAAGAACGTTTTTCCGATGTTAATTCCTTATGTTCGGTTTTAAAATATTCACCCAGTATAGTATAGTGTACAGGCTGATTCAAATTCGAGGGCCACCATGGGGATCTCGGGAACTGTAAGAGATAGAAAGGTAGTTTAAATTTTACAAAGTTGCGTATTTTGATGCTTAACAAAATGCAGTTTTGAAACTGAAAAAATTCCGACTACTTTTGGAGATATCCGGAAAACACCGAAATTGTGCAAAATCGTTTTTATTTTTTACTGAAGTTATTTAAAAAGATATTTCGAAATAAATAACACATTATTTTGACCACTTTTTTCTCTCTACAAGATGCTAGTTTCAAATTTTAAACCCGACGTTTCGTCTCCGGTTGAGCATCATCAACTTTGTTTTTTCTTATGGAAGTAATTTTTACTTTTTGGGTCATGATGAAGACATGAATTCATGTCGCAATTTGGAGGAATTTGGTCCACATTAAAAGAAATACTACCACCATCATTTCTACGCTGTACATCACATTTCATTCTGATTCGTCTTTATTCAATTTGACGTTAAGCCTGATGATGGAGTGATATTCAGCTCCGAAATCGATAGCTAAAAGAAAAATAAAGCATTATTTTATCGTGTTACAACACATGCCTTTTAACTACTCCTAAAGTTTTCAAGATATTTAGTTCGTTCTTTTTGAATTCGGTATCTTATAGCTCTGGTACCTGACGATTCATGTGCGCATGAGCAGATTGCGCAATGCCAACTTTCTTATTTATAGAGATATTTTTTGAAATTTTAACCAAAGATTCTTCTAGTCAAGGCAAACATATCAGGTGTGCGCATGCGCAGACCGAGCAATGCTAAGTTTTTTATTTATAAGAATATTTATGCCATATCTTATTCTCTTTTGTGCACATAAATCGTCCGTTATACACGACCTTTCGGGAAGTAATTACTAATTCATGGGAAACCATATCAAATAACAAAGAACTTTTGTTTCCATTATGATCTTAAATATTTTCGCATAAAATTAGTTTGGTTGATTATTTAGGCCTGTAGCCCCCAAAATTCACGATCCGCCCATCGTATATCCCAAAACTCATATTGTCGACTAACGGCTGTAGTTTTAAGAAGCTCTACCATATTCTATTAGACAGTACGAATTCCTCTGGTGAAGTTAATGTTGCATGTTAAGCGACATTGCGTGAATAATACATACATTATCATCACATCACATCACAAATGATTGTGTATCAATAATTCTTCCATCCCCTTTTCATAATGAAGAGGAAACTTCCATCAAAGAAATACCTCAACCAGGAAACTGGCCTCGATGAATGCACGTCAATGGGTTTATTAAATATGAACTCCCGGAAATGTGCATAAATTGAAAAGCACGTGAAAATATCCTTATTCATCCATTAAGTGCGAAGTAAACGGTTTTAATATAACGCCTAAACTATTGGTGATTGATGAACATATTCTAAAATTATGCACCCTTCGTACGTACGACTAAGTGTTTACATTGAATCTCACTCTAGTAATAGATTATGTTCTCTATCTACATGTGTGGCATAAACAATTTGTTTAGGGAACTTCATAAATGACGACAAAGCTCGTAATTCACTCAAGTTTATAGGTTTAACCGAAATGATTTTAAACTTTAGGTATCCAAAATTAAGTTGATTAAGCGATTGCTTTACGAGAGTTTTGATCCAGTTAATATCACGTATAATCCTATTTAACGAGAAAGTGTGAACCAAATTGCATTTAGTTTGCATTCACTTTATGTAAAAGGTTTCGGTTACTGAATGTAGCAATAACCCACTGAGGCAAAAGTATCTATACATGTAACATAATTTGCATTTCATTGTGACTCTAATTCTATTTAAAATTTAACGAAATTTTTCATACTGCAGTATGTTTCGAGAGCCAAGAGGGTAATTTTGGTTGTTGTTAGATGCAAATATGCAGGGCTAAGTAAATGCAATATTCTAAAGCAAGGCTTGTAATGCAGTTGTGGCAACACACCTATAATTTGTATTTCACAGTTTCACTTCCAAACGAATACATGGATTGAAGTTATCACCACAGATTTAAATATTAAATCTGTGTTATCACTGATTAGATTAGTATGTAAACTATATGTCCAATGGTAACGTAACCTAAATTTAATACGTGATTTATTTAAATGTTTATTTATATGAGATTAACACTATTAATAATAAATTAAATATAAAACAGCAGAAATGAAATTTATAGCATTTAGTTGAAGAACACTGGTCCGCTAATGAGTGCGATCATTTTTTGGGAACATTATTTGGTCGGACGATGAGATTGAATTAGTAAAAACGTCATGTTTAATTGCCATAACTCACATCACTGGTGCGATTAAACTAATTTTTTGAATAGAGAACTACATTTCCAAGAGTGCTGCGTTAATGTGTTTTGTGGGTTGAAAAATAACAAGATTTTGTGTTTTCATAATGTATCAAGAAAACTTGAATGCAGAACATTATTTGGAAATGTGTACGTTATATTGTTGTTCCTGCAACAGAAGATCTGCCTCTGCAGGAATATGTTTCTATAATAATAATAACCAACAAAACAAGATGGTGCTCCTGCACATAAGGCAGGCCAATTTTCCCGGGAATTGGATCGAAAACCGCGATCCATATATTTGACCTGCTCGTTCCCCACACCTTTCCCCGTTAGATTTCTTTTTGTGGGGATTTGTAAAAGCTACAGTTTATGCCACGCCTCCCACAACGAGAGAAGGCATGATCTTGAAAGGAAGAAATGCACTACCCTATCCAGCCGCATTGAATCACAAGTGATACAAAACTCTACAGGAGAAGATTTAAGAAAAAGAATTGAATTATGTTTGAAACACGAAGCCTCCCATTTTGAGCATGTGTTGAACAAGAGAGGATTTTTAAATAATTTTATTTTATTTTCATACAAGTTGGTGTTCTCCAATTAGCTGAGCACATTAATTAATTATTTAGATTAAAATCGATGATATTAAAGAATTCTTTCCTTGATTTGTTTAAAATTCGATTGTCACAAAATCACGGCCGACTACTAAAACGAAAATTCGAAAAAAAATGATCAAAGTCCTCGTGTGAGATCGAAGGGACTTCAGCGCATTTTTGTGTGGCAGATCAGTGTTTTATTAGCCAATATTGACTCCACCATCAATAAGATCTTGCCGAAAGCTACCACGTTCACTTTGTCGGTACCATTTTCTCACTTACCGTGCACTCGCAATTCGCGTTTGAAGTTTTGACTCCACCATCGGTAAGATCTCGTCGGGGGTTACCATATTCCCTTTGTCGACACCCACTTCTGATCACCCGCAACAATTCGGATTTGAAGTTTCGACTGCACCATCAGTAAGATCTCGTCGGGGGTTACCACATTCCCTTTGTCGATACACAGTTCCGACGTCCCGTTCATTCGTAATTCACATTTTGGTAGATTTCGCTAAAATCCCGGCATAAAATCGTATTCAACTTTTGGGTACTTCACATAGCTCGACCTTCTATTAGTGACACGAGAAAGAGAGACCGCGATTCGCGCTGTAAGAAACTTTTGGGCGCCCAAAGTCGACTACCCCTCGAAGCGCGCCGCGCAAAAGGTGGTTTATTTCGCCCCTAGGAAAAAAAACAAAATTCCGCCACGCAGGAGTTGTGCGCGTTGACAAGATCTTCCCGACGACACCAATTTGAAAACAATCGGAGAAAAACTGTAGAAGAAGATAGATAAAAACTGAAAAATCTCCAGGTTAGTATAATACGCTCGGGGATGGCGTCCAGATGTCGTCGACTCCAAATCTTGTAGCCCCATCCCTAACGTTCTTAATTACACGGCCCCGATAGTTACATGTACACTCCTTGTCTTTTTACAAGCGTTTTTCTACGGGCGCGCATTTACAGCCAGCCAGCCAGCCAGCCAGCCAAAGTGAGATTAAAAGCTACTTTTTACAAAAAAAATTTTTGCAAAAATGCGCTAAAAATGGTATCAATTCAATGAAATGGGATTAAGTCAGAAATTGTTAATAAGCTATAGGAACGCATGTAACGGTTTAAGACTCTAACTTTCACGTCACAGGTGGTGAGTTCGAATCCCACAACTTGCCAGTTTTTAGTGGTACAGAACATCTCCTGACAACCATGCATTGGAATTCTCAATTCTTCAATGTTTAATTATAGAAACTGTGCTTCGTGCAGCCCCATTACATGACGAATTCCACTGCTTTTATCATAATTTTGAAATTTAATGGACGTAAATTGACTGTCATTCTCTGTCGATATTTCAAATAGTAAGCTAAATCTAGGAAAACATTCTCTTGATTTATAATAATAGTTATAATAATAGTTTATTGATCAACAGAAGAAAAACTTCCAATAACAGATCAAATCCTTGAGAATTAAAATGAACATTAGAAAAAAATGTAAAATTATAGCTATGTTAAACTAGAACAGCCTAAACAAAAACAAAAATGCCAATTAAAAAATGTCCAAGATATCTTTCATATGAGAGTTATGTATGTCACATTTGTCATAAATACTATTAAATACTCTACACAAGTTGTAAATAGGAGAATTGATAAGAATATTAAAGTTAGGTGTAGTATAATAAAAAGTAGAGGACGATCGAGATGAAAAATATGGAACATGAAACTGCAGTTCTTGAAGAAGACACGCACAGTCAATTAGTTGATGGATGATCTTGAATAGGAATGTCACGCTGGTTCTGGTCCTTCTTTTATCAAGGTCTTCCATATTGAATCTTGCCAACAGCGCATTTTGACAGCAACCTCTTTCGGGGTATACTCCATTAACTTTGAAGCTGAGGTATTTAAGAAATTTTCTCTGAATGCGTTCCATTCTATCCCTTTGATATTGATAGGACGGCGACCAAACCAAATTGCAGTATTTTAATTTAGAATTTGATTTACCAATTGTGGTCGTGGTTGTAGTGCTATACTCATCTTAAAGATCCATTTTTAATGTGCATCTTGGATAAAGTTAGGGGTTCGAAGATTTGGTAATGGAATTGTAAAAATCAATAATCGAGCATTCCGTGGAATGGAAGATTGTCCTTTTTGCATCTTTTAACGTCTATAGAGCGTTGTTTCCTTAGTGAGTTACGGATGTCTGGGGATGAGATGGGGAATTGGAAAATATTCAGTTAACTTAATTAAGGTTATTTGATTACAACAACAAACTGCAACGTAGCGCAGATTGGTCGTATTTGAGAGTGATTTAGTACCTTAGCTTAGCTTTTATTTGATTCGCAAGGTCGGAATTAAGCAAACGATTTAATGATTAGTAACAAGCCATTTTGTAGGCGTTCTTTAATTAATAAGGAATAGAGAGGATTACTTTTGAAAAAAATGTTTGAGGATTTGTGGTTAATCACACGCAGCGAGACGAGTGCGCGATCCTTAGGGATAATTAAAATTAATCAATTCGCGTTCGCTCAATTAGGTGGATTTTTAATTAAAACTTGATTTAACACACAACTGCCTTTTTAATTAGCTGCTAATACCGAACCTAGTTATAATTATTTTCACGAACAGTTTGTAATGATAAATGTCTCTCTTATTACATGGAATCGGCAAGACTACGAATTTTTGCAACTCCCACAATGAAATACGTAAATATCCCTTGGTGTAGGTTTCTAACACCCACTGGTTTCTCGTGAACTGGTACTTTTTTGATAACTATCGATCACAACTTGTGTACGCAAATTTACGCTGAGTATTGCGGAACTACAATTCACGTTTTTACAACACTCCAAAAGTGACACTGGGACTTTGTCACCACGTAATTTTTTCCGTTTGGGCAAATAATGATGGTTTAAAAAAAAACAACTGGCGAAAATGGACCAAAACAAGAATCATCTTCAACCTCTAGCTAGGGCCACTCACTGTTGTTATTTGAATGAAAAACTAATCCCGTTTCTAGCTACTTAGTAATTTTTTAACGACTACTTAATGGTGAAGTTCACCGGGCTTTCAGGGCTGTATACAGCTGAATCTGCGAATTTAGCTTATTTGTTCTAAGTTGCAGTCAATTTGCAACGTTGCATAAGTAACGTAATATGACCTGTTTGCAAGGTGTAATTCAACACCAAATCCACACAGTTGGGCGACCGATACAATTTAGAACAAATGCTTTATTGACGAATATTGTGAGAAGATGATTAAAACTCGCCGTGCTACAATCAACAAAATAAAAACTTGAACCTACTATGAGCAGTATTTGTTTGGTGGAATGTTCTTGAGGTCTTGACTCCTTTTAAACTTAGACATTTTTCTTCCGTATATGTACTTCAAAGGAAAAAATCGCATTTTTAGGCAAATAAGTGCTCTCGTTTTTGGGGGTTTCTTCACTCTTCACTCTTGTTATAACACAAACATTCTGTCAGTTTCCTGCCGGTTTCCCTTATATGCGCGGTTACGTACCTACCTACATATTTACAATTTACATTGTAATGAAATACGTGAAATCAAGACGCACAACATTTGCACCGCGATTGACAAATTTATTCTTTTCCACCAGAACACCGTTTACTTGAGAAACAAATTGTGACAACCTGAATATTTCGATGTTCAAAAGTTACTCTCATTTACAACATCTAAAAAAGTCTAACCCTATCTATCTTCACGATGAAATTTCGAAAAAAAATAAGGGTAAATTTTACAAATACCGTTACGGTTACCAACCTCATAATGGGATCGTCACCTCCGTTATGCCAATTGGCCAACTCATTGATTCCATTTTCCTATTGCAATAACGTACCGTAATCATATAAAGTAGGTAGTATACCTATATGATTTCACCTTCGACAATCGTTACGCAAATCATCCCCCTGTCATAGCAAATTTCATTTCCCCCTTTAAGCCATTGCCATACTAGAAGGATTCTTTGTAATTTTGTGTTTATTGTATATACACTTTCATTTTTTACAACACTTTAATTAAGAGATTTCACTAATAGCACGCGCAAGATTAGGGCACTATATCCGCACTTCTGATAATTTGTAGGGAATGTTTACCAAAACAGTAATGAAACACTTTATTACAATAATTTAGCAGGCATTCTCCATTGACGAGCGGGTTACAAGTGTTACATTCGTCTTACAGGCCAACCTATATCTTAAACTGGGCCCATGCCCATTTCCTATTTCTACATACGTGACTAATGCATAAACTCATAAATAAATAACTTATAACCATATAGCCTAAACTAAACGTTGAAGAATGCATAGGTATATACATACTTTCATTTGGGTTAACTTTAAGTAGGTACAGTAATTGTTCGTATGTCACTTAAACATGACAAACGCTCCATTTTCATTGGCCGATGCGCACACTATTAATTATTTCTTACAAAAAGTAGAACCTTTGATTGGTTTCCAAATTTATTTTGTGAAACCAAAATTAAGTTTTATTTCTGTAAGAGAGTTGTTAATTTACCCGAATTAGAAAATTCCTGTTACCTAAAGGTTAGAAGTGGCTAGGTATAGATGTTCATATATTTTTACGCAGATCTCCACTAAACATGGAAGTGCGCCCTTAATCCTAGTCCTATAGTTGTTACAGAAAAACTTACGTAATGGCCAGAAAAGTTGTAAAATGGAAATTTTTCGTCGTTCTAGTTACCTCCACGCATTTCTTTAGCAAATAATAAGTAAGATGAAGAACGTAATATGAAGGGACACGAAAAAGCGATTGAAGAAAATAACGATTTGTTTGCGACGTATACACCCTCTCGATATTTTTACTTGAAAAGTGTAGCGTGTGGGTTTTGTATATTGCTTGTTTGTATTTACCAAAAACGAGTTATAGATAGAGTATTGGGAAAATGAAAAAAGATGTTTTCACGTAGGTATACTAGGCTATATCAAATTTGGGGGTTTAGTGTCATGTTTCAACAGTTCATATATCGAGACGTGGGTCGGTGTATGTGTGTTGAGCCATTTTTTTACGTTGCGCTGGGAAATGGGGAATTTTAAGGGTTCATATTTTGTGTATTCTTTGGTCTTAGCATCTGGTAATTAAATGCTCCCCCTCGTCTCGCAAACCGTTAATACTGGTGCGCTAAGTACTATAAATCCCAAACTCGTTGTAAGCACTTAATTAGAATTGTTCATCAGCATGAATAAAATTCTTTTAAATTTGTACGAAATCCTCAAATCTCGTTTGTGGAATTTTACGAGTTTCACACGGTTTTGATCTATCAGAAGTCAAAAAAACTGATTTGCTCGCGTGATCGTTTTAAAGATCGAGTTTGTTTACTTAGATGAAGAGCAAGAGACCCAGAGCATAAGTGCATCGTTTCACTATCGGTTTGAACTTCACAATCGGCATCAACAATATGATGAGATAATAAACGCATAATACCAATAAAGACAAGCGTGCGCGGGGGTGCGCGGATTCGAGGGTACAGGAGAGACAGCAAATGGAAGCAAAGCACCCACACAAGCAGTCAGTCTCCTTCGGCGTCTGTGACGGCTTCTACATACATAGTAGTACACTCTCTGAAGTTTACGATCGTTGACAATGGTTTTATTATACACCCTTTTCCCGAGAGTAACCATTGTGGAATACATTCGTGTTTCATATTAAACCTCATTTCTGTATGCGTTCATGGAATTTATTATTCTTAAGGTAAGTTCTTTTAAAGTTGAACAATTTCGTACGTAAGATTTTAAACCACAAAGTTTATTCGGTCCCGATTTACTTTTACGGTTATTTGTACTAAAGCGGGTGAATTCTCTGGAGTGAAATGTCATGGAATGCATTTCATTACTTGAATGCGGATTAAAGTCGACAACTTTATGCGTTTTCCTTCCACGCCTAAGCCCTAATTTTCCAGATGTATTTATGGCATTAAATCGTAGTTGGTGCCTTATTAAAATAAACTCGCAAATGTCTATTTAGACGACTTACCTATCGTTTTAAATAAATCTAAATAATGTTTATTTTTCAAAATGACAATATGAATGAAGCTTTTGTGTTATTTGGACTATAATGAGAAACGTGCAAATAGGTTTCAGCTTTCTAAAGAAAGATTTATAAACCACAACTTTGCTTATCCCGGTGAGAATAGTAGGTAAACCTTTCTATTCAATGTCGACCTTATCTTACTCTTTAGGTGTTGCCAAGCACTTTTAAGACATCAGGAATGTACATATAAAGCAAACAAGAACGGAGATTAACATCTACAAAGCGCAGAGCATGTCTAGTACGCTTCATTGACAGAATTGTAGGCGAATTAATGTAACAAGAAGAATAAAAGCCAACATTCCCTAAATTAATTTTCTCGGCCTTAAAATATTTTCGTAATTCAGTTTTTCAATCGCGGCGTCGCTGCGCCAATTTCCTCTAATTCGTGTTCAATTTTCGTCTTAAACTTGAAAGAAAAGGTAAACTACAAATGGCATTAAAACTTCGGCAGCGTAAAATTGATAGGAATACCAATTCTCCTTCTGGCGAAGACGCCGATTTACATTTTGTTGCTCAGCCGAATTACGAAATCGCAAATTCGTGCAATTTAAGTAGAGGTTGGGGGCCCCATGAGAAAATATAAGCAGGACCCATGTAGCAACCAGCCGATATATTTTTTATAATAATCTTCTTTTTCCGACGAAGACGAACGTCCGTGTGAAATCGCAAAGGAAATTTCAATGCACTTCCAGTTCCGCTTCCACTATGTCGCGTAACTTCAATCTTGAGTACCTACTTTTTAATGTACAAAGTAAAATTGCATTAGTAGAACGTATATAGGGAAATCATTTTCTTACTTTTAACTTTAAACGGAAGTCGATGCCGCGGCACTTCGTCTCCATGATTTCTCTAATATTTACAATATACATTCTCCCCCTGAAACATTGTGCATTTGCGCCAGGAGGAGAGTTTTCCACTTTAAAGGTTTGGATTTAGAGAGTATAGGCAACTAGTGATGCACATGTAATTCAATGGGGCGTGCATTGCCTCAGAACTTCATTCACCATTCCATAAGCAAGGGGTGTATATGATCGGAAAAATATGCATTAGGTAGATAGATGTACAGAGCATAGTTTCCATACAATATAAACTGATATTTTGTCCACTAATATATGTTTAAAAAATCCAGAAAACATGCGTCAAAAGAGTTCATAGTTTAGGAATTAATTGCAAAAATTAGGGAGCAATTTAAGCAATACGGGTGTATGGGATCGGTAGCGTGAATACTTATCTATATTTTGGCAATTCATGTGAAGCTCAAAAGTTTTCATAAAAAAAGTGGTGAATGAAGTTCTGAAAAATGGGCATGTAAACTGGAGAAATGGAAATAAACTACGCAGCTGTGACTAATATCGCGGTCAACAGTGTAGCTTCTTTCTCACAGAGGGTGCTACCAAGAGTTTTAGGAAGTCGGTAAAAAATACGATAAAGATATGAAATAGGTAAGCGCTTTTATCTTGCGATGGAGTTGTTCTTACTTTTTAACTAGGCTAGTACTAGTACTGTGTAATGGGGATAATAAAAGACCAAAAATTTAAGAGCAAAAAAAACTAGCAGGCTATGTAAGTTGCCTATGCTAAATCATTTAGCGATTCTCTTTCAAGGTTGAACGAGCGTGCGTGTAATAGAATTTGCTGACAGCAAGAAAAAGATCGTTCACTGGTTTATTATTTTGTCAACTACTTGCTTCGAAATTTATTTGGTTTCTCCTTCCTATTCATTGTAAAAGGTACCTCCTCTACCTATCGTTTTATGAAATAAATAATAGAAATGGGGATAGGTAACATTCCTTTACAACAAATATCAAAATTATACCTAATTTTTAGAACAAAGGGCTGTTGTATATTGTTGTTGATGTCTGGCAAGATGCGACCTTGTGTGGGTGTTTATTTGTAATGCGATTTGTTTGACCGTCTTCCCTATTCTTTATCTTTGCTGATTGCAGATTAAAATACCGTAATTTATAATCCATACCTTGTTGCAAATTAAATTTTTTGAACTTTAATAGTTCCATTGAATAAAGCTCTTTATTCAATGATAGTACCTATTACATATTAGCATTGAATAATAAATCTGATTTATTATTCAATGATATTAGTATTAGTTTAGTCAGTTTAGTGTAATGTGTAATAATTGACCTATACAGGGTGATTCAAATTCAAAGGCCACCATGGGGATCTCGGGAACTGTAAGAGATAGGTAGAGGTAGTTTACATTTGACAAAGTTACCCTTGATGGTAACATCATCTATTTTTAATAAGAAATAACATTAATTTGTAAAAACACAAGAAACTACTTACGTACGTTACTTAAGACAAAGGCAAAAAAGATATTTTACAAGCATTAAAAAAATTGATGTGTACATTTTTGAAATCAGAAAAAAATTCTCTATCAAATGACACAAAAAGTAAAAATTACTTCCATAAGAAACAAAGTTGATGATAGTTAACCGGAGACGAAACGTCAAACTTCAAATTTAAAAGTAGCATCTTGTAGAGGGGAAAAAGTGGCCATAATAATGTGTCATTTATTATTAAATATCTTTGTAAACAACTATTAACTTCAGTAAAAAACAAAAACGATTTTCAAAATCTCGTTTTTTCCGGATATCTCCGAAAGTAGTCAGAATTTTCAGTTTCAAAACTGTTTTTGTTAAGCATCAAAATACACAACTTTGCCAAATTTACCACCTACCTATCTCTTACAGTTCCCGAGATGCCCATGGTGCAGTGCCGGATTTAGGGTTTCTGCCGCTGTGGGCAAACATTTTTTGCCGCCCTTGACATATCACTATATCACCATTATTACAAGGTGGGAAAAGTAAGGCATTCATTGGCTATATTTGCAATGCAATGAATGTACTAACAGTTTTATTTTTGCTTCATTTCATTTACCGATTCACCGTTTACCTAAAAAATTTGAACGCATTTTAATTTTTCTGTTTTCCTCCAAATTTGCCGCCCTTACAATTTTGCCGCTGTGGGCAATTGCCCACGTTTGCCCCTTATATAAATACGGCACTGCCATGGTGGCCCTCGAATTTGAATCAGCCTGTATATTACTAATTTACAAAAGACCATCCCTCGAATGTAAGACATGGGGAACAAATGTATATTTAGGTATAAACGGCTAAAAAATTAAAAAAAAATCGGTATACCGTATGTCCCCGGATTGACTTTACAAGAAGAAAAACTTTTACTATACTTTTTGACAAAAATGCATTCTCCATAAAAGCTTTTGCTTGTTCTAATTCGAAATTTCCCTACCGTTTCAGAGAAAAATACAAAAAAAACGAAAATATGGTTGAACTTTTTCCAAGTCCTAAAAGTCAAAACGCGTCTCTACTGTAATAACACTTCGTTAGTTACAAAGTCTTCGTTACCTGTTATTTGAATAGGCACTAGGATCGTTTTATAAGTATAACACACTTCGTAATGACATTGAATAAAAACCTCTTTATTCAATGGTAACAATGAAAAAGAATTGAATTTCCAAAGGTGTTTTCTTTAAAATGTCGGAATCAAGAGTTTTACTGAAGGCGCTTCCAAACAAAAAGCCCCTGTCGCCACTTGTGAACCAATTTTACGATCTTAATTTTGAAAGTCCCCCATGCCAATAATTACGCGATTTTTACTTCATACGTTAAAAGCGGTTCATTATTCTCCTCAAGTTATGTGTGGTAGAGCGCTAATTATAATTTTGTTAACCTAGCAGTCTGTAAGGAGCCGTGAACGACCTTGCGTTTGTGTTTTGTATTTTCTTGTCGTGTGGTTATGCAAATCAAATTGCATTTTTTTTAAAGCTCCCTCTGTGTTGTTTGGGGCCCACTTAAAGAGAGTATAATGATTTAAATATTTGTATAGAAAACTGCTGTAGTTACGCTATTCATTATTAGGTACCAGCACATTCTAACGAAAAAAAACTTTGTCCTTTACTATGGGTACTTCTCTTTTCAGGCAATCCCAGCCTTAA
>NW_022170878.1:17784031-17884645 GCF_008802855.1 Photinus pyralis
TATATAGGGTGATTCCTATAGTACCTGCCACCGTTTGGGAGCGTATAGGGGGTGCCTAGGGGATTATTTTGATATAGGACACTTGGGGTCGGAAATCTAAAATAAGGGCGCCAGAACCAAATTTATCTTCTGGAATTTCACGCCTGTATGTAGGCAACCCAACCTACCGACGTTTCGCGCGGAGCGATGCAGAGCGAGTTAGCGCGAGGAAGCGACATGGGAGGGAAGGAGGGAAAACGACAGTCAAAAGCAATAACGTTTACAAGTGTTCAACGTGGCCACCGTTGTTCTCAATGCACTTCCTACATCTAGCCAACTATTATTATACTATTGCCATAGTGTTTATTCACTTGATACGCGTCGTTGCAGACGGGATTTCGTGGGTTTAAACAAAATTCTGATCAAGTGTCAGCCACACATCGCCGCCTGAGATCGCTCCGTGTGCACCGCCGGCCGGTTGGGTTGCCTACCTACAGGCGCGAAATTCCAGAAGGTAAATTTGGCTCTGGCACCCTTATTTTAGATTTCCGACCCCAAGTGTCCTATATCAAAATACTCCCCTACGCACCACCTACACGCTCCCAAACGGTGGCAGGTACTATAGGAATCACCCTGTATGGCTAAAGCTATGCCCATATTGAATTTCATGCCATTCAGTTCATAACTAACGGAGATGTCAAAGCGATCGGACATTTCTAACCAAACTTATCGTTCACACGGACAGATAGAGGGACAGACAGACAAAGGAAAAGATGACAGACCAACAGACAGACGACAGACAGCAATACAAAATTATCTCTAGGATCGTTAATAAACGGCAAAAGTGTAAAATTATGGAACATGTAAAAAACGGTTTGTTGGTTTTTTTTACAATAACTTTTTTAGCAATACCCGCAGAAAAAAATCCTTCCTTGGTGCAAGGCTCGACACTATAACGAACCAAATAGCGAAAAAAGTAAATCAATAGCTCTTAAGATAAAGGAAAGGAAAGGAAAGGCCAACGTGTTTCATTCCTCCGGCATCCCTGACTACAGGGATACCGGAGGCGGGCTGCTCAGGGCTTCCTGACCCTCTTCAGCCAGAGAACGGGATTGTAAGGATGGGTAAAGTTAGGGATGGGAACGGAAGGAACGGAGTTAGGGTGCTGAGGGGGAGAGTACTGCTCCAGCATTCGCCTCGTAGATTTCAACATAATGCTAGCATTATGCGAAGCTACGTATGTCTGAGGAAACCCCCTGACAAAACCCCAGACAGAGCAGTCGGCAGCGGGATTCGAACCCACAACCTTCCGAATAGCATCGGTGAGCGCATCCACTGCGCCACGTGCCTCGGTCTTAAGATAAAGAACAAGTAGCGTCTCAACGAATGTGCGGGCGGACGGACGGACGGACAGCCGGACGGACGGATAAAGTGGCCACAATAGCGCATTTTTTTTTAATTTTTGTGGAAAAGCGCTAAAAAGGACACGGTGAATCTAAATCACCATCACCATGTATAATAGACATGCACCAATTGCGAAAAGTACCAAATTCTAATAAGTTGCCGCAATGTTTTACCTTCAAATGCCACTTAAATTACAACAACCATCTATTGTTCGGTATACTTTGCAATAAATAAATGAAAGATTTGAAACATTTCTTTGCCTTGTTCATTAATACAACAATCAGTTGCTTAAACAATATAAATTTTGTAATTATATGTGATTATATGTTTCAAAATAAACAATTTACGGTTAATACGTACATGCAATCAACAATTAAAGTTGAGTAATTGTTCTGACATTACTTAAATGATGAGTATGGAAGATTGTTGATTGATAACCTCATTTATTCTATGAACAATGAAGAAAAAATGATTTACGATTTTTTATCTGCATGTAAATAGCAACAATCGGGGAGAGATTTCGATTGCTATAATTATGTTGAGGCATGATCTAAAAATAATCATTATGTATCAAAAATGTGTTGATGACTTTACGACTATCGAGCAGAATAACAAATTATTTTGTATTAACAAAATTGCTGACCTAAAGGTGCGTATTCACTTATTCACAAACATTTTGCGGGGGAAATTTGTGCTCTTTGTAACGTTTGCGGGATTTTCTGCGTTCCCACCAAAATTGGAAAATGTTTGGCGCATTTTGTTCTGTTTGTGTCAGCGTATTGACGACAAATTTGTTACAGCGCGCGCTGCACGTTTGGTTCGTTGGAGGCATTTTGTTGCAAATGAGTGCGCACCTAAAGAGCGAAGAGCCCGAATTTTCACAGAAAAATGTTTGTTGGAACATATTCAGCGCGCACGGCGCGTTTGGTTCGTTCGGGACATTTTGTTGCAAGTGAGTACGCACCTTTAAGAAAATGCGCCTCCCGCGCGTGACGTCAGTAGCCAGAAACATTTGCCGCCCTGCTGGTAATGTATACGAATTCACGTGAATTGGGACCGATTTATTTATTGTCTGCACAATGCTGCAAAGTTATCAAAAAAACTGATTCGCGTAACTTACCCCATGTGAATGTGGAAATGCGAGTTTTTGCAGATGAACATGTCTACTAACGCCTCTGCTCTGAGGTTAAAATTGTGTTATTAGGCAAAAACTCCATTTCCACATTCACATGGGGTAAATTTTGCGAATCAGCTTTTTGATAATCTTGCAGCATTGTGCACACAATAAATAAATTCGTCCCAGTTTACGTGAATTCGTATATACTCTGCCAAAGCCGCGGAGGCAAATGTTTCTGGCTACTGACGTCACGCGAGGTAGTCTCGCACACAGGTACGTTTTCTTACTTCGCGCCGACCCTTGATTTTAAAGTACTTACAGCGGACGTAAATATCAATATTTTGCCCCCAATTTTTTCTGATCGTTTTTTAATAACAAAATTTCTCGATTTTACTTAAAATAAAACAAATACCAACAAGTTAAAAAGTAATCGTAAACGATTTACATAAAGCACATTTCCACTTGCATTCATTTCCCATTTGTAAGATGCAACTTCTGTTAAAATCGTAAAAATCCGGCCACAAATATGAAAGATAGCGTTGCACATGAGCAATCCATTTTGGACATGCTATTTCAATTTCAGTTTATAAGAAGAATTTCATTTCAATGCTTTTCTAAATAAGAAAGTTGGAACTGCGCATGCGCAAACCTAAATTTTAAAACTAATGTTAGATTTTCCTTTGTTCCAATCGCCTAAGTATCAAATTTCAGTTAAATGGTGCCATAGATAAAAAAGTTGGCACTGCGCATGCGCAAAAGAAAATTTTGAGACTGGCGCTCGATGATCCTTTATTCCAAGTGCCTATGTATCAAATTTCATTTAAATTCTACCATAAATAAAATAGTTGGCACTGCGCATGCGCAAAACCAAATTTTGAAATTGGCGTTTGATTTTCCTTTATCCCAAGTGCCTATGTATCAAATTTCGTGTAAATTCTTCCGCAAATAAAAAAGTTGGCACTGCGCATGCGTAAAACCAAATTTTGAAATTGGCGTTTGATTTTCCTTTATTACAAGTGCCTATGTATCAAATTTCATTCAAATACTTTTATAAGTAAAAACGTTTGCAATTCGGTTTATAAATGGTCGAGATGCGAAAAGGGCACTGTGAATTTTGAATCGATTCGATTCAACTTTTGGCATTGCGTATTATATGGCTAAAGCTATGTCCATATTGAATTTCATGCAATTCAGTTCATAACTAACGGAGATGTAAAAGCGATCGAACATTTCTAAACAAAGTTATCGTTCCCACGGACAGATAGATGGACAGACAGACAAAGGAACAGACGGAGAGACCAACCGGCAGGCGACAGATAGCAATGCAAAATTATAAACGATCTCTAGGATCGTAAATAAACGGCAAAAGTGTAAAATTATGGAACATGTAAAAAACGGTTTTTTGTTTTTTTTACAATAACTTTTTTTGTAAGCGGTACAGAAAAAATTCCGTCCTTGGTACAAGACTCGACACCTTAACAAACCAAATAGCGAAAAAAGTAGAACAATAGCTCTTAAGATAAAGAACTAGTAGCGTCGCAAAGTTAGCGGACGGACGGACGGACGGACGGACGGACAGCCGGACGGACGGACGGACGGACGGACGGACAAAGTGGCCACAATAGCGCATTTTTTTTTTATTTTTGTGGAAATGCGCTAAAAACAAAGCTCCGGGAGTAGACGAAATCTATGGCAGTATCTTAAAGACTGTGGTAGAGTCACTTTTTGACATACTTAAAACAGAAAAATAAAGAAAGAATTAAAAAAGTAAAGGAAACAATAGAAAAAAATAGAAAAAAAAATGTAATAATTGAAATTAAAATCGACAGATGCGATCAAACAATGCTAAAGGAAGCAATGGGTAATTTTATTCGAAAGCACTTAGGGATAGTGAAAATAAAAATCGCACAAGAAGGGATAAAGGAAAATTACATTAAAATGGGGAAAGTTAAGAGAAATACTGTAAAATGGAAGTGGAATTACAGTAACGAAAGAATGGAAAAAACTTCATTCGTATAATATAATATAATAGCTACCTAGTTCTCCAAACTTAATATAAAATGTACTGTGATGATTAATATATTACAGTATTGGGAGGCTTCAACACCGTTTACGAAAACACGGTTCATTTCATCCAATCATAAAACGTCAAAATACCGTAATGATTGATGCGGGAAACCAAGAAAATGTTTTTCAAAAGTTTCGATATTTCAAACAAGTTAAAAAGTAATCGTAAACGATTTACATAAAGCGCATTTCCACTTGCATTCATTTCCCATTTGTAAGATGCAACTTCTGTTAAAATCGTAAAAATCCGGCCACAAATATGAAAGATAGCCATTGTTCCATTGTTGACGTGCTACTTCAATTTCAGTTTATGAGAAGAATTTAATTTCAATGCTTTTCTAAATAAGAAAGTTGGAACTGCGCATGCGCAAACCTAAATTTTAAAACTAATTTACTATGACTAACTAATAAACTAAGATTTTCCTTTGTTCCAAGCGCCTAAGTATCAAATTTCACTTAAATAGTTCCATAGATAGAAAAGTTGGCACGGCGCATGCGCAAAATAAAATTTTGAAACTGGCGCTAGATTTTCCTTTATTCGAAGTGCCTATGTATCACATTTCATTTAAATTCTTCCATAAATAAAAAAGTTGGCACTGCGCATGCGCAAAACCAAATTTTGAAATTGGCGTTTGATTTTCCTTTATCCCAAGTGCCTATGGATAAATTTCGTTTAAATTCTTTCATAAATAAAAAAGTTGGCACTGCGCATGCGCAAAACCAAATTTTGAAATTGGCGTTTGATTTTCCTTTATCCCAAGTGCCTATGTATCAAATTTCGTTTGAATTCTTCCATAAATAAAAAAGTTGGCACTGCGCATGCGCAAAACCAAATTTTGAAATTGGCGTTTGATTTTCCTTTATCCCAAGTGCCTATGTATCAAATTTCGTTTAAATTCTTCCATAAATATAAAAGTTGGCACTGCGCATGCGCAAAACCAAATTCTGAAATTGGCGGTTGATTTTCCTTTATTCCAAGTGCTATGTATCAAATTTCATTCAAATACTTTTATAAGTAAAAAAGTTTGCAATTCGGTTTATAAATGGTCGAGATGCGAAAAGGGCACTGTGAATTTTGAATCGATTCGATTCAACTTTTGGCATTGCGTATTATATGGCTAAAGCTATGCCCATATTGAATTTCATGCAATTCAGTTCATAACTAACGGAGATGTAAAAGCGATCGAACATTTCTAAACAAAGTTATCGTTCACACGGACAGATAGATGGACAGACAGACAAAGGAACAGACGGAGAGACCAACCGGCAGGCGACAGATAGCAATGCAAAATTATAAACGATCTCTAGGATCGTTAATAAACGGCAAAAGTGTAAAATTATGGAACATGTAAAAAACGGTTTTTTGTTTTTTTACAATAACTTTTTTTGTAAGCGGTACAGAAAAAATTCCTTCCTTGGTACAAGACTCGACACCATAACGAACCAAATAGCGAAAAAAGTAGAACAATAGCTCTTAAGATAAAAAACTAGTAGCGTCGCAAAGTTAGCGGACGGACGGACGGACGGACGGACGGACGAAGTGGCCACAATAGCGCATTTTTTTTTATTTTAGTGGAAATGCGCTAAAAATTGGCACATCGCATGCGCAAAACCAAATTTTGAAACTGGCGTTTGATTTTCCTTTATCCCAAGTGCCTATGTATCAAATTTCGTTTAAATTCTTCCATAAATAAAAAGGTTGGCACTGCGCATGCGCAAAACCAAATTTTGAAATTAGCGTTTGATTTTCCTTTATTCGAAGTGCCTATGTATCAAATTTCATTCAAATACTTTTATAAGTAAAAAAGTTTGCAATTCGGTTTATAAATGGTCGAGATGCGAAAAAGGCACTGTGAATTTTGAATCGATTCGATTCAACTTTTGGCATTGCGTATTATATGGCTAAATCTATGCCCATATTGAATTTCATGCAATTCAGTTCATAACTAACGGAGATGTAAAAGCGATTGAACATTTCTAAACAAAGTTATCGTTCACACGGACAGATAGATGGACAGACAGACAAAGGAACAGACGGAGAGACCAACCGGCAGGCGACAGATAGCAATGCAAAATTATAAACGGTCTCTAGGATCGTTAATAAACGGCAAAAGTGTAAAATTATGGAACATGTAAAAAACGGTTTTTTTGTTTGTAATGTTCCTAGGGGGGGTCTATCAAGCCGACACGGAAAACGTAGTCTTACCCTATACTTACGGTTGGCAACTCTGGCAAAAACTACAAGTAGAGCCACCTACCTTTCAAAACGAAACGATGGTAGTCTCGCGGCACTTTTGAATTTGGATGACAGTCGGCTCGATATGGGTGGGCACGAATGGACTCCTACGTTGTGTAATCGGTTCTTTTATGTGTTGGGACGTGAGACATAATCGGGAAGGGAATTAAATAAAAGACAGAACTTTTGTGCGTAAGAAATGACAAGATCAAATAAATATATTAACGCACGCACAAGACCATGCCAGGGAAACCTTCTACGGGACTAAAACCCTGGCATAGGCCACACAAATACATGAAATAAATAATCTACAGCAATAAAATGCAAGAGAAAATACACATAAATAAAACATCTCAAATGGTATCATAAAAATCAGATAATCAAATCAAATGCAATTAAACAAGTTCATAAAAACAAAATACACAAGACATCATAAATGCAGTGGAAAACATGATAAATCAATTCAGTGCAAAAAAACATCAAAATACCTGTACGATCAATAGAAATAACACAACTCGTCAAATACACAAATTGCATGTACACAGGAAACATGTAAATGGTGTGGCTCTACTCCATCCTTCAGTTAACATAATTTTTAACACGAAAAGTACATGTGAGAATGCCATTGGTCAATAGCAAGTATTCATGTGAAAATCGATTATCGCTCAAACAGAACATATTTTAAATAGAGGAAATGTAAATGAGAGGGCCCCCACTCGCTAATGCGAGACGCTAAGAACTGCAGCCTGCGCGAGACGAGTAAGCAACAGATACAGCGAACGATCTAACTGCATTAGGTACCTACTCCACGGAGACAGAAATACCCACTCGCACACACAAACATCAAAACATCAAATAAAAGAGCCCTCCCTTCGTATAGCTAACGCACAAGAACTGTAGCGAGCCACGAAACAGAAAGTAACAGATACAGCGAACAATCAAACTGTATTAGGTGCTTCCCTCACGGAATTGTTACGGGTCAATCGAACAGAGCAACATCACACCGATAATCAACTCCTCATGAATAACAGAAGTAAATACTTAATTAAACAAAATAATGGCATAATCATCTGTACAGTATTACACAAACATGATTCATCTAACGGTACACGAAACAAAGGCATGGAGTACGCCATGATCCAGATATCGTAGTTTATGCAAAATCAGCAAAATGTAAATATCACATTGTGGCAAGAAATTCAATGATTAAATATCTAGTACAAGAAAGAATAAAATGGTTACTACCTGTAAATACAGCTTCAAAACACCATCACCAAAAATAATCAAGAATAATCAAAAAAACCGGGGAAGCGTGTGTCTTCCGTCGACCTCGTCGTCATCTTCTCCCCATTCTCTCCTAGCTTCCTTCCGAAAATCCCCTAGTATTCGGCATCTGCGCAAAACGGTCGTTGGTTATATACAGAGCATATTATATTTTTGTTTCGGATGTAAATGTGTGTTGCCTAACCATCAGGGTGGGTTATCACATGTTTTTTTTTACAATAACTGTTTTTGTAAGCGGTACAGAAAAAATTCCTTCCTTGGTACAAGACTCGACACCATAACGAACCAAATAGCGAAAAAAGTAGAACAATAGCTCTTAAGATAAAGAACTAGTAACGTCGCAAAACGAGCGGACGGACGGACGGACAAAGTGGCCAAATAGCGCATTTTTTTTTTATTTTTGTGGAATGCGCTAATTTTTTAGATCGTTCATCGAATAAGTCAGGGGTCGGCAACCGGCGGCCCGCGGGCAACTTGTGGCCCGCACGCCGTTTCTTAGTGGCCCGCGAAGTGTTTTAAATTTTACTAAATATATGGCCCGACTTTTACATTCGAATAATGTGAAAATGAACGGCAAAATTGCGACTTGCATTAGAACGAACTTGAAGTATTCCATCCTACAACGGCATTCAACGTTTCTTAATCTATCCCTTTTGCAAGTAGTAGCTTATTTTAATTTTTTTTGCTGTCGCTCCAACGCAAATTACTACATAAAACATAACTGTTTTGTACCAATTTAGGGCGCTAAAACTGTGAATTCGAATTCAAATTTTCCGTGGGAGCAATCCCCTGAAATTCTCCGAATTCTCCGCAATTCTGCCGATTTCAAGGAAATCACTTCGAATTCCCAGAAATCTCGCCGAAATCCCTACAACCTTGCCGAATTCAGTGTACGCATTGATCCTAATTCTCGGCGAAATTCTCCGTAATCTCACCGAAACCGTTTTGCCTTTTGAAATAACGGTAGATCTTAATTAACGTCGGTGATTACTACAGCGGCACTACACCATGTAGTTTAATTGGTTCACTTTGAATTCTTTAGTACAAAATTGAACGTCACTTCTCTCCCAACAAAATAAAGTCAGTCTGTGGTAATTTATATGGTTATCGACTTTTTGCGACTTGACGCAATACTCCCTCGAAGCTCAACGCGCACTTTCCCGCGGCCTTCAACGGAATCCGTTTTTCTAACGTAATTCACTTGAGCCCTTTCGCGGTATAATCCTCGCCCACTATAAAACCATCCCCGCTGACTCTTTCGGGTCATTGACTTAAACCCTTTTAACTGCTTGACGCGAATGCTATCGTGGCATCACGCGTGTTTCGCTACGGATATTTTTTAATTGCCTTTAATTTTCGATTCGCGTCCCCATTCCAGGACGCACAACTTTTACCACCAATCAGCTAACTTCTTCTCAACCAATGAACTCAAGAAACCCAAGCTAATAATCCACCCTTATGGTTAGGCAACACACGTTTGCATCTGAAACAAAAATATGATATACTCTGTATATAACCAATCGACCGTTTTGCGCAGATGCCGAATACTAACGAAGGTGGGAACATGAAGAAGATGGCGACGGGGTCGATGGAGGGCATCATGCTTTCCTGGGTTTTAATTCTTGATTATTTTGGTTATGGTGTTTTGAAGGTGTAATTACAGGTAGTAACCATTTTATTCTTTCCTGTACTAACTATTAATCAATGAATTTCTTGCCACAATTTGATATTATTTACATTTTGCTGATTTTGCATAAACTGCGATATCTAAATATAGCGTACTCCATCCTTTTGTCAGATGAATCGTGTCATTATGCCATTACTTTGTTTTACTAAGTATTTATTTCTGTATTCACGAGGAATTTATCAGTGCAATGTTGCTTTGTTCGATTGATTCGTAAATATTCCGTGAGGGAAGTACCTAATACAGTTTGATTGTTCGCTGTATCCGTTGCCTACTCGTTTCGTGCGGATTGCAGTTCTTAGCATCTTAGCAATGCGAGATATTTAGGAGCCCTCTCATTAACATTTCCTCTATTTAAAATATGTTCTGATTGAGCGATAATCGACTTTCACATGAATACTTGCTATTGGCATTCTCACATGTGCTTTTCGTGTTAAATTAATTTATGTAAACTGAAGGCTGGAGTAGAGCCACACCATTTACATGTTTCCTTTGTACATGCAATTTATTATTTTACGAGTTATCTCAATTAATTCTACATGTATTTTGATGTGATTGATTTATAGGTTTTGCACTGCATTTATGATGTCTTGTGAATTTTGTTTTTATGAACTTATTTAATTGCATTTGATTTGATTATCTGATTTTTATCATACAATTTGAGATGTTTTATGTGTGTTTTCTCTTGCATTTTATTGCTGTAGGTGATTTATTTCATGTATTTGTGTGGCCTATCCCGGGGTTTTTGTCCCGTAGAAGGTTTCCCTGGTATGGTCTTGTTGTGTGCGTAATGTATTTATTTGTTCTTGTCATTTCTTACGCACAAAAGTTCTGTCTTTTATTTAATTCCCTTTCCGATTATGTCTCACGTCCCAACACATACAAGAACCGATTACACAACGTAGGAGTTCATTCGTGCCACCCATATCGAGCCGACTGCAATCCAAATTCAAAAGTGCGGCAAAACGTCCATCGTTTCGACTTGAAATGTAGGTGGCTCTGCTTGTAGTTTTTTCCCAGAGTTGCCAACGGTAAGTATAGGGTAAGTCAACGTTTTCAGCGTGGGCTTGATAGACCCCTACGATCATTACATCTTTAATCTTCGATTCGCGTCCCCATTCCAGGACGCACAGCAATCAGCTATCTTCTTCTCAACCAATGAAATCCCTAAGAAACCCAAACTAACATTGCCCATCAATGCTGACTGCCGTCGCGTACCATGCTTGATAGTGACGGACGCAAAATAAACACTATCCCAGTAATTTTAGCTAATCTTCGTCTTATGTCGCAAGAGTTTGGATGTTCCAACTTTGACACGCAAAACAACAACCAAATGTGGAATAAACCTACCCAATTAAAAAAAAATGATAATCCTGTTACAAGATGAACCTTTCATTACGCTTCTCCCTTGCTATATAATTGGATGCGTTTTTACAATTTTTGATTTTTTTAAAACCGGGGGCCCGTTTTGATTTAAAGACCCTGTTGTTCTTGGAAGACGTTTCAAAGGGCCTTTTTCTAAATCTGTGGTGTTTCTGGTTAACCGATTTCTCTTGATGTCTGTGGCTGTGGCTCCCTTGAAGCGTTTCACGATTTTTATTTGCATATGAACAATACATTATTACGCAGCATTTTTTTTAAATACGTATGTATTTTAGGGCGTAAACTTCCCGCACAGTTTCCTTTAACTTCCCTCAACCCTTTCGCATAGATTTTTCTGAAGTTTATCTTTCGGATTACCTTTTACGCTATATCTACCTGAGCACTATTTATTACCTACACCCCACTGTACGTGAATGACATCGCACATTTAGTTCGACGCCATTTTATTAGGATTGATGAGTTTCTACATTACCGGCAAATAAACACTATCTCCCGTAATTTCAGCTAATCTTCGTCTTATGTCGCGACAGTTTGGATGTTCCAACTTTTACACGCATGTCGCTGGTCAGGACCCTACTCAGGAAAAAAATGGAATAAACCTACCTAACTAAAAATGATAATCCTGTTACAAAGTGAACCTTCTATTAAGCTTCTCGCTTGCTATCTAATTGGATGCGTTTTGACCATTTTTGATTTCTTATAAACGTTACAAGCGGTGGCCGTTTTGATTTAAAGACCCTGTTGTTCTTAGAAAACGTCTCAAAGGGCCTTGAAAATTCGCCCCCTTTCTTTGAATGTGGTTGTAGTAACTATTTTTAATTAATTAGCCGCCCTCAAACATTAGAAAGAAAAAAAACATAAAATTTGTTGCAAATTGAAATTCAAAACGGGTTAATTAGCAGAAGATGCAATTTTCAAAATAACTAAAGATGTACATGGTTTAAAAGAAGGGTATGTCTGTATTTTTGGAGTGGTTTTTCTTTCTCTTGATGTGTGTGGCTGTGGCTCCGTTTCACGAACAATACATTTTTATTATTACGCGGCATTTTTTTAAATACGTATGTATTTTAGGGCTTAAACTTCCCTCAACCCTTTCGCATAGATTTTTCTGAAGTTTCTCTTTTGAATTACCTTTTACGTTGGATCTACCTCGGAATTATCTATTACCTACGCCGCACTGTACGTGAATGACATCGCACTTCCGCCATCTTATTAGAATTGATGAGTTTCTACATTACCGGCATGTCATTCTACCTACATTAACCATGTGAATCTTCTTGGTTCTATCAACAGTACTACCTACTTCTGGTTTCTACTTTGAGATTTCGATATTTGTTCCTGAATTGTAACCGCAAGTGTTTACGATTATTACTCTTGTAAATCGCTCTGTTATACTTGATGCTGCGTTCTTTGTCTTTGTGGTTACCGAAGAATTGACTTTAACGACATCGATATCCGACGTTGTTGACGATTACTTTTGTTTGCGTGAGCTTACCGTGTTCTTTTCCTAAGGCCACGTTGTTGCATTTGCCCAAAGTGAACGTATCAATGTAAATACAGATTTTTCTTGAACGCTTTGTTTTTTTCTTTGTAAACGCATGATCTGTTAGTTTTAAGAATAGCTTGCGTTTGAAATATGGAATCTCCGTCTTTTTCTCTAACGCCCTCTTCTAAGTCACATTAATTCAGTTAAATCCGCGAAACTGTAAAAAGAATCGACCAATCAAAGCGCAAATACTAGAAATATTTTCGCCGATTAAGTACAAAATATCAATCAAAACGCACTAATCCGCCAATTTTATTTAATTGAATTTGGTAGATTCTAAGGACATGGTACAGGAATCATCAAAACATCTTTCTTTTGCTTTTTCGTTCGGCCTCTTATCTTTGTGTTATCGCTCGTTCGTCTGTTATGATGTCTTTTCGCCGGAGGAATCCCGGGGCAAGGGCTTGCACTATAAAACAAGGTCACTCCTTAATTATTTCATCGGAAAATCCCAGATCACGACCTTGCACCGCAAAGCAGGGCCACTCCTTAGTTCCGTTACCAAGACCATGGCCCAATTGTCACTTCTTTCCCCATCCTTATCGTGCTCTACGGAGGACGTTTAGGTCTTCCTGCGAATTCAACAGCATTTGCAGTTTTAGGCGATTAAATAATGGATGATTTAGCGAACTAAAGGCGAGCTCGGCATAAATATTCGTTGCGTCGGCAAAAGAGGGAGAATCCTCAGATGAAATGTGGCATATAAACGATTCGACTGTCATTTTAATGAATGAAATGTGTGGTTAGGTGCAAGAGGCGACTCGTCCCAAAGGATACCTCAATGAGAATAAGTTTTTGAATGAATTTAACAAAAGATGTAACGGAAGTTGTCTGAATCGCAATAATTAATGTCTGTTCTTGAGGTAATATACAATGGTTAGTAAAGTGTTGGGCTCGTGCTGAGTAAATCTTAGTTTAAGAGGAAGAAAGCAGCCACCCGTGCGATATTTGGTTCGGTTGGCGGCACCCGTTACTTATAGGCCGATGACTTCCTAACAATATATTATATCACACGTAACAATAACTAGCCACCGTTTATCCCGGGTACCTTCTTCTCCCTTTCGGCCAAAGATTCGTCGCGTCGAACATAATTGATTCCCAAGTCGATGCTAAAAACAATGCGCGCCATTAAAGTTGCGGAATCCTCGCGAGTTTTCAGAAGAGGTACATAAACTTTTACAATCCTGAAGGTGTGTGTAACCACCGGCACGGGCAACCTCCGGAACCAAATACCACGCATATCCTGCTGTAACACGTGCCGTCATCATATTATCCTACACCGACATCTACGATTCATCTCAAATGCAAAAAAAAATTGCCCCCCATTGGTGATGTAAGACCGCGAGATCGTCTACGCGATAAAAACTGCGTTCTCTAATGGCTTTTTTGTTTTTTCAATTTGAGCGTACACACCTATTGCGTTATAAAAGTACAAAAGGAGGTGCAATTTTGTTATATTATTTAATAAGCGTGATTACGGATAATTTAATTTTTTTCTTTTTTGTTAAGCTAAAGATGATGATTGTACGCTTTCCACATTATGAAGGCAGGTATCCTGTCATCTTCCATTGTTCATACAATTTCAATTTGTGAATGACTGTGTGTGTATGTGCGCAACATACCACTTTCATTTTTAATTAATTTTCTAAATTAAATTACGTATGGAGGCGAGATTATTGCTAAACGCGCTATCGCTAATGAACAATCTGTCAGCTTTCCATACATACCAAACTCGTCGCCAAATTTACAAAAGCCTCATACGTAAAATGCGCTGCAAAGATTGAGATCAAATAAATATAGGGCAAAGTAAGAGAAATGATATCCGCACAGTATGTATACGTATTTCATCCTGCTCCTATAGATCACTGTCCCGCATCCTTTTTTCTCGACCGATTCACTAATCATTAAACAAAGGTTTCGGGATCGAAAAGTGTTGCCAGTTTTGCAAAAAGTTAATAGAAACCTAGATAGAAACGATCTGGTAGATCATCAATTGTCAATCAAAGATACAACCGAGAATACAACGCCCACTAAGCTTATTGAAGAGCTTTAGACTTTCCAAGATTGAAAAGACGCTTAAAGTTTAAAACATTTAAACCATAAAGGTTCGAAAGGAGGCTCGCTGATGTCTTCAAATTTTTAATTTTGAATAGGACATGTAGGCGCATATTTAATTGGATTTTAATAGTTGAAATACAATTAAGGGAGGAATTTCTTTGGGGTTAAAGCAGCTTTTTGAAATTAATTTGTGTAATAGTTGAATGGTGGCTCTGTCCTTGTCAATTTTGTGTTAGGTTTTGGGAAATCTAAGGTTTGGGTATCGTAGACTGCGATAAACATTGACGCGAGTCGTCAATTTTGCGTTGGTTCCCTTTTAAGTTTTTCAGCGCGGCTAAGATTACAGATAAGAAAAGTGGATTGCGTGTGGTGGAGCAGCATAGCGAAAGCGGACGAGGGGTGGCGGGCGATTCCACGTCAGATTTTCTAACCAGCAGCAATAAGAGAAAAACAAGGCAGTTTAATCGCTACAAGTTTTATTACACTCGGTGGGGCGGAACAAAAGTCAATTTTCTCAACGTTTGTCAAACTGTTCCAGTTCCAGTTTTCACTTTCTAAACCAAGGAACTTTGACCTAGAGAAATTTTCGACAAAGACGAAATATATACAGATCGACGCCACCTCAAGCTAACACAGAATAGAACGTATTGCAACGTTTGTGTAATCCAAAAACAGTGATCTAAAAATCCTTTGTGGTATTAAATTTTCAGTTTTTTAACCACTCCCATTTAAGTACAAAAAAGTATATCTAGTTTTGATTTAATAATGTCAACCATTTCGAAAAGTTTAAATTTTACTAGAGGATCAATTTTTTAGTGCATTTTTTAAAAATTAAAAAAAAATGTGCTATTGTTTGCGTTTTGTCCGTCCGCCGGATCCACTTCTGCCGTTTCGAACTACTTCTAGGGGAATGGTCCTAGAGTCCTGGAATTTTTGCAGCAGGTAGCCTATACCTTGAAGGTGTGCCAGACGGCCATCAAATCAAAATTTCTGTCCTGTCTAAAAGCCCCCCCCCCCCCCACGAATTATTCTCTGATATGCTGATATGGGGGGGGGGGGAGTTAAAAACTAATTTTTTCTCTCATTGTACTCTAAAGGTCTCAACGAAAGGAACCGTTTTCTACTAACTACTGCCCTTCTTTCTGCCCTCTTATCAAAGTACGGGGGGCGAGGGGGAGAAGGCAGTGGAATTACTTTTATCCTTCATGGTACTCTAATGAAAGGTCTCAACGAAAGGAATTCATTTCTACCAACCGTATCCTTCCTTCTTGACCTCTTATCGTGATCGGGTATATTCCCTTATACCTCAAGAACGGATTCTCGGAAGAGGGTACTCACAAAGAGCGATTGAGACGTCTGTAAGAAATATATCCATTGGTGATGTCAAAACAAAAGCTATTTTGGTTACAAAAATGCGCTTTATCTGCACAAGAGTTGGGCACAATTTATACTTGTTGTTTATTTTATCTTCAAAGTCTTGATTAGTTTCATTACTAGCATTTGCTTACGTTGTTCTTAAACCATTATACATTTTGTGGATTTCGATTTTTCAAGTTTTTGCGTTGTTTCTTTTTTTAATTTTAGTTTTCACAGCTTACGTGGCATTTTCAAGGCTTTAATTTTTCTGAGCAATTTATTTTCAAAATATTTGCCGCATTTTAAATTGCAGTTTTTTGAATTTTTGATTTTTTAAATTTGGAATATCAGCGTTATGCGTTTGATGTTTTATTTGTAACTTATCTTCCCATCTCCATTCAAAATATGTCTAATGTTTTGAACATTATTTGACATTATTAATTTTTGCATCTTACTTTCTTAACCTTTTTTTGGGTTTTTTTCTATTTCATTTTCTCAATAATGCATTGCGTTTTTGTTTTCATTACCTACATTATTTTATCTTTTAGTTCTTTACTTTCGTTTTTGCTTTTTGTTTTGTAAATTCACTAAGCTGTCACCTTTGTCTAAAGTAATACATATTTTTAATTAAAAAAAGTTTTACATAAAATTAAACTGAACGTCTTAGTATTTGCCGCAAAACACAAAATTAAGGTACAGATAGATTCCGTTACAGTACCCCCTCCTGTTTTTGACACAAGTGAATAGTCGAAAACACACTAGGCTATACACAAACGTATGAAATAGTAGGTCTGCAGTAATAGCCGCATGCTATATAAAAAATGTTTCAAATAAACCTTGATAGACTATTTTCTTACAAATATTAGCTCAAACCTAGACATTTTATAATTTTGTCATGTGCACTTATGACGTAATCAACTGTTTTTAAATGAAACACTCTGTAGTTTTTTGGTTAATTTGTTACGTTTTTTTCCCATACCGATTTAAATTCCATTTAAGTAACTTTCGATTTGTGCACTTATTTAAATTCTTACGCAATCTGGGTATTTCTTGTGTAAACCCGTCTAAGTTATTCCTTAGTTCTTCATTTTCGCCACTAGAAGCCATCCGAGTGATATAGATAATTCTTATTACCACAGTTCTTTGTTTTACCGACGGAGGTCGTGCAGATGCAAATAATGCTTCTCGGTACCCCATTACTTTTTACCTGAAAAAGGTTTTGCCTGTCACCATATCTCTTTGAAGTGGTTTTTCTTTCTGATGTATGTGGCTGTGCTCCTTTGAAGCGCTTTAGGAGGATTTGTATGTGAAATTAATCAGTACGCTGTATGAGCCATTTTTTTAAATAGTAATTTAGGGCTTTATCTTCCTTCTAGTCCTCGTAGTTTCCTCAAAATTCCTTTATCCACATTCTCATATCACAGTTTCCCTCAAGTTGCTCATATTTCCCTCACTCTCCCTCAGTTCCCAGCTCCACCGCAATTTCACTGAAACCAAACATGTGATTCTTCCAACATAAATTGCTAAGAAATTGTTCATGCCACCTAATTTACACTTTGAATTGGTTAGATTGCATTGAAATTTAGTTATTTGCGCGTCGGGATAGTGGTTTCTTGAGGATAACGTCACGTTCATCCTTTTATATATTTATCACAGATTTTGCACGAGCAATCCGTGGTCGAGTCAAAATTTTGCTGTTGGTTAGTTAACGTAAATTTAATTACTGATTCTTATTCAATATTAATTACGGTTTAGTATCCGATTGCCCGAGTGTCAGACGTTGGCGTGCCGCCTATTCACGGTATTGTTATCTGTTGCAGATTGACAGAAAGCGCCCTTCTTGACCTCGTAAAGGCCGTTATGACCAAAGATTTCTTTCTTTCTTTCTTTCTTTCTTTCTTTCTTTCTTTCTTTCTTTCTTTCTTTCTTTCTTTCTTTCTTTCTTTCTTTCTTTCTTTCTTTCTTTCTTGTTTGTTTGATATTTCTATTTCAACGTTATTTCTAAGTGCTAAAAATATTTACATTGGGATAACAAAGAATTGGTACATTAAAAAGAGCGATATGAATTTTTTAAAATAATACAAATGATTGTTTAGTACCATACCGCCCGTATGGCGCTGAACTGTGGTGCTATGGGTCCCTGGATCGAATCCGGGTTCGGGCATGGATATTTTGTAAATGTATAGTGGGTTGGGGTGGTAGAGCAGCCTTGGCCCACTCAAAAATAAAGGCAAAATAAAATAAAATTAAATAAAATTAAATAAAATTAAATAAAATTAAATAGAATTAAATAAAATTAAATAAAATAAAATAAAACAAAAAACCAAAGCAAAGCAAAGCAAAGCAAAGCAAAGCAAAGCAAAGCAAAGCAAAGCAAAGCAAAGCAAAGCAAAGCAAAGCAAAGCAAAGCAAAGCAAAGCAAAGCAAAACAAAATAAAATAAAATAAAACAAGATAAAATAAAATACATATAACCGTTGTAAGTTTCAATCTGTAATAAAATACATGATTTATTAAATTTAAAAACAAGCGCCGATTTCATTTACAAATTTATCTCTTCAACATATGAAAACTAAACGCAATTCAACTTGCTTATGTAGGTAGCAAACAAAAAGCTTCTAGAAAATTGTGGTGACTAATATTCCTTGTCGCCTTTATGGTTTGTCGATAACGTTCTAGAAGATTCGCAACAATACTAATAGAAGAATAGACTATTTACATGAAAACAAAATCCCTGCCAAAGATAAGGAGGTCGCGAAATTTTAACATTCTTAGACAAAGTCGGGGAACTTGCTACTCAAATGATAAATGCGGTTCTGGGCAGAAAGCCTGTTTGAAGAATTCTTCCAAAGTAATTTTAGGGCATACAGAGATAAAGGGTTAAAACTAATAGGATAATTTTAGTTTTAATTGGAATCCAAACTTGGAGGTTTCTTCTTCTTACTCGTACATATAAAAAAATAGCGCTTTTTGTTTTTAACACCCCACCCATTTAGTGGTACCATGAGGGAGGATATAGTCTTTGTGTTACCTACATGTAGACCCTGTGTAGTAAGAGACACCTATACGAAATTGCAGCAATTCGATCCAGGAAGACGAAATTAGGAATGAAAAAAAGTTTAATCTTCACCGCTGATCTAACAATTAATGGCTCGCGTCTAATTACCCCCTTTTAATAAACTCCCCCACCTCGCGAAATATATAACAATCGCCTAGCACACGCCACGACGAGCACGTCACTAATTAGCGGAGAAATCCGCGTTATTTTTAGCGTTTCACGCCTTCTGAGCCCAGATTGATGTATGGGAAAAACGCAGCGAGATCTCCAAGATGAGGATAGAACGCTTCAATTACCCTACCTACCCTTACGGTCAATCGAGACGCAATAATACGCAACAGGCGACGTTCTCACATGGTTTAAATGCCGCTAATCATATGCGCCGCTACCTCACCGGTATAGTTAAAGCGGCGTAACGTTCGAGGGGGTTTTACGACCTGCTTTCGGTCGAAATTGTCGAAAAAAAAATTGATAGATCACGGTAATTGGTAGACTTCCGTTTTTTGGGAACGCGCACAGGAAGTGCTCGAACAAAGCGTTAAATATTTATGAAGTTCGCGAATCGCCCGCGCCCGATTTCTATACTATATGACAAAATTAATTTAATATTTAATTAACCTAATTGAAAATCGCAGTTAATTTGCGTCTAATTTTGAGTGCGCGCGCGGTCCTTGAATTTTAATTATTTACAGGATGTGGCTTATTTTGTTAGATATAGCTTAAGAGCGCTATATGAATGGATGATGAGTCATTTAAGATTGCAGGGACCTTGTAATTTTTGTAAATTAAAATAATTTCGTGTTATTACCCATATATTATTATACCTACCTAATGTGTACGCGCTCGCTTTCTCTCGTATTTTAGATTCCTCTCCGCGTTAATTTAGACATCGATAGAATTTTATTTAGGGTAAAATTTCCAAGTAAGTGAAGGGGAACGGTAAAGGAAAATTTTTATATAAATCTTACTTCACGCCCGCGATGAAAGTCCGATCTGAAATTTATTTCCTTTGTGCGCTGATAAAACTGTATTACAAGCCATTGTCTTAGATTTATGCCTTCAAAGTGACCAACACTTTAAAAAATCATAATGGAAGAATGAAATTTACCGGTGGACATCTTATTTCCTCATTAAGAAGACCGGGCTGCTTTCCTCAGGTTCCTTCTTTAATTCCGGGACCCACCACAAATAATGATGATCCTCTTACATTTAATTACAGAAATAGTATCAAATTAACTTAAAGAATTCATATACTTTGCTATTTATTAAAAAGTAGACATAGAGATTTATGTAATATCTATATTGTTTTTCTCTATGTCTACTTTCAAAAGACAAAATCTTCTGAAGGCACATGTTATATGTTATGTTATTATGTAGGCCCTGCAGATTCTGTAGGTTCTAGATACGGAACCATCGTATAGGTTTTGGAGGTTCTATTTCTGTAGTTTGTGCCGGTTCTGTGGATTTTATAGGTTTAGTAGATCCCGAATTCTATAGATCATGCAGATCCTGTAGTTTTTATGTCGCGTAGAATATGTATATATAATGTAGATTTTGTGGATCTTGCAGATACTGTAGATACTGATTATTGTAGATTGTAAATCCTGTGCATCCTGTAGAGTGTAGATTATGGAGGTTCCAACAGTTCTGTATGTTTTTTAGGTTCCATGGGTTCCGTAGATCCTGTAGAGTGTAGACCATGTAGATTCTGAAAATTCAATTAATTTCGCCGATTGGTAGATTTTATGGGCTCTCTACGTTCTCATGATCTTGTAGATTCTAGGAATTCTGCAGATCCTGGAAATTATGTACCGGGTGACCCAATAAGGCTGCCATACCTGGGGAACCGTTCGTCGTATGACTTAGGGGTAAAAACATTATTGGGTAAATCGGTTATGAAGAATCGCTGGAAAATATTTTCAAGTTCTAAAAATGACCACCAGAGGGCGTAACTGCCATCTTAAATTTTAAAATTGCATTTGCTTTGTATTTCGTATAATAAACCAAAAATTTGTTTTTACATCTTTAAAGAGAACCAGTTTATCTATCACTTCCGTAAAAACAAAAACTCAGTTATTTCAAAAACAAAGATGGCGTGGGGCGTTCAATTGTTTTTCCAATAACCTGCTTTAACTTCTTAACCGTTTGACCGATTATAACAAATTTGGTATCGTTGAAAAGAGCATTCCTTGGGCAACAATAATCAATAGTTAATTTAGTTGAATCCTTCTCCGCCAGGGGACTAGTTTTGACACTATGACCCAAAGGTGTAAGGTGCGAAGGCAATAATAGACTTCTCTACCGTGGTATATTATATACTATGGCCGAGGAACCATCTTATTGGGTCACCCGGTAAGTTCTTTAGATCGTGTAAGTTCCAGCGGAATAATAGGTACTGTAAAATCTGTGAATTCTCTACATCAAGAAGACGCAGTATATCCTGCAGATATTGTAGATTCTGTAACACTGCAAATTCAGTACACCCTAATGACCCTGCGTATTCTGTAGATTTAGTTTTTCATATAAACTTCAGATTCTGTAGATTCCGTTGGTCCTGCAAATCCTGTACGTCATGCGGATATTGTAGGCTAGACTTTGTGTATTCTAGAGAGCGTTTAAATACTATAAATTGATTTGTAAGTACTGCATGTCTGTGTCCTGTAGATCCTTAGTGTTCTGTGAATTCTGTGACCTATAAATCCTGCAATTTCTGAAGATTCCGAAGATTTCGAAAATTCCGAAAATTCTGAAGCTTACGATGATTCCGAAAATTCCGAGGATTTCGAAAATTCTGAAAATTGCAAAGATTCCTAAATTTCGAGGTTCCGAAGATTCCGGAGGTTTCGAAGAGTTCGAAAATTTTGATGATTTTGAAGGCTCTGAATATTTTGAAGATTCTAAAAGTTCCGAAGGCTCAGCAGATTCTGGAGAATCCGAAGATTCCGAGGATTCCGGAGATCCCGAAGACTCCAAAGATTCTGAAGATTGCGAAGTCTCCGAAGATTCCGAAGATTTCGAAGATTCCGAAGATACCGTAGAATCGGAAGATTCCAAACATTCCCGAGATTCCGAATCCTGCATTTTATGAAGATTCCGAAAGTTTCGAAGATTCCGAAAATTTCGAAGCTTCCGATGATTCCGAGGACTCCAAAAATTCCGAGGTTCCAAAGATTCCAAAGATTCGAAGATTCCGAAGATTCCGAAGATTCCGAACATTCCGAAGATTCCGTAGATTCCGAAGACTCCGAGGATTCCGATAATTCCGAGGAATTCGAAGACTCTGAAAATTGCAAAGATTCCAAAGCTTCCAAAAATTCCGAGGTTCCGAAGATTCCGGAGGTTTCGAAGATTTCGAAGATTTTTAAGGTTTTAAACGCTCTGAATATTCTAAAGAATCTAAAGGTTCTGAAGGCTCTGCAGATTCTGAAGATTCCGAAGATTCCCAAGATTCCGTATCCTGCAATTTATGAAGATTCCGAAAGTTTCTAAGATTTCCAAGATTCCGAAGATCCCGAAGATTCCGAAGTTGCTGGAGATTATGAAGATTATGAAGATTATGAAGATTATGAAGATTATGAAGATTATGAAGATTATGAAGATTATGAAGATTATGAAGATTATGAAGATTATGAAGATTATGAAGATTATGAAGAGTATGAAGATTACCTATGAAGATTATGAAGATTATGAAGATTATGAAGATTATGAAGATTATGAAGATTATGAAGATTATGAAGATTATGAAGATTATGAAGATTATGAAGAGTATGAAGATTACCTATGAAGATTATGAAGATTATGAAGATTATGAAGATTATGAAGATTATGAAGATTATGAAGATTATGAAGATTATGAAGATTATGAAGATTATGAAGATTATGAAGAAGATTATGAAGATTAGAAGATTATGAAGATTATGAAGATTATGAAGATTATGAAGATTATGAAGATTATGAAGATGATTAGATTATGAAGATTATGAAGATTATGAAGATTATGAAGATTATGAAGATTATGAAGATTACGAAGATTACGAAGATTACGAAGATTACGAAGATTACGAAGATTACGAAGATTACGAAGATTACGAAGATTACGAAGATTATGAAGATTATGAAGATTATGAAGGTTATGAAGGTTATGAAGCTTATGAAGATTATGAAGATTATGAAGATTATGAAGATTATGAAGATTATGAAGATTATGAAGATTATGAAGATTATGAAGATTATGAAGATTATGAAGATTATGAAGATTATGAAGATCATGTTTGTTGATCCTGTGGATCATGTGTTCTTTATACCGTTTGTGTTCTACAGATGCTTGTTTGGTAGATTGCTCTAGAATTGGTGTTCTTTAGACCCTGCAGATTCTGAAGGTCGATTTAGTGTGCTCTAGTGATATCACGATTGGTGTTGAATGTTACACTCTGTAGATCTTTTCCAGGGCGTTTTCTTAATTTTATATACATATGTATACTTTTAAAAATTCATGAATAGGTAGGCAAGCAACATTAACCGCGACAAACGAGAGTGGTTTTACAATCCTTAATCCTTTCAAGAATTTAATAATTAACAATTAAAAGAAGAAGAATTCTTGAGACCCCTCTCGACACATTCCGTTTTAAGATAAACGCCAAATTAATTAAATATGCGTTCGGCAAAGTTCGTGGTGACGTCATTACAAAAAACATTTCGAATCGCTCACGTGACTTTTGCAGACTTTTATTACGTTTGTCGCCTATTAGCCATCCATTCCATCCATTGACATGGATCTCCATGGAGGCCTGTGCCACAATTCCTTGGCGATCTGTGATGCTGCGGCGTAGCCTCACATTGAGGAACAGTAGGTCGTTGGTCGGACAATTGACGTGTACATCCCTATCTTGTTTTTGATGCATAGGTAGTGCGATTTTACTTTTAGAGAAAGAGTGTAACACCGATATTGCCGTGTTTTTCTGTTTGGTGCGACCTCTGACCACTCAGACGTTGGTCTTGCACGACGCCACGGTACTTTGCTTCGCTCCTCCACGAAATGGTGAGATGGTGAAATTCACCGTGGGACATATAATAAATCGACTGTGCGTGACAATGATAAGCGCGGATACTGCAGGTGAGAGAGAAGGGAAAACTAAGAGGGCGAACTGTCTCTTACGCTTACGCATCTGATTGGTTCTTTCGGTTTAATTTGAATTCGATCGCGATCTCTTGGTGAAAGAACCAATCAGATGCGTGTACGTAAGCGATAACTTGTCCCCTTAGTTTTTCCTTCTCGCCCATCTGCAGTATCCATGTTCAGCATTTGCATATCATATGTCGATGGTTTATAATTGATTTGAATTGGCCTTATTGGAGTGTTTCAGCTTTGTTCGGGACAAATGTTTCAGCGGCTATACGAAATGGAGTCCAATGAACGCGTGATTCAGTGAAAATTTGAAGAAAATGTAAAAAAATAGCATTAAGGAACTTCCAAAAAAAAAGCTAAAGCGATTGTTCGAAACCGGAAAATCTCACCTAAGCCGAGTTCGGCGTAATTGCGTAATTATACGGTTTGGTCGGGCAAAAGGATTAGAGCGGAAGTTGGTAAGGGAAGTGAAGTAATTTCATTGTTAACCGACACAAGGTGGAGCCTTTTTCATTCATATATAGAACACACGTCATTCTAAAACCTATATCTTAGGAAGTAACTAAATTGTTTATTGTTCTAGAAATTATGCCGTCACGAGTGAGCGGATCGCGCGGCCTATTTAAAATGGCCGACGTAAATTGCCGGCTTATCGCCGACGATCGGTATACGAACGTGTGATAAGTGTCTTTGCGTATTTCGGATGATGCTAAAGCGTTTCTTGTCTACGAGGAGGAGAATTCGCGCCGGCGTCGCCATAACGAAAAGAGCATCTTAAAAGCGTGACTAGCAAAAATTCATCTAAGATAAACCAAAGGAGACACGAAATGAATAGTCACCCTTTCAACGCTTGATATTTTCGAATGTGTACGATGAGAAAAGCGTTTGGCGACACTAAAACAAGAACAGGATGCTCTCTTTCTGAATCATCGTCGTTGGAAGGAGGACTGTATCTACCGTACCTATTGATCAAATTTCAGGAATCTGGAAGAAGAGAAACCTTAAATAGGTCAATTAATCATAGTAAAATTTGATATACCTACAGCCAGACGTGGTCAAATAGTAAAATAAAATAAATGAAAGAATTTACTTAGAAATTTGTTTTCGAGAAATTCAACCTCTCTGGTTGCCAAAGCCTACTGCATATCGATGATGTGCACTTTGTAATGGCTGGCCACTTGACCGTTTAAAAAATTTGGTTTTGAATTTGTATAGGTACACAGGAAAATGTCCACGTATACCACTTCATAGTAAACTGGAACTAAAGTAAGTCTGGTGATAAGCATCGATAACAGGAAATTGGACAAAAAATTAATATGAACAATGAACATAGTGGAACATTGGTTTATTATTTCTGTTTTGAACCCGGTTTGCTCGGATTCGTAAATACATAATAGACATTTTTCTTTTTTATTCGTCACACAGTTTCCATATTTCTAAACGGAGCGGCATTTTTCAAGCAGAGATACTATTAATTTGTTACCAGAAGAGACCCACGTCAACAACTGGAGATTTTTTGACCTGTATAAAGTAGTGATCAGTTACTTTTAGGAAGTTGCATACAAAATTTTGTTCGAAATAATTTTGATATTCCTAAAGGAATCGACCCGTGAAAGTTATTCGCATGAAACAGATTTTTACTGTATTAAATCCAAAAAGGGATTTTAGTTTGCTTTCATGGATAGATAGATTAGATAAGAATGTCCCCTCACATCATATTAATGGAAAAAGAGCGTCCGGAAAAAGCAATGAGATTGTTGCGGGAGATATGAGCAATTCTAAGTCCATTTAGGTTAGAGTTCTTGATTTCTATTACTGTAAAGCCTATGTTAGACCATAGGAAAATTCCAAAGAAAGGCCTTGTTTTTTCAAAAATAACAGATTGCAATTTAGATAAGCAAACACGCTGTTAAAAATAGACAACGAAGCCTAGGTAATTCTTAAACACATTTTACAAGAAATAAAATCCTAGATAAGGCAAACATCTGTATGATAAATGAATAAAAGCATACGAGTGTACCGTACACGTGCAAAAAATAAAAAAATAAAAATGGCGTTGGTGTTCACTCCCGTTTTCACTCTTAATGGTGATGGATGTATATAGTTATGAGTTGGATGTATATAGTTATGAGTTGACGCAAAACCCCAAATCTTATCGTACTATAGTGCACGCGAGGGTGTTGTAACGGGAGTCCGCTCACGCGCTTATTTAGTTTAAGAAAAGATTTTGATTTTATTTATATGTTCTTCTGTATACTGTATACTGACTTTGGTTATTTAATCGGAAATAAATTACGAATTATAAGTAAAGGAACATCTCGTACTTATTTTTGAAAAGTTTATCTGATGTTTTTCTCCGGTCGTAGATAAGAGTTATCGCTTATCGCTAAAAGTTAATTAATTTTGTGAACAAATTTGTGTTTTGTTTAAAAGAACCCTTCCGTATTATAATGAATCAAAGTTAAAACTCAGGATTTTAAAAGTTTAATGTTAATATTGTTTTTGTACGTGACTTTGGAGCTAGCTGGACAGGTGGTTTGTGCGTGGCTTAGTGAACGTTTACCTTTGCATGTAGCAGTATATTTATCCGCGTAGAAGCAGGGAAGAATACCCCTCCCACAGAGGACACTGCGTGTCAGAGTTGGGTTTTTCAATTGAGCAGTGTGTTTTCCGCAATTTTAGTGATCACTCTGTACATAAACTCCCGGTTGTGTTTCAAGCGCCGCTAACATAAATAAATCTGCATTAATTCGCCGTTCGTAACCGTTCCCGTCGAGATATTTGAATTGTTTTTGCTGCGTCCGAAAGTTCTTGTCATTTAGAAGAGAGAGAGAGAAATTAATATTTTACAATTTCAGGTTTGTTTATTATGTTAATTCAAAACCAAGAGTTATGCAGGTTTACGCCATTATCACGTTGATGAGCGACCTTTACGCCGAAATGAGGAATTCCAGTTAGCAATATGGGTTAATTGAACTACCAATTTGGTAAATCTCAATCCGGTCAATTAAGTAAGTGAAATGAACAGTAGCTAAATAAACGTGTTGCAGCAAACGTCATTCCACATAGACGTGTGGGGTATCAAAAGAAGCGATTTTAATTGATTTGAATTTTGGGATCAATTACAGATTTGTAGGACGTCAGCAGGCCGCACATTTAATTAATGAAGCTGTAATTTTTGAATGTAGCTGTGTCGGTTGGAACAACCCTCGTTTTCTCAATGGCATAGCCGAATTTTATACATTTGTAAGACAAACGCTTATTTTAGAGGGGACCATTATATTTTTCTACCTTTTGCACTTTCGCAAGTTACGTTTCGTAAGTAGGTACTGTAATTTTTGAGCTTTTCCGTAAGTTTTTTTGGCAGCCGTGCCGTATTTAAGTCGTCGATCTTTGGTGTTTTAACCGAACCGTAAAATCTGTCTGCCTGTTGTAATTTTGAGTTTTTACGTAAATTGATTTTGCATTCTTACCGTTTGATTTTTCTTTTTAGATTAACTTTACCGCACCGTATCTCGCTTTTGCTTTTTCTTGCACAGTAATTTCTGCCGCTCCGTTTAATTATTACAAGCTAAGCTTCTTGTTACTTTCTGTTTCACTCATTGTAACGGGTGATTATGTTTCGCTTCCTGCATTTGCTTTCTCGTAGATACCGCTACCGAATCCGATGATTTGCTGTTCCCGCTTAGGGAAATTGCTGTGCGCTTCAATTGTATTTTAGCATCCACCGGTAGCCGGTCGCCGCTTCCAAAGGTACATGGATGTGGATGTAATTTTGGTAGCTAAAACCGTTTTAAGGGCGGTTCCTTGAAAAATAGGTCTGGCATGAATTTCTTTGGGTTTGCGCCATTTTTTAGAATTGAGTGATGCAAAATATGAAGAGTGGTATCATTGAAGGGCAGGTTTCTTCAAAATTTTATTGTATCTTTGGGGGATTTAACTAGAATTACATACGTGGTAATCCTGCTGAACCAGACCCGCTTGTTATCAGAGCGTTGCGCAGAGTTTATTTTTACTGTACTGCAGTCATTTTAGGTTTTTAGGGGTTGCACTGGTTAAAAACAGGTTGGCTGAAGACTCGAATGTTCGAGGAACGTAGGTTCAAAGATATGAGGTGTTAGAATTAGGTCGTTGGTGGTAAGTCGTTGGGTAATATGCTAGAAGTCACGATAGCATCCGCGTCGTACCGTTTACACTAAATAAAAATACAAATATTTCTGTGAAAAAGAAGCAAAGAAGCACCTTGACCAATCGGCGACGATGTCAATCACCTGTAATTTACCTCATGATGGAAATTACATTACTTTCTTGCAAATTACTGAGACAGTGTTAACTCGACCACCAGTGAACAGTGTTGTCACCAGTAGAAGATGACCGTCATTTCGAAAGACCGGTTTAGAGGTTATCAACGTCAACACAGACGAGCTCTTAAATTTCTAAATAAGGTTTAACCCGTAGGCATAAAAGACGACTAGCGAAAGTACGTATATGAAAAGCGAGTCAATAAAATGAAACTATTGGAATTTCCTCAAAGTGAACGGACCTATTATTATACCACACGATGTAATAGTTTCCTGCCGTGGTCCATTTGATCGCCGCTTACCGACGGATTGCGTAATCTGGAGCCATACCTTACAGAATCGGTCATTGCAAGTTAATTAATCTAGACAATAGAAGCGAACTGCATATAAAGGGTGACCATTTTGTCCGGAACATTAGATACATCTTCAAAACAAGATTTGTTGGTATCGAAAATTATAAAATGTTTTATACCTACCAATTTACTTACTTTAAATTTGTGCTCAGTGGCGTACTCCTGCAAGGTGAAGAGGGGCATATTTTTTTTAATGGTAACTACTACAGTTTTCGTTACACATTCTTTTAGTGTACGCTTTTTTGGATTGTCTCAAGCGGAAATGCGACAAGCTTAACCACTTCAAGTGAAATTCTCCTTATCAAATATTTATGTAAATATAAAATAAAATTATTTGAGAAACCAACAGTACAAGCAGGAAATCGCAACCATCAATTTGTAACTACCCCTTACAGTGTGTATCAAGGGGATGGAAATTTGCGATGTCGTGAATGGAAAATTACATTTCCGGGATCTTTAATATCCTTTAATATGCTAGGAGTTCGTTAGTGTTGGCTGGTGTGGTAATTGAATTGTTGTGTTACATGGTCCTTCAAAACTGACCTTCATGTTTCCCCAAGAAGCTGGGACGTTTCCGTTAGATTTCTCTGTGATGGAGAAGTAACCGAAGAACCTGTTGAATTCGAAATGAAAACTGAAAAGCCACTGGCTCAGATAATGACTAAAAAGTGCGTAATTCACACATCAATTACATCGATAGTGATGTAACGAGTTTAAAACCCTTGATTGCTCTACAGTGACCACACATTAAACTGTTAGTTAACAGAATAGTCCACGCGCCTCGGATGGTCGGTGATCCGAACTACCCTCGACCATGACCTACCCAAGACGCCGCCGGTTTCACGCTAAAAACCACCCGTGTGCTTCGATACGAAAAACTCCGCTTCCTCGTCATCGCCTCTTCCTCCTTTAATCCCAAATCGGCCGCCTTATTTGTTTACGTTTCGCATCCGGAACCGACGATGCACTTACGGAATGCACCGCTCGCATGTGTGTCGGGTTAAAGGTGAATCTCGAGCGGTCTCACGTTCGCTCACTAATCACGGAACTTCGTATCTGTCACAAGTCGTACCATTCATCTTGCGAGCGTCCTTTTGATATCCTCGATACATTTTTTCCACTTCGCTTCTTAATTAAATTCCGTATTAGGCGAGGAGGGTCTTACATTAATCACTTGCGAATGAGTTGCGATTTATTGTTGATTATGAAAGAAATTACCATTTTGTTGTTTTTTAGTTCTGTTACGTCGCTTTATATTTCGCTTTGTTGGTTTTTCGATTTCTCTTCCTGAACGAAACTGAAGTATTCGTTTGAATTGAACAGATTGCAGGCAACACAACATGCAGAGTGATGCTGAGATTGCATCTCACTTAAATCACTTTTACTCAAACCTTTGAATATAAAATAAATATATTTTATATTCAAAGCTCAAACTTACTATCGGAAAGGTGGAAGGCAACACTTATTGAATTTGAAAAGCAAAAGAAAGATTATTGAGTGCTTTATCAAAAGTGTATAATGAATCAAAATCCGATAGAGAACTCTTCGGACAAAGGAACCAAGCCGAAGAAAATTCCGTTAACCTAATAGAAAATTTGATATACTCAAAAGTAGCCAGCTCAAATATATTTAAAAGCAACTCCACTCCTTTCCCATATGTGAAAAATATCATTTCGAAGTGTCTGACATAAAGTACGTAAAATAGATTGCTAATTATCCGAACTTTAACCAGTCAAGAAGCTGTCTAAGGTCGTGGATACGGTAACCTTAAACTACTGTATTTCCAGATGGATGTCGCTAAATACTTTTATAACTTCGGCATTTACCTCTGCTCGGATGAAACAGTTTCAAAAAGGACGATTCATACACAAAGAATTGAAGTCACTAATCAATCTAAATGAGTTTAAACATCAAATAGAGAGTAACCACTGGCCAATTTCAAGCAAATCAAAAGAAGAATAACGTTTAAAGCAAATAATAACAACCCCACTCCAGAGACTGAGATTTTCAACTCACACCTTGAACTTTTGACCTATCCCCTTACCTGATGACCTTTAAACCTTGCACATCAAGCTCTGAGGCGTATTCACTTGTCGACCTCAAACTCCAAACCGTTCTCTTAAACCATGAACCTTGGCTCTAAACCTTACTCTTTAAAATTCAAACTGTAAATTATGCGCGTGAAACTTGATACCTTTACGTACCCGGTTATTAGACTTTGAAGCTGACTTGAAATATTCTGTTTTTGGTCTCCGGTGCTTTAATCTTTACGGTATTGAACTGGGGAGAAACAACTACCATTTTTGGTGTACATCAAAAATTCAAATCTAAATTAATTGTCGTTAATTCAAAATAATTCACGTAGGTTCATGTTAATTCACGTTAATTCAAGTTAACTCTCTTTAATTCACATTAATTCAAGTTAATCCACGTTAATTCAAATTAGTTCACGCAATTAAAAATAATTCACGTAAATTCAAATGGTTTCACTCTTATTCAAATTGATTCACGTTAATTCAGAATATTTCACGTTAATTCAAATTAATTCGCGTTAATTCAAATTAATTCAAGTTAATTCAAATTAGTTAACGTTAATTCAAATTAATTCACGTTAATTCAAATTAGTTCACGTTAATTCAAAGCGTTCCACGTAGATTCAAATGGTTTCACCCTTATTCAAATTGATTCGCGTTAATTCAAATGATTTCACGTTAATTTAAATTAATTCGCGTTAATTCAAATTAATTCACGTTAATTCAAATTGATTCAATTTAATTCAAATTGATTCAATTTAATTCAAATTGATTCAATTTAATTCAAATTGATTCAATTTAATTCAAATTGATTCAATTTAATTCAAGTTAATTCACTTTAATTCAAATTTATTCATTTTAATTCAAATTAATTCACGTTAATTCAAATTAGTTCACGTTAATTCAAAATAATCCACGTAGATTCTAATGGTTTCACTCTTATTCAAATTGATTCACGTTAATTTTATTCAAATGATTTCACTTTAATTTAAATTAATTCGCGTTAATTCAAATGATTTCACCTTAATTTAAATTAATTCGCGTTAATTCAAATTAATTCACGTTAATTCAAATTAATTCACGTTAATTCAGATTAGTTCACGTTAATTCAAAGCGATCCACGTAGATTCAAATGGTTTCACCCTTATTCAAATTGATTCGCATTAATTCAAATGATTTCACGTTAATTTAAATTAATTCGCGTTAATTCAAATGATTTCACCTTAATTTAAATTAATTCGCGTTAATTCAAATTAATTCACGTTAATTCAAATTAATTCACGTTAATTCAGATTAGTTCACGTTAATTCAAAGCGATCCACGTAGATTCAAATGGTTTCACCCTTATTCAAATTGATTCGCATTAATTCAAATGATTTCACGTTAATTTAAATTAATTCGCGTTAATTCAAATGATTTCACCTTAATTTAAATTAATTCGCGTTAATTCAAATTAATTCACGTTAATTCAAATTAATTCACGTTAATTCAGATTATTCACGTTAATTCAAATTAATTCAATTAATTCAAATTGTTCGTTAATTCAAATTAATTCACGTTAATTCAAATTAGTTCACGTTAATTCAAAGCGATCCACGTAGATTCAAATGGTTTCACCCTTATTCAAATTGATTCGCATTAATTCAAATGATTTCACGTTAATTTAAATTAATTCGCGTTAATTCAAATGATTTCACCTTAATTTAAATTAATTCGCGTTAATTCAAATTAATTCACGTTAATTCAAATTAATTCACGTTAATTCAGATTAGTTCACGTTAATTCAAAGCGATCCACGTAGATTCAAATGGTTTCACCCTTATTCAAATTGATTCGCATTAATTCAAATGATTTCACGTTAATTTAAATTAATTCGCGTTAATTCAAATGATTTCACCTTAATTTAAATTAATTCGCGTTAATTCAAATTAATCGACGTTAATTCAAATTAATTCACGTTAATTCAAATTAATTCACTTTAATTCAAATTAATTCACGTTAATTCAAATTAATTCATTTTAATTCAAATTAATTCATGTTAATTCAAATTAGTTCACGTTTATTCAAAATAATGCAAGTAGATTCAAATGGTTTCACTCTTATTCAAATTGATACACGTTAATTCAAATGATTTCACGTTAATTCAAATTAATTCACGTTAATTCAAATTAATTCACATGAATTCAAATTAATTCACATTAATTAATTCGTTTTAATTCAAATTAATTCACATTAATTCAAATTAGTTCGCGTTAATTCAAAATCATTCACGTAAATTTAAATTGTTTCACTCTTATTCAAATTCATTCACGTTAATTCAAATTAATTCACGTTAATTCAAATTTATTCATTTTAATTCAAATTAATTCACGTTAATTCAAATTAGTTCACGTTTATTCAAAATAATCCAAGTAGATTCAAATGGTTTCACTCTTATTCAAATTGATTCACGTTAATTCAAATGATTTCACGTTAATTTAAATTAATTCGCGTTAATTCAAATTAATTCACGTTAATTCAAATTGATTCAATTTAATTCAAATTAATTCACGTTAATTCAAATTTATTCATTTTAATTCAAATTAATTCACGTTAATTCAAATTAGTTCACGTTTATTCAAAATAATCCAAGTAGATTCAAATGGTTTCACTCTTATTCAAATTGATTCACGTTAATTCAAATGATTTCACGTTAATTCAAATTAATTCGTTTTAATTCAAATTAATTCACGTTAATTCAAATTAGTTCACGTTAATTCAAAATAGTTCACGTAAATTTAAATTGTTTCACTCTTAGTCAAATTGATTCACGTTAATTCAAATTAATTCACGTTAATTCAAATTGATTCACTTTAATTCAAAGTAATTCACGTTAATTCAAACTAATCCATTCAATTTCCGTAGAGGAAGTACCTTGAGATCGGTTTCGCTTCCCACTAGATTAGTTACGTGAGATAAAAATATATACCCCCCCCCCCCCCGTTCTTATTTCATATAAATTCAAATTATACCACATTAATTCAAATTTTGTAACACATGAATGGACGTTAATTCACTATAATTCTCGTTAATTCTAATTAATTCACGTTAATTCAAATTAATTCAGGCTAATTTAAATAATCTCACGTTAATTTAAATAAATTCACGTTAATTCTCCTGACGTTCTCAAAATCTGTAATAGGTCTCCAAAATTAATTAAGAGCGCCTCTTTTCAGACCACTCACGATTTAAGCGGATCCTATTTACTGCAACCCATTTAATTAGCAACGGTTAATTAAACTTAATTAAATGACCGAATCAAAATTTCCAAATTCGGTAGTCCAGAAATTCGCCATTGTTATCTGGAGTTTCGGATCAAACGTAAAAGACCTTCGATTACGAAATAAACTGCATGACGCGTTAGCTCGTTTTCGCTTAACTAAAATCTGTTAATAATTAATTAACGGAGCTGAAACTCAATTCTCTTCCCACTTCCCTGGGGCGAGAGCTTATTCCAACCCGGCAAAAAACATTTAGAAGGTCTGTCCCGAAACGGTTGGAAACGGAAAATTAATTACAGTATCTCGATTTCTTTATCGGCGACTAAAACGATGCTACAAATTAAAGCAATTACTTCCACCTCATATTTCCAATTTCTGGAAAATACATAAATACCTACTTTAAACTTTTGAAACTTTACATTACTCTTTACTCAGTAACACAATCCTGTAATTTAGATCGCGAAGTATTTTAAAAATCATTATTTCCTGCAACTTTAAGTTGTAACGAAGCACCTATTTTCCGCCTTGAAGTTTACATACTTTGATGACCACCCGGTATGTGAACACTGGATGAACTTCGTTACGAAAACGTATGATTTTAAGAGTTGAAGGTAAGTTAATTGAATTGAATTCCGGAGTTGTGTTTCAGCCGCCATCACCGTAAACAAGATCTGTAATTAATTCGCCGTTTGCAACCGTTTCCGTCAAGATATTTCAATTATCTTTGTTGCGTTCGGAAGATCTTGTCATTTAAAAAACGATGGCGAATAAATGTTTTTGAATTTCAATCGAGTTAAGTCATCATTGGCCGGTTTCATTTTCTTAGGGTAATTTAAAACGACCTTTAAAACTGCAAGACCATTCAGGTTTACGCCTGGGTCAGTTTGATAAGATACCTTTTGACGACCTGAGAAATGGAGTTTAAATAGAAGTGAGAATTTAGAAATTTCATCTCGCACTTTAATTTAATGAGTAGGTAATTTATGGAGTTGCAGAAAACAACATCTGATTAAGTTCAATACCTTGAACGGTGGAAACGCCCATTAGTATGGTAGGAGCATGTAGTCGTAATTTCGCGTTGTATTAAAATGTTTATCTGGCTTTTGCGATAATAACACTTGTTATCGCTTTCATAAGGTGAAATTTAATTAGTTTCTCAAGATAAGCACGTGTTATCGTTAACAACAGGTGTGCCGTTTTTCTCGAAGCTGGCGTTAATCGAATTTGTCGATATTTCGACAGTACTTCTTACTTCTCATTCACCATCCCCCCCCCCCCCATTATCTATGAGGTTTAGCAAATGTAAGTTCTATTACAAGAGTTTGCTTGCACTAAGCTTTATTTTTCAAATTTGGAAGTATTATTTATACAGGGTGGCCCAAAAGCATTTCAAAATTACAAATGGGACACCCTGTATTTTATTTTAATTTTCATTATAATAATAAACGGATATCTGGGACTGCCGTTGCATCACGAAATCATGTAAGGTGGCGCCGCTATTGAAATGAAATTTTGCGCCGTAATTATAGAAGGTGAGGTCTTTCAAAGACCGTTATCCCAATACCCTTGGAGACTTAGACGTAGTTAAAAATGTTCTACACAGGGTATCTAAGAAAAATCAGAGCCTAAAGACCAGAAAACAAGACCCTTAGATGCAGGTGACTAGGAATCAAACCTTAATCAGGCTTGGACTTGGCGGGGATTTCTTGATATTTCCAGATTCTGCGACTCTATCGAAACACTACTTAATTTTGAGGTTCGAATAATCGAAACAGGATAATGTGCGGATGCAAAAGAAGCGGCTAGAAACATTTCCTCAAAATTTATATGAGGGAATCTTACCCCTTGCAACAGCGAAAGTTAAGCACTCGAAAAAAATGAATTACGCGAAAGGGTACCTATTACAAAATTAAAATAATGCGGGACAGGCCGCATAACATTACATAAATCAAAATAAAATTAATTTGAATTAATTACAGGTAAAATACAGGGAAATTTGAATAATGATATAAGAATTTATAAATAATGCATAAGTTGGTCAGTTCTGGACGTTACGCTCTCTGAATTTGGAATACAATTAAAAATCCTTCATTATTATTTTAATTTCTCATTGTAACCCTTCTTCGCATTATGCATTAAATACGCTCTCCCCATTTACATCCTGAGATAAACTCATTAACGCCCTTTGACGGTTTTGCATAAAAATGGCACGTAGAAAAATTCCCAAAAAAAAAATCATAAAAGATTTAATTTGTCGCAACTGACAAATAAATTAAATCCGTTTAGTACAAGGGAGGAAGTGTGTACCTGTCCGCCACCGGAAGTATCGTTACAGTAGGCGAGTTTTCTCAATGGAAACGGCCACAGGAACTGGCCAGCCCAGTCTGACACGACGTAGAGGAAGAAGCGCTTTTTTTCTTCTACGTGTGTATAATTAGGGGTTGTACCTTTACCGAGTTGTATTGTTTATCACATTTTTCGGCAGATATTTTAACGCAGCGTCTCTCAAGTGGGAGACGTTAACTTGGTGAAGAAGATTGCGGTAAATTGAAATAAAATTACATTTAAAGCAATCTCTATAAATTGTTTAATGTGTAATTACACACTTTGTCAGGGGTATTAACATTAGTAATACTCCCAGACTCCCGGATTCTGGACGAGCAATCGCTGCCTAGTCAAGAAGGTAGACAACCGAATTTATAATATAACTCAAGGAAGTTTACAATGAACTAAAAATACTTTCCTGGATGCAGAAGCTACCATGACAGTAAAGAACGTGTGAAAAAGAGAAATACTTTAATTACTGACTAGATCTTTAAAGAATGCAAGAGACCTTGAATAGGGACTATTAAGTATTTCAATTTTCGGGCCACACAATTTCCCACAAAATCTTCCACAAAATGGGTCACCCTAATTTCATTTTTTTTAATTAGCGTTTGGTTTTGAAGTCAATTTTATTGTATCAGACTCATTAGTTGATATTGTTTAAATCATTGCTTTGATTATTTTTTTTATCGTGAAGAATTATACTTGGAAATCATTTGCGCAATATGCGTAAAAGTGTATCTCATGTTTTTCTCCGGTCGTAGATAAGAAGTTTTCTTGTCGCTACGTACTTTCATTTTATTTCAAGGTAAGCACGTGTTATCGCTGAATTGAGCAATTGTTCGTTTAGAAGACGCACAGTAAGTTGTCCCCTAAAGCCCCTCAGAGTGAGTTTTGTCCACAATCAAAAAAAGACCAATACCATAATTGTCATGTGAATCGAACCTGCACTGCGGAAGAGATACTGGGTGTTTTTGAGTTTTCTTTTCAGTTTCTGATCATTTGGATTACCTTTTACGTTGATTTACTTGGATTTTACTTACTTTCCACGCAGTAAGTGGATGTGATCGCAGTTCTACTTGGACCCGCCATTTTAGGAAAGAATATTAGCTATTTGTGCATCGTAAAGTAGTTTTCTTGAAGTTATTGTCACGTTTATGTCTTTATACCCTGACGATTGTAAGGATAACCTGTGGTCGTTTGGTAGTGTAAAGTCATTCGGACTATTGATTCTTATTTAGTATGAATTACAGTTTTTATATCCGATTGCCTCCGTGTCAGACGTTAGCATTGCTTACGCAATATTTTATGTACCGCGCTATTCACTACCCCTTTTATTTGTTTGTTTGCATTGTTGTATGTTACAGATTGCCACAAAGCGTCCTTCTTGAGCTCAACAAGGCCGTTGCGACATGTAGTTCTAGAGGTATTTTCAGCGCATTTTTCAAGAATTAAAAAAGATGCTATTGTTTGTGTTTTGTCCGTCCGTCCGTCCATCCGGACCCACTTCTGCCGTTTCGTACTACTTCTAGGGGAATGGTCTTAGAGTCCTGAAATTTTTTGCAGTAGGTAGCGTATACCTTGAAGGCGTGCCAGTCGGCCATGAAATATCGCTGTCTAAAAGCCCCTCCCCCCCCCCCCCCCACGAATTATATCCTGAGATGCTGTTTTTTGAAAATAAAACGTGTATAACTTTTACATACGACAACCAACAGCTGGTCTCAGATTTTGCATACGCATGCCTTTAGTAATGCCAAGTTAAACTTTAGAAAATGGGGGGGTTAACACATGTTCCACCCCTCATGGTATTCTAATGACAGGTCTCCTCGAAATAAATTGGTTTTTACAAACTATAACTTTCCCATGCGACACTTTTCCGAGATCAGTGAGCGACAGGGCCCGAGAGGGGGGGGGGAGGGGGAATTAATGTTATCTCTCATTGTATTCTAATTAAAGGTCTCAACGAAAGGAACCGTTTTCCAACTACTAACCTTTTTTCGGTTCTTTTATCAAAGTACGTGTGGGGGAGGGGAAGAGGGCGAGTGGAACTAGTTCCATGGTACTCTAACGAAAGGTCTCAACGAAAGGAATTGATTTCTACCAACCATAGCCCTCCTCGACCTCTTATCGTGATCGGGTATATTTCCTTATACCCCATGAACGGATAGTCGGAACAGGGTACTCACAAAGGGCGATTGAGACGTCTGCAAGAAATATATCCATTGGTGACGTCAAAACAACAGCTATTTCGGTAAAAAAAACTGCGTTTTATCTGCACAAGAGCTGTGCAAAACAGGACAGAACCAAAAAATTATCCAGGACTTGATGCTTGGTCTGAAGGTGAAGGAAACAAAGTTAAAGTTCAAAGGATCAAAGCGCGTTGCTTAAGGCTCAAGATTTAAGGTTCAATTCGCGAAACCCAAATATCAAAGCAACAAGTTCGAGATCGAGAGGCCCAAATCCCAAAACCTATGTCTCAAGACTCCAATACCGAGCCTAAAAACAAAAACCCATTAATGCTCAGTACTAAACGCATAAGACTCGATAAACAAAACCCAAAACGCTAATCCTATGACACAATTCTTAAAACCCAAACCCAAACAAGAAACCAGACCTGAACCATAAAGCTTAAGGATGGGAATTGAAAGCAAAAGAGGCGAGGGGTCGGTACCAAAGAATCGGAATTCACTACTCAAGGCTCAAAGCCAGAGAATAGAGCTTGGACGCTTGCACCTGAAAATTCGCACCTTAGAATTGAAACTTCCACTCAATATTTGAGTACAAAAACTCGCGAAAATCCGTAACTCGTGCTCAAAATATGCTTTAGAAGCTTGAAAATGAAATTAGAAACACGAATCCAAGACACGACTCAAAGCTCAAAAAGCTCAAAACCAGCAACCTACTCTCAAATCAAACAAACATTAATACTTTAAAACACTCCAAATCCAAAACTTTGACCTCAAAACCCGAAAATCAACCCTAAAGTCACGAGCTTCATATGTGAGCTTTGGATGTTGGGGTATTGAGTTCCAGTTTTAAGATCTGGAGGGAAGATCCGGAGAATGAAAGCCAGGATTCAGATTTCGGGAAAGGAACTCTACATATTAGAAGCACGGCATAGTAATGATAATTATGAGGTCAGGAAAGTGACGGAACCTAAAAACATAAACACGAAAAAAGAAAAAAAAAAGTAAGAAAATAGGAACAAGAGTCTCCAAGATACAGAAGAAAGACCGAACCGGAACAATAATCTACATACCATAAGTCCAAGAATCAAGAGTGAGGAGCAGAGAACCGAAGACCAGAAAAAAGAAATCACAATCAGAAGTCCGGAGATCAGAAATCAGTGATAAAGATGTAAAACAAAAATCAGGGATCAATAGTCAAAGATTAGGAGACCAGACCAGATACCAACCAACAGAAAAGTGGGGATGAGAGGACTTGGAAAAATTACGAAAAAGGTTCTACAAGTGGGAAGTGGGTCTCAGGCGAACCACACAGGAGAACAAAAATGAAGGGAATCGGAATAGGGAGCGGTGGAGCGAGAAAGCGAACTGCTAAAGCAACGCACGCGACAAAAAACGGAGCCGAGTATGGAAGAACTAACAAGAAGAGACAATTCAATTGCAACAACCTCGAAATCAGGAGAGACATTTACACTGAACTGCCGCAAAATTATGAGGTTCAGATTTGGAAATGAGGAAGGGCGATAAGCAGAAGAAGAAGGGAGGTAAAATAATACAGATCATCTGCGAATGTATGGAGGTGGAAACAATGAAGAAAAGCACGAAAAAAAATTAGACGAAAATGAATGGAGAGATAAAAAAGACAAAGACAAATCAAGTTGCGCCTCTTTATATTTCTCACTCGACGTAGAGCGTTTAAATTTAGTATTCTCGCTCTATCTAGGTATTTCTTTTGTAAACCCGTTTAGTTTAGATGTCAGTTATTTCTATAGTAGATTTGCTATTTCCTTAGTTCTTTGGTTCGCCCCTAGAGGTCGTGATCTTTTTTCTTTTCTGCATACACATTCCCTGTACTTCTTTCCTTCAGAGACGATCTGGCCATCATATTTGTTGCGTGCAAGTTTTTCTCGATACGCCGTTACTTTTTACTCGACTTAGTGTCTACCTTTTTTGGTTATCAGTATATCTCTTTGGAGTATTTTCTTTCTATTTATGATGTGCTGTGCCTGTGCTCCATTGAATACGCTTTGCATATTTGTGTTTGCAAGGAATTAGTGGGAGGTATGGATTTCAGCATTTTTCTTAATAGGTACGTATTTTTTAGGGTTTATCTTCCCTCAAAGTTCCCTTAAACTTCTCTCTTAACTTCTTATACTTTACTCTTTTGGATTACTTTTCCGTTATTCTACCTAAAATTACCTACGCAGAACGTGGATAACATCGCAATTTTACCTGGACAAGCCATCTTAGCGAGATTGACATTGGCGACGTTACGTGAGACATCACATTACCTACTTCGAAAATGTACAGCTGGAGATGTACCTAATCGTTCATGTCTAACTGCAAGTATTTACGAAACCTTTTGGAGAATATTAGCTTTGTGAATCGTTTCGATATTCTGATCCTACGTAATTTTCTTTTGTCGTTACCGATTACGATTCTTAATTACGTTATTTGTATCACTCCGAAGAATTTGTTCATACTATCTTATTCACATTTTGAATTAGGGCAAATTACATTGCTGTTTTATAGAAATTTAGTTATACACCGATTTGTACGGATGATCCGTGGTTGAGTCAAAATTTTGCTTTTGCTAGTGTAAAGTCATTATTATTAATTCAGATTGAGTATTAATTACGGTTATAGTCTAGGATTTACCTGATTAGTATCGGACGTTAAACATTCACTATCCCTCTTGTTTGTGTGGTGTTATCTGTTACAGATAAGGCAGAAAAGCGCCGTGACTTTAGGAGGAAGTTTGAAGACATTATTATTATATTACGGCTTATGGATAATCCGCGCGGCTCCACTATTTATTTATTTTTAGTCCGGATCCCTTTAATATAGAGTCACGAATTTTCATTGAGAGCTTGTCAATAGTGCATGTAATTAAATTATGGTGTTTGTAATTTTTTAATAACACTGGGAATAATTAATTTTAAGGTTGAAAGTCTTTGCAGATAAAACCACGATAGTAAATCCGTGTTTTTCTACCTTTACACCATCATATTTCTTTTTCTAAGAACGATATCGTTACAATTATTCCGGTGTCTTAAACTAGAATTATATGGGCTTCCAATTATAAGTATATAATAACTAATATAACATAACTAACATAACTAACCTGGTATTAGTGCAGCTGTATATCGCGCATTAATTATCCGCGCAGAGTAAAATTCATTACACGACTTACTTTTTTGATTTTTCTGGAAATGTATCACATATTTCGAATGAATTGTGGCCAAATGACACAAAAATGTTTTTCATTTTTCATGTTAATTAGCACCTAATCATGCAATATGTTTGATTGTAACTGCTGACCTTGCTCTGCTAAGTTAATGGACATAACTTCACGGGCCCCAAAGAAAGCTAACCGGTAGGGTCGGGGGACGATGGGGGACTAAAACGAGCAAAATGAGTCAGGAAAAAAACGAAAAATAGTCAAGAAGCAGAACGCAATAAACAAATATGAGAGTGAGATCCAAAAATCAGAAAAAGGCGGCGAAAATTTTAAATTGAAAAAACAACTTATTTATTATTTTGTCAGAAAGCGAGAGAAATATTGGTCAAAAGGGGATGAGGAGATCAGAAACCTACAATCAATTTATTTAAGTGGCGTATTTTCTTATTTCTCTCTAGTAGGTACTGATGTGGCAAGAAAGTAACTGCTTAATAACCTCGGTAAATATTGAATATTTCAAAATATGACTTAGATAGGCAGTGTCAACCAGTGAGGGTTATTTATTGACGCAATGTAAATGTAGGTACATTTCCCAACATTTTGCGTACTAAATCCCGTCCATAAATTTGCTTTAATGTTGTCACTTTCAAATTTGTACAAAATAGGCACGGTTATTTTTGGCATAAGCCTTTTTGCCGAATACCCGCAGTTGCGGTGGGAGCTTATCAACTTTAAATATTTGGACACGTACTTCATCAAGGGTGATGCGTGGTAATAAGAATGCTTGCTGGGATACATTTCATCTCATAAGTGAAGATGAATCTGCTCCGTGTGTTCGTCTATCTTCCACTAGCCTTCCTCGCTTCACAGGCCGTAAGTCTAAACTATGTGTAACAATTCACAGGTAAAGTTGTCATTTCAGGCAACACCCGAGGAAATTGCCAATGCGTGGCGAAAGCAAATCGCACCATTCGAAACTGTTTGTGCTTGCGAAAGTGGTTCGAGTGTCGAAAACATACAGTCAACATGGGCCAGCTTTACCTACCCCACCAATCCGTGCTTCAAGTGCTACTTTCCGTGCCTGTACAGAAAACTGGGATTGGTCCTGCCGGACGGTTCCATTAACAGAGACGTTATGATTAAAACAGTCTTGGGGGTGACAGGGACGATTTACGATACGTGTATGGCACCGGTTGTGAAGTGCCTGGATCCATGCTACAAGATTTGGGCATTCGACTACTGCGTTAGTTACGTTATGAATTATACCGCGGTAAAGCCCGCCATCACCGCCTGCACGTAACAGAACTATCAATTAATCTTGATTGACGCCATTTAACAGTTTTACAAAAAATAAAACTACAAGAACCAACCTTTATGTGTATCTTCCCTCTTTATAAAATCATCCTCATCCACTGTTCTCTATCTTCCAGTATTTTATTCCTGTTTTTCTTTATCTACTTCTATTCCCATAGCATGTGCTCGATCTCTTCCTCTTTCTTTCCACAAGGTCCCCATTTCCTTTCTTCCTCTTACCTCCACGTCTCCTTCCCCCTCCCCGCGTTTCCGCATCATAAACGTTGCTATTACTATTGCTTCAAGTTTATTCTATTTCTTCATTTTTCCCATACCTCCGTTCCGAAGATAAGCACCCCTCTGAAAGCTGCAAGATAAATGTATTTTCTTATTCTAAAATAGATTTTGGGTCTCCCCTCTCCTATTTCCTCGACACTTTTTTTATTCCCTTATGGTGATCATTTGCCCCATTATTTCGTTGTATCTGGTACCCTATACATTTGTCTTCCTTTCACCTTCCCCCATTCGATCATCTTCGATTTTCCGGCATTTAACTCCACCCTCTTTCTTTCCTATTAGTTCAATGTGTATTCCTTCCCGGATATTTTACTGACAGCCTTTTCCTCGACTGGTAGGATTACGCTGGAACCGCAGGGGGGCATTGTGGCCGAATGTGAGGACCATTGGGCATTGGGCCCCTCTTGTTAGGCTCCGGGATGGCGCATCTCTTACAGTTTAGAACCACGCCCTTAGGGTAGTCCAAGATCTAGACGAGGATCATGGAGGACCTTTTGTGGTAACATGGAGGGTTCTATTGAAATTCAATTCGAGAGATCCCTTTAAAAGACCCGGGACAGAGCAACACAGAGACCATGCCAACTTTGGCTATGGAGGCACTTCTGGGACCAGAGCATGTACACTTAGCTGTAGAGGCAGAGGCCCGCAAGGGCTCCATACGGCTAAACGATAGAGACTAGTGGAAGGATTGAGACAGTGTTGGGGATCTGGACATTCTCCCGCACAGGGATCTTTGGCTAAACTTCTAGAGTATTGGGTGTATCAAATTGAGATTTGGTACAAGTAAATGGTATGTGAAGAGGAAAGTTTTCGCACATTGTTCTTTTTTCGCTCACTTCCGATTTCACCGGAAATGGTTCAGGATTCGAATTTTTAAATGGAATAAATACCCTGTATATTTTTATATTTTTGGATTTCTGAAACAATTCTGAATCAGCATGTGACCTTTTTAAAACTATTTACGACTACCTAATTTTTTTAAACATTTCTTAATATTGCATTTAGGTGCCCATTATCGGACCCAAACTAATCTAAGGACCTTAGGTGATATCCAAAAATTACAGTCGCAAAGTTTTAGTGGCTAATATGAGAGTATTTGGCAAAAGAACCGAACGATGTCAAGTTTGACTCAGAAATCCAAATATGAAAAAATACACAGGGTGTTCCATTTGAAAATTCAAAACCTGGAGGTGGAACCTTTAGAGGCCCTGAACCGTCTGTAATTTCTGATACCCTTTAAAACCTTTGACGCTTATGAAACTGTCAGGAAACCATCAAAACCGCAAACACCTGACATTCTTGAACCGTTTAAAATTTTTGAGGCCCTTAAGCCCCTTGAAAACTTTTAAACACTTTCAACCCGACACCTTTGGCGTTGATTACCACGAAATACGTCATTAAAAGAGTAGGAACTCTTTAGTGCAACCAACATCTTGATCTACACATAAGGAAGACATCCCAACAGCTTCTAAGAGGTTCTGAAAGTCTATGAAAATCTACCAACAAAAAAATTTAGCATGAGAACTCATATCTAGGTCTTGATTAAACAGGCGAAACAAAATTTATTCGACAAAATAATGCAATCAAACTGAAAAAAAATAGTGACTCAGGGCCAAAGTGCAAATACCACGCAACAAGCGATCGATTGAAACAATTGATTAAAGAAAGCAGCTGATGTCACTTTACTTCGTTGATTTCAGTTAAATTTTTACAGATACAAAATTGCCTCTTTGATGGCGGAAAAACTCTCTTTTCTCTCTCTCTCTCTCGTTTCTGTGGTTCATGTTCCAAGTTCCAATTTGTGAGCTTCCGGTTTTGAGTGCCAAACCTCCGAGTTTCAACCTTTAATTTCAGGATCCGTTTTCTGACCGAAAATATAATTTGCGATTTACGACGTCTGATTTTTCGTCTCTGATTTCCGACTGATATCGGCAATTTACAGATTTTCAGATTGTAGATTAGAAGTTAGAAATCAGAAATAACCATATTAAGGAAAGTAGTTGATAAGCTTTATAACTGTTAAAGAGCAGTCTCTTAGGGCATCCAAGACCCTTAAGAGAGACCCGAAAAGCGTTTCAGAAGCTTTTAGGTTCCTTGAGATCCTCTCTCTAAGAACTGAGCTTTTAGTAGCAGCCTTAACCGACTCCACAATTCCAAAGTGCGTCTGGCATATTTCTGGTATCAATATTAAAGTTCAGTATAAGAACTCTTATGTTGGTCGTAATTCGGGCTCGATTAAACACACAATAGATCATCAACAGATGAAACAAGGTTTACTCAACAAAATAAAGCAATCAAACTGAAAGGGATCAAATACCGCGTAGTAAGCGATCGATTGAAACAAATTAATTAAAGACATCTGACGCATAAAACAACTGATGTCACTTTACTTGGTCGATTGCAGTGAAATTTTTACAGATACAAAATTGGCTCTTTGATGGTGGAAAAACTCCCTTTAACTTATACTGAAAGCTTAAAAAAAGGCTTCTTTAAGGCATTTGGCCTTGGAGATTCAGCGTTGGGTAGCCCTGAAATTCCGCATCACAGTGTTTGTGGTTTATGTACCAAGTTCCAGTTTTTGAGCTTCCGGTTTTGCGTGCCAAACCATGAGTTTCGAGGGGTGCAGGGCAGGTTCTGGAATTATGAAACCTGGTTTTTACTTCGAGTTTCGATATTTTTTTTTTTTTCCGAGTTTCAACCTTCAATTTCAGGATCCTTTTTCTGATCGCAAATTATAATTTCCGATTTACGATGTCTGATTTTTGGTCTCTCATTTCCGACTGGTCTCAGCAGATTTTCAGATCGTAGATTAGAAGTCAGAAATCAGAAACAACCATATTAAGGATCTTAGAAAGTAGTTAAGCTTTATAACTGTTAAAGAGCAAACAGTTTCTTAGGGCATTCAAGACCCCTAAGAGAGACCCCAAAAGCGTTTTTAACCGACTCCAGAATTCCAAAGAACGCCTGGCATATCTCAGGTATCAACAGTAAAGTTCAGCATAAGGACTCTTATGTAGGTCGTAATTCGGGCTCGATTAAACACACAACAGATCAAAAACAGATGAAGCAAGGTTTACTCGACAAAATCAAGCAATCAAACAAAGGGATCAGGGCCAAAGTACAAATACAGCGCAGTAAGCGATCGATTGAAACAATTTAAAGAAGTCTTAATTACCATGAAGTGTTAATAATCCAAAAACTCCGGTTGTAACTGTGATTTCGTTGATTGCACGTAAATTCTTAGATACAATTATAGTAAAATTGGCTCTTTGGTGGTAGAAAGACTTACTTGAAACTCTTAAATAAAGGCTTCCTTACTACTAGACTAACTTCTGTTCTCAGCAGTTTAAACTTTTTCAAATCGTAGATTGGAAGTCAGAAATAAGTGGTCGGAGGGGAACATTAGACGAAGGGGGATGAGGAGAAGAAACAGAGGAAGTGGAGGTGAAGAGGGGTTTAAGGCGAGAAGAAAAAAGAGAAAGAATAAGGGTCCGAATCAAAAGAGGATAGAACCTTTTTTATCGACAAGATTTTCACTTACAATTTAACTATTTATTTTCAGTTGTGTAATTTTTTTTATTTTTGTCTGATACCTACTGATATGGCAAGAAAGTAAGTTCGTAATATCAGAAAATATTTAAAGGCTTGGGAAATGCCACCTTCACCCTTATTACCAAATACTTAAACGTGCGGTGGGAGTTTTTGGCTTATCAACTTTAAATATTTGGACAATTACGTCATCAAGGGCGCTATATGGTATTCATGCTTTCTGGGATACATTCCAACTCATAAGTGAAGATGAATAGAAGAAGAATAATTCTCGCGGCTTAGTCAGGATTCGAACAACAGCCCTTCTCAAATTTCGATTCAGGAATAGTTTGCTTCGCTACATACGTCTGTATTCATTTCTTTGCCCATATATTGCCGTGAGGCCGTGCCAAAACGGAACCAACGCAACATTCGCGAGCAGTTGCCCTTTTCCACCAATCTCAAACCGTCAATATTATCTGTTAACGTTGCGGCGGCTCTATGCAGAAGGCACCGACGCATGGCGACTCGATTCTACTGTTGCCAAAAGTTTCACATTCTAAGCGCGGATGGTTATCGCCATTAAACCGAATCGCGCCTATTATTCGTATGAAGCGGTTAGACAATTTTACACATTTGGACTATAACCCAAATATACCTTAAAAAACTGAGAAGCGGAGCATCGGCTCCTAATCAATAACCACGTTCCAGTCCTGATGTTCTTCGCAGAGGACGTTCACTTAATTAGTGTAGTTGGCCTTTGTTTAAATAACTTCATTTAACGTTTGTTTGAAATGCCGTAAACGTTTCCGCCAGTATCATTGTAAATCGTACGCTATCGTGACATTTCCAAGTTTATTTTTATACTGTGTGCATGCGCAAATATTTGCTACCTAAAGAAGGTTGGCGCACCATGGTTGTGATGTTTACACGGATTGTTTGACTGATATTTACGTGTATTTCCGAAACTAAAAGTGTGGGAGGGGGGGGGGGGGCATTTTATACCCCAATGCAATACCTCTCTTTCTAAGGTGCAGGTGGTAAAAAGGAGTGGGTCTGAATGAATAAACACCAAGCAATATACCGGGTGGTTATTTTAGAACAAAAGTCTAAATAAGTTTTTTTTTTATTATACCTGAATCACAATCTCCGTTTTAAACACTCAAATGCGTGCGAAAAAGGGCCTTTAAAACACACGTGCTTTAAAGTTGCTAAGTTGCTAAGTAACGATACTTCAAGTATGACTTTTGAAACTGTCATCTGGATGAAATAAAAAAATCCTCTTAGGTCGCTTTCTGTAAATGCAGAACATTTCTTTGGCTTTTGTACCTATCCTTTGGTTGAAGCTTTCACAAACACGCGTAATTTAGGGTATGCTTCCAAATCTGTTCCACTTTTTAATCGCAGCATTGCTTTAAAGTTTTGAATGAATGCACCAAAAGGTAGAAGATTTAAATACCTTTGACATTTCCTGCATATATGCCAGCATTATCGATGCACTTTATTCGTAAATAACTTCCTATTCATCCATGGAAACAACTTTTCATATTCTTTATAATAGGCTTTACTGGATTTGGATTTTACACCTACTAACGTGTGTTTAGATTTTACAACAATCGATTTAATGGACGGTGTATTATCTTTTTCAACGGAAATCGTTTAATTCACAAAGACGGTGATTTTTATAAGCAAACGTCAAGTGACATTTCCATGACAATCGTGAAATTACGAACACCCAGCCCACTGAATTAGACATGTATTCGAGTATAACGTCAATATGACTTCATTGTATTTCCTATTTTTAAATTATACTGCAGGTATAATAAAAAATACTATAAGATACACGTGTATAATTGGTCTTTAAAGCACTTGCAACGTTAAAGGCACTCCGCTTTGCGTCGTGCCCTTTAACTCGTTGCGCGTGCTTTAAAGACTTGATTATACACTTGTATCTTAATATACTATTGGAGAAAACAATACTGCATCTGTTCACACTGTTACTTATAATTTTCCGTTTTTCAAAACCGTAGAAATCGACAAAATAGAAAATTATATTTTTATAGATCAGTGATGCTTTGGAATCTTTTAACAAACTACAAGCGCATCGCATCTACTTGTTTGACGTCGAACGATTTTCAAATCTAATTCTATTTCTATTTCCAGCATAAAACAACGTTAACGTTTCCACTTTCTCTTCCATTAAATACATGATAACCAATTTTATGACTAAGTAATTTATAAACAAGTATAAATTTAATAAACGACAAAGGCAAATAATGAACAGAGATCGCTCTTTGTTTTTAGGTAATTCCAAAGCATATCTGATTTATTGTAAAACGAACCATTTCATCTGGCGATTTCTACGGTTTTAAAAAATGGAAATGTATAATGTATGAACAGCTGCAGTATTTTTTCTCTAAAAAAAACCTATTTAGATTTTTGCTCTAAAATAATTAGGGGAGCTAGTAATTGACTGTAAAGAAATTACCATTGAAATCCCTATGCTGCGTCGCGCTAAGCACCACCCTGTATAGAAGAACAGAAATGACGAAATTAAGAATAGAGGGTAGAGACAAAGAAATTGAACTGGTAAAGAAATGCAGACAAGGGAAAGAAAAGATGGGGTAAAGGGAAGAAAATATGAATCGGTGTTCGGACGTCAGAGTCCGAAAATCGAAATTCGGAAATCGGCAAGTCAAAAGTCAAAAGTCAGAAGTCAAGTCAAAAGTCAGAAGTCAGAAGTCAAAAGTCAGAAGTCAGAAGTCAAAAGTCAGAAGTCAAAAGTCAGAAGTCAAAAGTCAGAAGTCAAAAGTCAGAAGTCAAAAGTCAGAAGTCAAAAGTCAAAAGTCAGAAGTCAAATGTCAGAAGTTAAAAGTCAAAAGACAAAAGTCAAAAGTCAAAAGTCAAAAGTCAAAAGTCAAATGTCAGAAGTCAAAAGTCAGTAGTCAAAAGTCAGAAGCCAGAAGTCAAAAGTCAGAGGTCAAAATTCAGAGGTCAAAAGTCAGAAGTCAAAAATCAGAAGTCAAAAGTCGGAAGTCAAAAGTTGGAAGTCAAAAGTCAGAAGTCAAAAGTCAGAAGTCAAAAGTCAGAAGTCAGAAGTCAAAAGTCAGAAGTCAAAAGTCAGAAGTCAAAAGTCAGAAGTCAAAAGTCAGAAGTCAAAAGTCAGAAGTCAAAAGTCAGAAGTCAAAAGTTAGAAGTCAAAAGTCAGAAGTCAAAAGTCAGAAGTCAAAAGTCAGAAGTCAAAAGTCAGAAGTCAAAAGTCAGAAGTCAAAAGTCAGAAGTCAAAAGTCAGAAGTCAAAAGTCAGAAGTCAAAAGTCAGAAGTCAAAAGTCAGAAGTCAAAAGTCAGAAGTCAAAAGTCAGAAGTCAAAAGTCAGAAGTCAAAAGTCAGAAGTCAAAAGTCAGAAGTCAAAAGTTAGAAGTCAAAAGTCAGAAGTCAAAAGTCAGAAGTCAAAAGTCAGAAGTCAAAAGTCAGAAGTCAAAAGTCAGAAGTCAAAAGTCAGAAGTCAAAAGTCAGAAGTCAAAAGTCAAAAGTCAGAAGTCAAAAGTCAGAAGTTAAAAGTTAAAAGTCAAAAGTCAAAAATCAAAAGTCAAAAGTCAAAAGTCAAAAGTCAAAAGTCAAAAGTCAAATGTCAGAAGTCAAAAGTCAGTAGTCAAAAGTCAGAAGTCAGAAGTCAGAAGTCAAAAGTCAGAGGTCAAAATTCAGAGGTCAAAAGTCAGAAGTCAAAAATCAGAAGTCAAAAGTCGGAAGTCAAAAGTTGGAAGTCAAAAGTCAGAAGTCAAAAGGCAGAAGTCAAAAGGCAGAAGTCAAAAGTCAGAAGTCAAGTCAGAAGTCAAAAGTCAGAAGTCGGAAGGAGAACGTCGAAAGTCGGGCGTCGGAGGTCGGAAGGCAGAAATCGGGTGTCGGAAGTCAAACATCAAAAATCAGAAGTCATCAGTTAGCAGTCAGAGGTCGAAGGTCAGAGTTCAAAGGTCAAACGTCAATGGTCAAAGGTCAGAGGTTAGAGACAGCGATCAGCGCTTAGTCAGATCAAAGATCAGATAGAGATCAGAGATCAGAAATCAGAGATCAGAGATCAGAGATCAGAGGTCAGAAATCAGATCAGAGATCAGAGGTCAGACGTCAGAGGTCAGAGGTCAGTGGTCAGTGATCAGAATTCAGAAGTCAGAGATCAGAGATCAGAGGTCAGAGCTCAGTTGTCAGTGGTCAGTGATCACAAGTCAGAAGTCAGAGATCATAAATACATAAATTCAGAAATTAAACATTCAGAGATTAGAATCAGAATTGAGAAACGAGACACGAGAAATGAGAATCTGAAATGGGAAATGTGGAAGGGGAAATGGAAAATGGGAAATGGAAAATGGGAAATGGAAAATGGGAAATGGAAAATGGGAAATGGGAAATGGGAAATGGGAAATGGGAAATGGGAAATGGGAAATGGGAAATGGAAAATGGGAAATGGAAATGGAAAATGGGAAATGGAAAATGGGAAATGGAAAATGGGAAATGGAAAATGGGAAATGGAAAATGGGAAATGGAAAATGGGAAATGGAAAATGGGAAATGGAAAATGGGAAATGGAAAATGGGAAATGGGAAATGGAAAATGGGAAATGGAAAATGGGAAATGGAAAATGGGAAATGGAAAATGGGAAATGGAAAATGGGAAATGGGAAATGGAAAATGGGAAATGGAAAATGGGAAATGGAAAATGGGAAATTGAAAATGGGAAATGGAAGATGGAAAATGGGAAATGGAAAATGGGAAATGGAAAATGGGAAATGGAAAATGGGAAATGGAAAATGGGAAATGGAAAATGGGAAATGTAAAATGGAAAATGGGGAATGGAAAATGGGAAATGGAAAATGGGAAATGGAAAATGGGAAATGGAAAATGGGAAATGGAAAATGGGAAATGGAAAATGGGAAATGGAAAATGGGAAATGGAAAATGGGAAATGGAAAATGGGAAATGGAAAATGGGAAATGGGAAATGGGAAATGGGAAATGGAAAATGGGAAATAGGAAATGGAAAATGGAGAATGGAAAATGGAAAATGGGAAATGGAAAATGGGAAATGGAAAATGAGAAATGGGAAAGGGGAATTGGGAAATGTGAAATAGCAAACCGAAAATGGAGAATGAGGAACGGGAAATGGGAAATGGAAAATGAAAAATGAGAAAGGGGAGATGGGAATTGGGAATTGGAAAATGGGATATGGGAAATGGAAAATAAGAAATATGGAATGGAAAATAGGAAATGGGTAATGTGAATAGGAAATTGGCAATGGGAAATGGAAACTTGGACGTAGGAAATTGGTAAAGGGAAACGTGATACTGAAAATAGGAAATAGGAAATACGAAATGGTAATGGGAAATGGTAATGGGAAATGGTAATGGGAAATGGTAATGGGAAATGGTAATGGGGAATGGTAATGGGAAATGGGAAATGAGAAATGGGAAATGAGAAGTGGGAAGTGGGAAATGGGAAATGGGAAATGGAAAATGGGAAATGGAAAATGGGAAATGGGAAATGGAAAATGGGAAATGAGAAATGAGAAATGAGAAATGAGAAATGAGAAATGAGAAATGAGAAATGAGAAATGAGAAATGAGAAATGAGACATGAGAAATGAGAAATGAGAAATGAGAAATGGGAATCGGAAAATGGGTAAAGGGAAATGGGAATTTGGAAGTGAAATTGTTTCTCGGGAACGAAAAGAGACAGAAATGTTAAATCTTCGCTAATCATATCTCCGAGTTCAAAAATCAGTGCTATTGAATATGAGCCGAACTAAACGTCGCGTCTCCAAACGCGAGCTGATTTAATTAGGTACGAGTGGTGCACGAAGAATTCTCTTACTAAAAATCGCATGCGTTTGTATCTTGTTTTATATACAGGTAATTTACGAAGGGGGCAATTATAATGTTTGCTCTAGACGCAATTTGCGCACGCTACGCCACTGCCTTTATGCACTACTTTTAACCTATGTAAAGAGATAATTGCGGTGACAGATGTTTACTAATCATCGCACAAAATCGGTCGATATCTCTCGGTGTATGTGCATACCAAATATGTGAAAGAACGACCAATGGATGTAAAAATGGTAGTAAGGGCCAGACCTGGAAATAAGGAATAGAGGAAAAGAGAAAGGAGGTTGCAAACCATGCATAAGGGCGATTAGGAGACAACGGGAAAGAAGGGAGAAAAATAAAAGCGGTCCGAGTAGAATATCGGTCCAAATATTTAAGTGCTGCGATGGAATATTTTGTATGTTCAAGTGAATTACCTAGAATAAATTAACCTATTTTGAGTAGCGGAATTTTTTATTTTTGTTTGGTACTGATGGCAAGGATCTCAGCAAACAATAAATATTTATAAGGAAGGTTTAGCTAGACAGTGTTAACAAGAGACTAAGCAAATTTCCTGTTACCTTCGGAATACACTTCACGGCAAAGTAGGACATTGCCCTTATTCAAGGACCATGGGTTGCTAAATGAGGAGTTACAGGTCACAAAAGGAACCGTTTTCTTTGAAACGAAGGGAAAACCCTATAACTAGGATTTAAGTTCCTAGCCATCGTAAAGCTCTTCTGCTGCCATTGTCAAAATTATTACTTAAATTTTGATTCCAGGTTTTATATCTTTTATCCTAGGTTAAGTAACAGTCAAATAAATACTATGAAACATTAAAATAATAGCTTACATATTTTCATGAACCTTTATCATTTCAATTTCATTTAAATTTTCAAAATGAATTTACAACAAAAAACTAGAAACTTCTCCGTTACCGGAATTCCGAAGTAAATCCCGTTTTAGCGCATTTCCACAAAAAAAATGCGCTGTTGTGGCCACTTTGTCCGTCCGTCCGTCCGCTCGTTCGCTGAGACGCTACTAGTTCTTTATCTTAAGGGTTATTGTTTTTTACGTGCTCCATAATTTTACACTTTTGCCGTTTATTAACGATCCTAGAGATCGTTTATAATTTTGTATTACTGTCTGTCGTCTGTCTGTTGGTCTGTCCGTCTGTTCCTTTGTCTATCTGTCCGTGTGAACGATAACTTTGTTTAGAAATATCCGATCGTTTTGACATCTCCGTTAGTTATGAACTGAATTGCATGAAATTCAATCTGGGCATAGTGTTTTAGCCATATAATACGCAATGCCAAAAGTTGAGTCGAATGGATTCAAAATTCACAGTGCCCTTTTCGCATCTCGACCATTTATAAACCGAATTGCAAACTTTTTTATTTATAAAAGTATTTCAATGAAATTTGATATTATAGGCACTTGGAATAAAGGAAAATCTAACGCCAGTTTCAAAATTTGGTTTTGCGCATGCGCAGTGTCAACTTTTTTATTTATGGAAGTATTTAAAAAAAATTTGATACATAGGCGCCTGAAACAAAGGAAAATCTAACGTTAGTTTCAAAATTTAGATTTGCGCATGCGCAATTCTAACTTTCTTATTTAGAAAAACATTGAAATGAAATTCTTCTTATCAACTGAAATTGAAGTAGCACGTCAAAAATGGATTGCACATTTGAAACGCTATCTTTCATATTTGTGGCCGGATTTTTACGATTTTAACAGAAGTTGCATCTTACAAATGGGAAATGAATGCAAGTGGAAATGCGCTTTTTGTAAAACGTTCACGATTACTTTTTTGCTTGTTAACTTTTTAGGTACTTTAAGTTTAGAATACTACGCGATTTGCAGAACTAGTAAAAATTGTAATTACGACAAGCTACCAAAGTACAGTTTGTGACGCCTAAGTGACTCAAATCAAATGGAGAATCGTACTTGGACCCATGTTATGTAAGAAGTGCGTCTTTGCTCTGCTAACAAGGGTAATGTCGATAATGATCATCTTTTCGCAGGTCTAATGAGGACAATTTATGTGTAACGCATGTACACTGCCAATTTTAGTACACTATTGTTACATACATAGCTCCCATGGCGAAAATTTCGGTGACCTTTAACTATGTACTTATCATAATATGAAGAGCGGAAGTCTAAGACAAAACGAAGAATGATATTTTTAGTGCGGTTTTTACAGGATAGGGTCAATTTGCAGAAACGAGTCAGTTGGAGAGTGTATTGTCACCATATACGCACAACAATATAATACAAACATTAAATTATCATGTGACTTTAATATAAAAAAAAAACCTTATTCCACGGATTCAAACGTACTTTTTCTAAACCTCCCTAAACGTAAGCGTGTTTGTAACGTGTGCAACAATTGATCAGTTCGTAAGTGCGTTTACATTTGTCAGGCATCTTGTCAGCCTTTTCCATGCAGAACTCCACAATTTCGTTGGTCATCCTATCTATAGTTTGAACGATCAGCTCCTCGTTGCCGGTACCGTCATTGTTTATAACCTTAAATCCGTTAAACACGCACCAAAGGAAACATTTGAAGTTCTCATCGTCGGCCATCTGAACCGACTCCCAATATTGATCAACGTACTCTTGCTTGACCCCCGTCGATTTTAAGCACTCCGGATGTTCTTGCTTCGTGCGCTCCCTCCATTCGTCCAAAATGTCTCTGGTGGTTTTCTGAAATGGTGCATTGCCAAGCCAATGTGGGATTTATTAGGTTTGCACTTACGTTAGTTGAAAAGGCCGACACGAAGATCGCCGCAGAAATGAAGAATAGCACCTTCAGAGTCCAGATCATGGCTAAAAATCCGTGAGAGCCCATTCAATTTGCTATATATATACCGTACGTCTTTTCCCATAAGATCCCGACTAGAATACTAAAGCAATTTTTTGCTCATGATTGTTTACGAATAAAATATAGTTATGTGAACATTCCACAATGAACAATTTGGTTTCAGTAAAATAAATGTACTTATGCCCTGTAAACAAATTTACATTGTATGTTGTTATTTCTGATTTTCAAAATGTTTAGGTAAACTGCTTCACAGAATGAATTGCTTTCTTCTACGACCTTCCTGAAAATGAGGTTATAACGTATAATTTAGAGGCATGATAAATAATAAGGATATAGATCATTGTACGTTTGGAAGTGATAATTATCTATACAAATGTCAATCAACAGACCTGCCTTATTTTCATTTCGAAATTCACAAGATCGTAGAAAAAGTATAGTAAGTAATTCGGTTGTGATAGGTACACGCATATTACAGGTTCGTAGAATTGTGCGATTTTTCTTCTAACCTGTAATACCACCATTACAACCTTATGACGTAATATACCATTTTATGTCATTCAAAGTAAGACTACCAAATTTATGATTCACTTAAATTGGGTCTGTGATATGGTTTTTTATCTATCAACCGTCCAAAGACGGTATAACTATACAAAGGTGGTCAGGAATACATTTCATAGTTATCAAATTGCGAATTTTTTGTTATTTTATTTGTTTAAATAATCCAGTGTGTAGGTAATATGTACGACAGTCACACATGCATACAACCGTAGGTACTTGTCGGGTTTGAACCCGATGTATAGCCGAAAAAGGGATTTACTAACTGCGGTAACGGAGAAGTTTCCTGTTTTTTGTTCTAAATTGATTTTGAAAATTTAAATAAAATAGAAATGATAAGGAGTCATGAAAGTACATGCACAAATGAAACAAGACTTTGGAAAAATTATTTCGGTCGGCGTGTGACGTCACTTGACCCTGAGGCAGTACATACAACTACTGTGTTGTGTACTGAATATGTAAACTTAAGTAATATTTCTCAGTCACTTATCGGCGGATTTTATTTTTGTTTGAGCAATTTTTCAGTTTTGATGTATGTTTGATGTCATTAGGTTAAATATTGTATTATCAATATCATGAAACTTTCCATTGCTCGTCTATTGTACAGGGTGGACAACTAAGAATGTGAGGTACTGTATCTGAGAATCTATTCATCGTAGAGGCTTGCGGATAAAAAAGTTATTACTAAAACGGCCACGAGCTAAACATGGAAAATATTTTTAAGTTTCTGAAATGACCGCTAGGGGGCGTAACTGCAATCTGGAATCTAAAAAAGTGATGTTTCTGTGAATTCCGCTATATGAACCTAACAAAAAAATGTCCGGTCTTTGAAGTCGATGATAATCTGAACCATTTTTTTTGACAATTTTTCTTGTATCTCTAAACATAAAGTGGCGGGGGGGGGGGGGTATTCAAAAGTCTCTGTAAAGAACACCCTGTATCTTCGAAACGGCTGACCTGATTTAAACAAACTCGGATTAGTTCAAAAGAGCTATTCTTCAGCTACAAATATTATAATATTTGAAGTTTTGTTAGTTTCACATATCACCGCTTGAGGGCTTTGTTCGACATTCCGACAGAAATTCTCAAATTTCTCAAAATATTAAATGTATTGGTTCGATTTTTGTTCATGAAAAAGTAGCTAAATGATGCTTAAACAAGCTCGCGAAAACAGCATCTCGATATCTTGAAATTTTGAGAGTATAAAACTTTCTTTGGCCTAAATTTTAGGTTAGGAACAAGATATTGAGATGCGGTTTTCGCGAGCTTTATTAGGCATCATTTAGCTACTTTTTTATGAAAAAAAATCGAACCAATGCATTTAATTTTTTTGAGAAAATTAACCATTTCTGTCGGAATGTCGAGAAAAGCCCTCAAGCGGTGATATGTGAAACTAACAAAACTTAAAATAGTATAATATTTGTAGTTGAAGAATAGCTCTTTTGAACTAACCGACGTTTGTTTAAATCGGCTCAGCCGTTTCGAAGATACAGGGTTTTCTTTACGGAAACCTTTGAATACCCCCACCACTTCACTTTTAGAGATACAGGAATAATTGTCAAACAAAAAAGGTTCAGATTATCGTCGTCTTCAAAGATCGGACATTTTTTTGTTAGGAAAAATTCACAGAAAAATCACCTTTTTACATTTTAGATTGCAGTTATGCCCCCTAGCGGCCATTTCAGAAACTTAAAAATATTTTCCAGGTTTTTCTTGTGGCCATTTTAGTAATAACTTTTTTACCGCAAGCCTTTACGATGGACAGGTTTCCAGATACAGTACCTCGCAGTCTTATTTAGCCATCCTGTACAACAAGCATGTGGAGTGTAGCTATCTGTGCAACTCTTTCTGCATATACTCAATATCTCACGAATTGGACCAAATTTGTGAAAACGGTTTCTTACAGATTTGTCACATTAAAAACTTGAAACACCATTGCCAAAAAATGGCTCGGTAAATTCTTGAACCTTCTCTATATTTTAGCAATTGATAGGTGTGCATCTTTTTTAGTTCTATCTATAATAATCGTCCTATAAAGGTTTTTTTATTAGGTATGCCAGAATCACAATTTTTGTTTTGGACACTCAAACGCGTGCGAAATCGGGCCTTTAAAACACAATTGCCTTGCAGGTGGTTAAGTAACGTTACTTCAAATATGACCTATGAAACTCTCATCTGGGACTGAAATAAAAAATCTTCTTAGATCCGTTTCTGTAAACAGAAAAGATTTATTTGGCTTGTACCTATCCTTTGTTCCTAATTTGTTCCATTTCTTAATCGCAGCATTTTTGAAGTTTTAAATGAATGCGCCAAAGGATAGAAGATTTAAAATACATTTGAATTTCCTTTATATATGCTCTTTCGTAAGATGCTTCCTATGCATGAACGAACCTTTCATATTCTTTACTGGATTTGGATTTTGCACCTACCAACTTTCCTTCTGCTTTTGTAACAAGCCACTGAATGAACGCTTTATTCTCTTTTTCAACTGAACTCATTTTATTTACAAAGACGGTGATTTTTATTAGCAAACGTCAAGTGACATTTCCGTGGCAATAATGGAAATACGAATAACCAGCCCACTCAATTAGATATGTATTCGAGTTTAACTTCAATATGATGTTATGTTATCTTTCCCTTATTTTTAAATTGTATTGCATGTATAAATAAATGGGAAAGAATTTGAAAGCGAGTGGGGTTTCGCACAACCCCTATATCCTCTCAAGCAAATAACGATTTCCTCCTTTTCTGTCTCTTCTCCTAAATTGACACCCTGAATTTAAATGACGGACGTTGTAAAAATTTGCGTCTCATAATGGGGTAGCTGACTTTTTTATGAAAAATGCGCCTCCTCGGACGTCTGACGTCAATTATGTCGTTTGTCCTTGGTGAGTTCGAAGGCGATTCAGTTAGGTAGGTTATAGATAGTTGGTCGATTCAACTTCGTAAATTGGAACGAACTAATGCTCATTTTGTATAAATTTATACATGGGCTACATTAAAGTCACTAGATATAGAAAGTACCGCAATCATCCGCCATTTTTGGGCAAATTTGCTGCCAACTTAAAAAAATTGACAAATAAAATCTGAATGGCTGTAATTTTTTAATAACCTAACTTCATAGTACTGTCATGTTTTATAATAGTACATTATATACCAAGGTAGAGAAGTCCAGTATTATTGCCTGAGCACCAAGATTACATCTCGTGGCGCTTGTCTAGACTTCTCTACCGTGGTATATATACTATTTTTTTCACTACTAGCACTTGAAGTCCTCGAAATTAACATATTATATTGATAAGAAAGTGAACGGTTGGACAGAATTTTTTGTTTACTAATTTAACATGTCAATCAAGTACGTGGAAGTACAAGTCAAACAGGCCGTATTTTGTTCTGTCATTGAAATTCGAAGAGAAATTTCGTTCGATTTTTTTCAAAATGTGATAATTTTAGGTATGTAATTTCTCTGGAAATGGCGGATGGTGGCAATCATTCATTTTAGAGAACTTGTGTAAGCGTTTATTGAGCGAAATTTTGGTTGTGTTTTCTAAAAGTGACAGCGTGACATTTCTCATTATTGACTACTAGTTAATAATGTCCACATTATTAACCACTTTGGACAAATGCCGAGAAAGCCTACTTTCCAAGTAGAAAAAAGGTTAATAATCATGTCATCACACGCTAGTAGTGAAAAAAAATATATACAGATATCTCCAAACAGGTGGAATAATCCCTAACATTAAAGTTACTAGAATCTGGTAACTTCCGCCATTTTTGGGCAAAAATCATGCGTTCTCTCTCTAACACACGGGCCCAATGGATTGCGGTACTTTCTATATTTAGTGACTTTAGGCTACATACATTTCATGAACACCTGACATGAATAGAAAAATGTGACATGAAAACTCTATCTGGGATACACTTTGGGTTCAATTAAATACACAGTTTTTGCCGACAAAAATTTATTCCGCAAAACATTTATTTTATTTTATTTGCCTTTATTTTTGAGTGGGCGGGGTTTCAGCCAAGGCTGTTCTACCAACCCAACCCACTATACATTTACAAATATGCATGCCCGAACCCGGATTCGAACCAGGGACCCTTAGAACTACAGTTCAGCTTTAAATGAATTGTGCCGCACGGTCCGGCGCATGAAAAAACGAAAAACAAAATTAAACAAGACGCTCAGAGAAAGAAAGCCTGTTTTTTTACACATACTCCGCACGCAGACGTTGACATACGAATTAAATAAAGAAATCGTAAATACAGTTATAAATAATCCAATCAATCTGGTCGTAACAAATTTGCGATATTCATGCACCTTGAAATTGACACACACACACTCTGAACTTCTTTTGCACCCTTTATTACAATACTGACGAACTACGTTGTCACATACGCAGTGTGACTGCCCGAAGAAGTTTAGCGTGAAAAAATGTATATGCTCCCAAACCGTCGTAAAAGAACTGTGGGGCTAAGTATTTCGGGAAAAAGATGAAAAGAATGGATGTTGAAACTTGTTTATTAGCAAGCCTTATTGTATGAGAGGTCGGCGCGTAACTGCCGGCCTCGGATTGTTTATTCCCTCAGGTCGGTTTTTCCACATTCCAACCAAAACTATTCTATTGTGTTAGGGGCTGTAACGGACCGGTCGAGCACGCTAAAATCACGTGCTCGGGTCGTGCTTGGCGGGTGACGCTACAACACCCCCTTGCCAGAATTTTGGTTTATACAAAAATTTGAAATAGTAAGTGACACAAACGATACTGTTTAAAATAATACAGGTTTTGAAACTTAGAACTAGAATAATACACATATGTACATATATACAACATAGTCAAAAAAAATCTGCGAATTGTCACTTCGTCACGGCTATTTCACCACACTTCCACCAAACCCGCTTGAAAACGATCGGGAAAACGCACTTTCCTGTTGGATGTCCTTCTTTCTTGGACGGCGCCTTCCGGCGTGTTTTCCGGTGCTCTAGGGGCGGGTGTAGCTGGTATTGGCGAGTTGTCAGGGTTGTCGTTGGTGAGGGTGTAGGCTGGTTTGAGACGATCTATTGACACAGTGACGTTTTTGCCATTTACATTGACAACAAACGTCTTAGCGTCCCGGCTTACCACTTGGAACGGACCGTCGTAAACGTATTGCAGGCAATTCCTAGCTGCGTCGTGACGTATGAAGACGTGCTCTGCGGATAGCATGTCCTTGAAGATAAAGGTTCGTTTCTCACCATGACGACGTCCTGGTGCAGGGCGTAGTTGTTGGAAATGCTGCCGTAGTTCCTGGACAATTTCGGATTCGTGGTGTTGTGGTCCAGTGGCTGTCGATAAAAATTCTCCGGGCAGACGTACATTTTCACCGAGTACCATTTCCGCCGATGTTGCCTGAATATCCTCTCGCCAGGCCGCTCGAATTCCAAGTAGTACCGACGGGAGGATTTTGGTCCACGTTTGTGTTTCGTGACACTTTATGGCGGATTTAAGTTGACGATGTAGCCTCTCTACCATACCGTTGGATTGAGGGTGATATCCGGTTGTCCTTAGGTGAATTGAACCTGTCAAATTGCAAATTTCTTTGAACAGATTCGACTCAAATTGACGTCCCTGATCCGTGGTAATTCTCAGTGGCACTCCGAATCTTGATACCCAGCCGGTGTAAAAAGCTCGAGCAACGGTAGCGGCTTCCTGGTTTTCCATTGGGTATGCTTCCGGCCAGCGTGTGAATCTATCGACGCACGTTAGGCAATATCGGCACCCTTCCGAGACAGGCATCACGATGATATCGATGTGGACGTGTTCAAAGCGCCGTGACGGAAAGTCGAACTTGCCCAGGGGTGCGGATACGTGCCTGGTGGTTTTGGCGCGCTGACACTGGATGCACGCTCGTGCCATTCTTGCGACGTCTGCTTTTATTTTCGGCCATACAAACCGCTGACTAACGAGGCGAACAGTGGCTTTAATTCCCGGATGCGACAGCTGATGTACCGAGTTGAACGCTGCTTGACGAAATGCAGGTGTGACGAACGGTCTAGCTCGGGTCGTCGAAACGTCGCAGTAGACTTCCTTGCTACTTCCGGGAAGCGATATTTTCCTTAGTTGCAGACCGGATTCGGACTCTATGAACTTCTCCAATTCTTCATCCGTCTCTTGGGAGTCTGCGAGTGCCTGGTATTCCATTGTTGAGGCCATTTCGTCGATCCGCGAGAGGGCGTCGGCCACCACGTTTTCTTGCCCGGGTATATGCCGTATGTCCGTGGTAAATTGTCCGATAAAATCCAAATAACGGAATTGTCTCGGCGTGCATTTGTCGAGCTTTTGGTGGAAAGCGAAGGTGATCGGTTTGTGATCTGTAAAGATCGTAAAACTCCTTGCTTCCACCATATGCCTGAAGTGTTTGATTGCCATATATATTGCCAGTAGTTCTCTGTCGTAGTTTGTGTCGGGCTCAACTTTTTGGAATAGAATCCTAACGGCTGCCATTCTCCGTTGACGCGCTGTTGTAGGACAGCTCCCGCTGCGGTGTTGGACGCGTCGGAAGCAATCGCTAAAGGCGCGTTATTCTTAGGATGTGCGAGTAGCGTAGCGCTCGAGAGTTGCTGTTTGCAGGCGTTGAAAGCGTCCTCGGCCTGCGTTGTCCAGGTTACGGGGTTGTTACCTTTAATTTTGCCGTGTAGCAAGTTGTGCAATGGAGCTTGAATTTCGGTAGCCCTTGGAATAAATCTACGATAAAAGTTTATCATACCTAGGAACTGCCTCAATTTCTTCGCCGTCTCGGGTTTTGCGAAAGACATGAGCGCTTCTACTTTCGCCGGATGTGGTGATGTACCGTTGTGTGATACGCGATAGCCCAAGAATTCGACGGTTTCCCGTCCGAATACGCATTTGGATGGATTTATAACTATCCCGTACTCCTGGAGACGTGTAAATAGGAGGTGTAGGTGCTCCTTATGTTCGTGCTCGTTTTCCGACGCGACTAAAATGTCGTCCAAGTACGCGTAGGCGAAATCCAATCCTTGCAGAACACGGTCGATGAAGCGCTGAAAAGTTTGGCCGGCATTGCATAACCCAAACGACATGAACGGGAACTCGTAAAGGCCGAACGGTGTAATTATAGCCGTCTTTTCAACGTCCTCTTCCGCCACCGGAATTTGATTGTAGGCGCGTACCAGGTCGATTTTGGAAAATATCAGTTTTCCGTGGAGCGTCTGAGCGAAATCCTCCAAGTGTGGAACGGGGTATCGATCTGGTATCGTGCGCGCGTTTAAGGCGCGGTAATCGCAGGGACGCCATTCGTCATTTTGTTTGGCCACCAAGTGTAATGGTGATGACCATGGACTGGAAGAAGGCCTCGTTAATCCCATCTTCGACATGGTGTCGAATTCTTTCTTCGCAATTTTTAACTTCTCCGGTGCGAGGCGGCGTGGTTTACTGCTGACAGGTGGACCGAGAGTCGTCTTAATTTGATGTTGGACGTTGTGCTTACGTTCACGGAACGTGCCGACGGGTCGAGTGATGTCTGGGAAACTTTGAAGGATTTGGTGATAGGCGGATGTGCCGCAGACCGTCTTGATGGAGGGAACGTCACACGTTGTCACCTGACCTTTAGAGATCACGTTCGTGCTCTGGTCGAGCAAACGGCCGTTTTTTACGTCCACTAATAGGCCGAAGTAGGCAAGAAAATCAGCGCCGATAATGGGTCGCGAAACGTCGGCGATTACGAATTGCCAGGTGAAATCGCGTCTTAACCCGAGGTTTAAATTTAGTAATAACGTTCCATAAGTATTAATGATCGTACCGTTTGCCGCGGAAAGTTCGTAGTCCGATTTTTCGCAAGATTTACCAACGAGTTGTTTTGGGAACACGCATAGATCGGCACCGGTGTCCACAAGGAATTGTGTTTTGGATTCGCGATCGGTTATAAACAGGCGGCTCGTCGCGGGGCCACTGTCGCTGGTTGCCATTAGCGATCGCCCCCCTCGTTTCCCGCTTGGAACGAGCAGGGAGGGTCGCATTTTTTGGCGTCGGTGTCGAAACGCCAATGATACCAACAAATTTTCTTCCCTGGTCCACGACTGACGGAGCGGGCTCGTGAGCGCGACCTGGGTCGTCGATTTTCATATCCGGTGTCTCGTGAAAATGGGGCTCGTCCAGATAGGGCCGCGATTTCGTTGCGCATAATTTCCATCAGTTCTTGTTTCAACGATTTGGCAATTTGGTTTAGCTTCTGGTCAAGGGAATCCACGGCGCCGTCCTGTCTCGCGTGGACTGGTACGATCTGGCCGTTGGGCGCCGCATGCTCAATGACACTGTCCGCTAACTCTGCCACCTCGTCGAGCTGAGTGTTCTTCTGGGTGGCCAGGATCATTTGTATATTTCTGGGCATGCGGCTTACCCATAGTGTCCTTAAAAGTTGGTCGTCCGTAGTCGGTCCCGCAAGTTGGCGTAAATGGCGGAGGAATTGGGAAGGTCTACGGTCCCCTAACTCTTCTCTTTCTAGGAGGCGACGGATTTTATCCTCTTGCGACGAGGAAAGTCTTCGTGTGAGTTCGCTCTTTAGTTTGTCGTACGGAGCTGTAGTCGGTGGATTTCTTTCCAATAAACAAAACCACATTTCCGGATCGGACGCACAAAATTCCGGTAAGCGCATCGCGACGCGATCTACCGATACCATGAGGGCTGGCGTTGAACTTTCACCGTCGTTGGCCATGTTTCCTTGCGCACTGGCGTTGAATGTCCTTTCCGCGAAATATCCTGCCGCACTTTACGCGATAATCACGTCGGGGTCACCAATTTGTGGGGCTAAGTATTTCGGGAAAAAGATGAAAAGAATGGATGTTGAAACTTGTTTATTAGCAAGCCTTATTGTATGAGAGGTCGGCGCGTAACTGCCGGCCTCGGATTGTTTATTCCCTCAGGTCGGTTTTTCCACATTCCAACCAAAACTATTCTATTGTGTTAGGGGCTGTAACGGACCGGTCGAGCACGCTAAAATCACGTGCTCGGGTCGTGCTTGGCGGGTGACGCTACAGAACAAAAGAAACCGCGTCTTTTAATTGTTTTCAGTATACATATAAAGAAACACAACTACCGCCATAAAACAAACTCCTTTCTCAGTTCTCAATTCATAAAACACGCAAATTTGACCAGTTGTGCCTTACACCTTATCTAAATTGAACAATTAGAAAGGGAACAAATTTAATCGCATTCAATAAACATTTCTAAAAGGAAAGACAAATACTGAGACACAAATTCAAGTAAAGTAAACCAGCTTTGTGCTTGTTCATAAATAGTCTTTAGAGTTCTAGAGATTATCTTCCCTTTTGAATAGTCGAGGCTTTAAAGACTTTAAGGTCTTTAGGGATCTTAACAACCTTTTTTGCGTGTATGACTGAAGCATTGATAATTTTTGTGTGTGGACTGTATGAATGTAATTATTGCTTGCTAGGCTCTTGTACATATAACAGGGACGTTGAAAGAATATCGATATTAATGATTGACTAAAAGTACAAATAAAGAAACTACAAGAGGGCGGGAGCTACCGCAGTTGTTTAAAAATTCAACCGAAAGATTGTTGGAGGCAAAATAAATAAAGCAAGGAAAAATAAACATAAACCTAAGATGTGCGAATACGCAAAACGGTTAAAACCGAAGACTTTTTCACAGTCACTGTATACAGGGCATTGTTGTGCTGTAAGATGTGTTGCCTACCCATAGGAGTATGCCATTACTGAGCCCTGCTAAGTGATTGAGTACCTGATAGACTGTCATTCAGGTTTTAACATTCAGGTTGCATGCCTTCTTTTTAACTTTTAAGGTTTCATGTTAAGATATTTATGCTCATACGTTTTGGAGTGACTTTGGTCAATCAGTGAAATGTTGCAACATTGGTCTATTGATTTGCTAACAAGGATTTAGCATGGTTGCAGTGTTGATAATGATAATCTTTTCGCAGCTTTAATGAGGATAATATTTGTAATGAATGAGCACTCCAAATTTTAGTGTAGGTACTTTTGTTGCATACATAACTCCCATGGTGTGAATTTTGATGACCTTGTCATAATTGCAAATTTGAAGAACGGAAATCTAAGACAAAACAAATAGTTAAGATACAGGCTCCCAAAGAGGGCAGGTATCGTGATTATAAATACAACAGCATGTCAACCGACGTCATTGAGACCAAGTATAAAACAAACGTCAAATAATTCATTGGACTTTATTATAAACAAATAGTCGCCATTCAACTGATCTAAACATACTTTGCAGAAAACTGCTTAAACGTAAATGTGATGGTAGCGTGTGCCACAATAGACCAGTTCATAGACACGTTCGCACTTGTCGGTCTTAGTGTCAATCTTTGCAGTGCAGAATTCCACTATTTCGGAGGTCATTCTGTCTACATATTGCACGACAAGCTCCTTGTTGGCGTTACCGTCATTATTCATAAGCTTAAATCCGTTAAACACGCACCAAAGGTAGCATTTGAAATTCTCATCGTCGACCATCTCGACCGACTCCCAATATTGATTCACGTACTCCTCCTTGACCCCCGTCGATTTTAGGCATTCTGGATGTTCCTCCTTCGTGCGCTCCTTCCATTCGTCCATAATTGCTCTGGTGGTTTTCTGAAATGGTGCGTTGCTAACCAAATGTGAATTTTATGTTTTGCACTTACGTTACTTGAAAAGGCCAACACCGCAGAGATCACCGCAGAAATGATGATTAGCACATTCAGAGTCGACATGATGGCGAAAAGTGAACGAGAGCCCGTTCAATTTGCTATAAATACAGTGCGGTTTTTCCCACACGGCCTCCACACGTAGCTATACTAAAGCAATTGTGTGCAACTGGTTTCCCAGGAAAAGTTAAGGTAATATCATCGTTAAACGTGTGAATAATTGGATACCCGTCTCCCTTGAGATGACGTTGTTGTTGCTAGGCCTCCTTCCGTCTTGTTCCGATTGTTGGTTTTTCTTAAGTGAATAGAATGGGATGTACATTTGGTACAATTTACGGTATATCTAACAGGAAACACGCAGGGTTTTTGAGCTATTTAAGGTTTTCAAAACCTTTGGAAAGTTGTAATGGTATTACAAACCTCAATCAAATGGGTATAGAACGGACTTTGAGTTCTACAGGTATAAACTTGATTTTTATATGAGTATTTTTTGACCCACAAAATCTGGTTACAATTCCCATATCATAATTGGTGTTAAAATATTTAAACAAAATAAAGTTCTCAAAGAACCAAGCAAAGAACACTATTGATCCAATAACGTTAATTACAATATCATAATATCCCTGGGTGATCACTTTTTTTTTACTCCTAACCTAATATCACATCAACTTTGACTTAATTAATTTTGTACCTACATGCACTACTACACTATTAAACATAACTGAGAATGTGTTCATAAACTGAAATTTTTATATAACGACGAAATATAGTGCATTCAAACAAAAAATGAATGAACCTTTCTCTATTAAGATTTGTTCAATTGCAAATAAAAATAGGAAACTAGTTTTCTATTTTAAACTCTCAACAAATAACAGTAGTGACTTACGGTCCCGCTAACTGAATTTTTTAATTAATTAATTTCCTTATCGCGTATCACTTGGAATAGAAGAAGGAAAACGTTTCAAGATTAAGTCGCTTGCCGACTTTTAAACGTAAGCTGTACACACTTGACCGCTATTTATTCATTTCAAACTAATTCTGTTTTTGTAAGTATTAAAAAACAAGCTGACGAAGTGTACGCTATCGATACCACTCGAGGCATTTAAATTGGCGAAGACACTTTCAGATACCCCACTTGGGCTCGCTGTGCGCTTTTCTGTTTATATTTATCATCAGGGGAACCAACGCAATTTTGGAGACTGGCGTCTGTTTGTGTGCAATAGGCGATCACCATCTTTTGTTTATAATAAAATTTACGTCTCGGTTACACGGAACCGCGACGTTAGTGAGGTCCGCTGCTATGGTAACAATTCACGCGTTCTAAGTGTGTATGTTTACTGTTAATAACTTATCCCGCGCCTACTATCCGCACAGAATGGGATGTATGCAATTTTACTCACGTGTAAAGTTTAAAAAACAAATTTAAACTACGAAGTAAGTATACTATACAGGGTATCCTAGAGAATATTGAATATTTCTGGAATATTTATTTATTTATTTTATCTATGAACATAACAGGTTGTATTAATTTAAAAAAAACTATTCGAAATTATAAGGAATATAAAAAAAATATGTTAAGAGTTTTTAAATAAAAAAGACAAAGGAAAACAAAAGAAAGAATAAAAAAGAAAAATGCTGTGAAAAATTTTTTTACAGTTCTTGAATATTGTCACACGATCTTGCAAACTGCCTTAGGGACATATAAAAAATATACCAGAAACATTCAGAAAGGTATATTTCAGCTTATATTAAATATACGTAGAATATACATGTGCTTTGTATATGCGAATGAGGATTTGGTGAACAGACTTGAAAGAATATTCTACATTTATTTTGAATATTCTTAGAACATGATGCATATACATATACCGACCACTTGGGATATTCTCAGAATACACTTAAGAATATTCTCAATTTATTCTGAATATTCTTTGTATATAAATTCGAACATAAACTTGAAAAAACGGTTCTTCTCAATATTCTTACAACATGCTCTGCACTTGACCCATTACTACTCTACCAGCTACCTACTTATGCAATTTAGAAGTACGAATATTCACATGACATTCATCAGGTTACCTTACAATAGGTATGTAGTATTCAATACAATTCACAGATCATCAATGGAATATAATCCGAACAGATAACATTTAACTTATCGGTATGCCATAATTATAAGGCGTATTAGAGGCTACGAACTTATAAGAATGAAACATCACATAATTCCAATTATTTACCCTAGAGGTGGTGTATACTGGACAATATCGTACTAAATGGAAATTTTTGCAGTGGCGACATCTAAATTAAGTTTCCCGAAGTTTAGCGTAGCAAGTGCATAATTGACCACCTATAATAAATATAGGATACTCTTTGATATAATGCTTAATTCAAAATAAGTGTCTAACATAAAAGACATTTTGTGTATTATAATTAAGGTATGAAGTTGAAACGTGATTGTGACAAAACTCATACATCCAAGGGAATGTTTTAATAGAATATTCAACACCGAAATGCTGAATATCCTTGGAATATGCCAGACGGACATAGAACATTCTATGGATATTTAGAATACTCGCATTCCTCCTAGCATGTTAAAAGAATATTCTAAGAAAGTTACCTGGGGTGCTCAAGAGTACACTCATAGTTGGCGAATATGTCCACACACTCAACTAATCTCTATATCTAATCTTTTAACTCAGCTAGAAAGCTCTCATTAAAATTACATTCAAACGAAACGTAAGTTGCTCTTTCTAGCTGGGTAAATACAGAAAATCACATATAATATAGTTCCCCTGTAAGTAATTTCCGAATCCTAAGGGTTTCTTTTTGCTGAGATCCGATTAGCAAAGAAATTGTCAAAAAACTCAAACTCCCTTAAGAAGCCGGTTGAAATAGCCAAACATTTACCTTAAGTGCACACAAGTAAAGATAACGATTTCCCCCTTTTATGCCGCGCAGCTGTTATACCAAATTTTCCCCTAAAGTGGGTACCCTGAGTTGAATTGACGTTCTTTTTAGAAATTTCTGTATCGTGACAGAAAAGTTGATTCTTTGATAAAGGTACGATGATAGCCGTCTTGTCGTAGCCTGTGCCCTTGGTGAGTTCGAAGAGGACGGCAGTTTATTTGCGCAGTTATAACTAGTTGCTCTAGATTTAATTAACGTATCAACTCAAAAGAAAATCACCCGGTATACACTTCGAATTAATTACTTAAAATATTATTTAACTGTTTGACGCGCGATCAATCGTGGCTTTGTGCCTATAATTCCAATACGGCTCCCCGCGTAATGCCCAAGAGGCTATTTTTGAATTATTGCTGTCTTTCTTTGCAGGTGCCCTTCTTAATCTGTTTTTCTGACCGCGCAACACAATGCTCTCGAGATCTATCGCGTAAGGCCCCCCGGCCTTTTTCCACGGACGCTCCCTTTCCTTTAAAAAAATACGCCTAGTTTTGGTTTCGTGTTAATTGTTCCACCAGCAGAATTCATTTCTCTCATCTCCAGAAGAGCAATTTGTGAGCAACCCCAATCGCCAATCGGAGTATTCGGAGGTGCAGGAGCGCTCAGCACCAGCTCGAGGCGGGAGGCTCCCAGGTGAGTTACCTAATTAATTGGCGATGGTCGCGGATAAGCATTATGCGGGTCACTTTGTAATTCGGCGCAAGCCTGCTGAGGGGCCAGAACAAGTGAGGGATGAAAATATCAACCCTTACGAACCCCCGTCATTACACACCGCACTATATTCTGTGTGTTTCGAAGGAAAATCAATCATTCAAGAACCATTCGATTTAGGTACGAAATTACCTCTAGAGGGTGTTACGTCTGCGTATGTAAATGGGCGGTACAAGAGCACTTTTTCGAAACAATCCGAGGGTTCAACCTGTTTCGTTTGCGAGTCACCCTCAAAAACTCGGTAAAATTTGCATTTCTTCTTTAACTTTTTTCTCGGCAATCACAGGGTTACAAAAACTGGGGGCACAGCTTTGAATAGGTTTTGGGGTATGATCTTTTCGATTTTGCAAAAGTTTTGTTAAAATTCCTACCACGAAAGGAGGTGCCCTTAATGGCGATGCGAGAATAATCTCTAGTATTTGGGGGTTTTTGAACCTGAAAATGACGATTTGAAAGTAATTTTCGAAAATTCGAAAAAAAATGCCACCGCATTTCTTGGCTTGGCAAAGAAAATGAAAAGAATTACACGACATTTGCTATACTCTTTTGAAGATTGGTCCTTCGAGTTACAAAGTGTCCCCCGTCTACTAGTGAGTCGTGTAATTTCGTATGTGGTTAGTTGAAAATGTCGTCGATATTATGATGCTTGTTAATACAATCAAATTAATTCCTCTTTATTCTTTATTAATTAATTAATTAATTAATTAATAATTAATTAATTAATTTACTTATTATTTATTTATTGCGTGTAAGAGGTGTAATGAGGCTTAGGAACTTTAAACAATCAGATCAAAGATCAGTAATAAAAGGCCTCTAATGAATTTTCAAGCTTTCAAATCGTTTGAACCTTCAAAATCTTCAATCCTGCACTAAACCATATAATTTTGTTGTTGTTACCCGAACTAGATTTGTATAAAAGATAATTTGCCTGGCTAAACTGTTCATCCGTTTGTGATAAAGCTTTGGGGAATGGTTGGAGGTATGCCCGCGAAGGTTTCTGACATAACACTTCTCGAAATTCCAACGGGAACGAGACCGGAAAGAAACGGTATTTTATCGGGAACGGGAGAAACGTGATTTACCGTGAACGTGGTACGGTAACGGGAAAAAACGGGATTTTATCGGAAGCGGGTTTTCCCAAAGGCGATACGAAGTTGGCCCGTACGTATAGTAAAATTTGTCGGCATAGTCACATGACAAAATGAGTCAAAAAACTGTGACGAATATCAAAATCTACTGGAGAATTTGAATAATAACCTATCAAACAATTTCTTACGGTCACTGTATAGAGAGCAGTGTCGTGCTCACAGGCGTACTGTAAGCTGTGTTGCCTAACCGTAGGGATATATCATCATAGAGCTTTGCTGAGTGACTGGGTGATTGAGGTAATCCACCCCCACATGTTGTAATTACAATATTGTTATCATAAGTTTCATTAAATTACTCAGTAATCTAATTTGCCTGTGAGGTAGAAACACATCTATGGCGTTCTTCAATTGATAAGATGGCCGGTGGACCCCCCCCCCAATGAATTTTCCTTGCACAATATTGAGACCTAAGGTCGATGATTTCTTCTCAGGTATATCGACATAGAAAGCACAATCCGGTAGGTAATAATGAAGATGAAAGTAAGCCAGAAGTAAAAACCCTAAAAATGATTATTCAAAGTCAAAAAGTAGATGCATAATTTTTGTTAACATACCGAAAAACGGCCTTAGAATTTGTAAAATACATCTGCAAATGCGTCATCGAAATGTTGAAAGCAAAATAACAAGATACAATACAGCATAACCAAAAATCCCAAAAAAGCTGACAAAAATTATCGAGTAGGTAACTGTAGTGGTGTTTTCGTCTGCACGTAATGATCGAATCTCGTCTTTGTAAAAAGACGTGCGTGCGCCGAAAGAAATTAAAGAAAACTCTGCACGACCTCCGTCGGCAAAACCAAGAACTATGTGAAAGAAACATATACTAAGAAGAATAACAAATTAACTACAGGAGCACTTTACACTTAAACTAGTGGATTACAAATGATGGCGTAAGGATATAAAAATTATACTAATAATGGGTACATGTAGGAATGATGGGAACTTTAATTCCACAAGTGACAGACGCAAAGAACCTTGAAGATTTTCCTAAGCCATGTAATTGCCAGACGTGCTTCAGAGAATTGGTATGTCCCTGTAAAAGGTTGGAAATAATGCGTAAGTAATTTAAAGAAGTAGTAATACATTTTCATGTTGTTTGCCTTCAATGAATCAATAAAATTTTCTTTAAATAATAAAATCGAGGCATTGTGTGAGAAGTTATACTCAAACAAAGAATCTAGCAACGTGTCAGCCATTTTTAAATATGGCGACCAACGACCATGATCAATGTTCTGTAAGTTCCTATAGGTGTTTAGTAAGGTTCCCTTCAAGTTTCTCTCACACTTCTCTGGAGTTTCTTCCAAATTTCTTCTCAATTTTATCTCTTTTCGAGTAGGTAGGTACCTAAAATTCGTTTCACTTTCACCAAAATTCCAAACAGTTAGTTATCGAATTTGTAATTAACACCTGATGCAATTCTAGGTACGAACAAAATATGTAAACATGAAAACTACTATCAGGGTCGTAATTCGGGTTCGATTAATCACAAAACCAACCATTTACAGATAAAACAAGTTTGTTTGACAAAACACATTCAGGTTAAAAGAAAATAGGCACTCAGGACCAACGACCATGTACCACACACATACAAACGACCGATAAACCATTAATTATTAAAGCAAATCAATTCGTGTCAATAATCAAAGATATCTGGTCACTTTGAAACTGACGCACAAAAACAATCGACACCAACACTGCTTCACGAACTCTACTTCACTTTCACTTAAATCTTATTTTAACGAACCGCCTTTCTTATAGTTCTAATTGTTGGAACAACTCACCGCATGACAAACCAACGCCATACACCTTTATAACGTCGACTTCAAACTTTCTTCAAACTCTCTCAAACGGCGACAACACGTCCTTATCTTGAAATTTAATTAGTGTACGCAGCGATAGGAAAGCTTCTTCAATACCACCGGAGAAAGGCATGTGATAAACTTTTACAAATACTACGCAAATAATTGCCAGATGATTAAACAAGGCGATTATTTTTACAAAATCTCTAAAGAACATTCACATTTAAAGTTAAAATTGAAATTAACATACAGGATGTCTAATGGTTATTGTAGTAGGTGTAGATGCCAAACTAGACGCCCGCATGGGGTTATTATAGAACAATATAAAAAGGACACATTCGTGTGCGCGAAATTTTAAATTGATTTTAGTAGTTAAAATGGTTTCCATGTTTCTTCCAGGTTAGATCTGGAGTTGAGTTTTTGCGGGTCGTGAGAAAATGTGACGAAGGACCAGTTGAGTGCGTGTGAAAGTTGGAAGCGCCAGACTGTCGTGACATAAAACGAAATTAATTAGAAACACGTGACAGTCCTGCTGAGTTAGACCAGCTCGGTGCTGCGTAGTGTTGTTTTTTTTTTTAATTTGTGTGAACTTTCCGTTAATGTAGGTTCGATTTGTCTGACTTTCAGGGGTGGATGGGGCCGGCGGGATACCGGGAACTTTCCCGGTGGGCAGAGGCAGAGATAGAGCCAGGCTACGCCGCCACTTGCAAAGAATTAATTTAATTAATATTCTAAGGTGACGAGTGCAAATAAAAAATTATCAAAGCGCGGGCCTTACAAAACAATCGAACCAAAACTGTAGAAGAAGAAAAATCACCACGTTAGTACAACGCGCTTCAGGTTGGCGCCCAGATGTCGCTGACCGCAACATGTAGCTCCGTCCTTAAAGTTGTTAATTACACGATGCCGGTATAGGTACACACCTTGTCTTCCTCCAAGCGTTTTTCTACAGACCCGCATTTGCTGCCAGCCAGCTAGCCAGCCGGCTCAAGTGAGATTAAAGGCTATCCGTCCAGACCCACTTCTTCCGTTTTGAACTACATCTAGGGGAATGGTCCTGGAATTTTTTGCACTAGCTAGCCTATATCTTGAGGCCTGCTTGAAGGTGTGCCCCACGAATTTCCTGAGATGCTGTTTTTGAAAGTAAAACGTGCATAACTTTTACATACGACAACCAATTGGTCTCAGATTTTCCATACGCATGCCTTTCGTGATGCCAAGTTAAACTTTAGAAAATGGGGGGCGATGGGGGGGGGGGGGGGGTAAACACATGTTCTACCCTTTCATGGTATTCTAATGAAAAGTCTCATCTAAATAAATTGGTTTGTACAAACTATATCTTTCCCGTGCGACTCTTTTTCGAGATCAGTGAGCTACGGGGCCTGAGAAGGAGGGGGAGGGGGTTAAAAATTAATGTTATCTCTCATTGTATTCTAATTAAAGATCTCAACGAAAGGAACCGTTTTCTACCAACTACTTGTCCTCTTATCAAAGTACGGGGCGGGGGGGGGGGCTCTAATGAAAGGTCTCAACGAAAGGAATTAATTTCTACCAACCATAGCCCTCCTCCTCGACCTCTTATCGTGATCGGGTGTATTTCCTTATACCTCAACAACGGATTGTCGGAAGAGGGTATTCACAAAGGGCGATTGAGACGTCTGCAAGAAATATATCCTTAGGTGATGTCAAAACAAAAGCTATTTCGGTTAAAGCGCTTTATCTGCACAGGAGTTGTGCACAATTTATACCTCTTTTTACTTTGGGGTAATACGTTTTCGAATGTATGCGATTTGCACAACCAGCGTAAATTGTAATTATCAGTAGTGACCAACAATCGCGGTTTGTGGACATGGGAAAACGTGTACTGAAGTGATTCAAACCAAATGAACAATGTCGGTAATGATAATCTTTTCTCACCTCTAATGAGGATAATTGTATAATGAGTGAGCGTTCCAAGTACACTATTGTTACATGCATAGCACCATTTTATACTATGACAGCACCTATGGACAAAACGAATAGTTATGAGAAGCGTTGTGTAGCCTCCCATCTCAACGTCAGTGTCGTCCAACGTAATTGGGACCACGTATGAAACAAACATTAAATAAATTCATTGGACTTTATTATAAACATTCCACTGATCGAAACATACTATGTAGAAAACTGCTTAAACGTAAGTGTGTTTGTAACGTGTGCAACAATAGATCATTTCGTAGGCACGTTCGCACTTGTCGGTCTTAGTGTCAACCTTTGCAGTGCAGAAGTCCACAATTTCGGTGGTTAATCTATCTATATACTGCACGACAAGCTCTTCGTTGGCGCTACCGTCATTGTTTATAAGCTTAAATCCGTTAAACACGCACCAAAGGTAGCATTTTAAATTCTCATCGTCGACCATCTCAACCGACTCCCAATATTTATTCGCGTACTCCTCCTTGACCCCCGTCGATTTTAGGCACTCCGGATGTTCTTTCTTCGTGCGCTCCTTCCATTCGTCCATAATTGCTCTGGTGGTTTTCTGAAATGGTGCGTTGCAAACCAAATGTGAATTATATGTTTTGCACTTACGTTACTTGAAAAGGCCAACACCGCAGAGATCAGCGCAGAAATGATGATTAGCACATTGAGTGTAGACATGTTGGCGAAAATTCCATGAGAGCGCGTTCAATTCGCTATATATACAGTGAAGTTTTTCCCACGAGGCAATTTAGTACCTACTCATGATTTTTGACAATAATAAAAATATTGCGATCATTCAACAATGAGCAATTTTATTCCAGTAAATATATTTACAGAACTCCCCAGTAAATAACTTTATTTTTTTTACGTCACACTTTGGCACTTACTTCTTCATTAATATTGATATCGCCCACGATTGCGTTAAAGCGATGTGCTGGTGACGCAGAGTAGGTAAATTATGCAGTCAAACGTGTGAACAACTGAATACTGATCTTCCCTGAGATGTGATCCTTGTTAGGTTTCTTCCGTTTTGTGCCGGTCTGTATGACAATTTCTGAAGCTCCGTCCGTCAGAACGCTTTACCAGAAATACATCGAGTTCCTTCCACACGGAATAAACGGTTAATTAAACTATAATAATAATAATAATAATAATATTTATTTTACATGCTACTACGCAAAAGCGCTTACATTCGTCTAAAAATATATAGTAGAGATTACAAACAACGTATATCAACTAACAACAAGCAAATAAATAAATAAACAAATCACTAACAATTAGAGATTACTAAACCCATCGTGAATACATTCAGTGGTGGAATAATATGCTTTATTAATAAGGTGTCTTTTAAGAATTTTTTTGATTTGCACTTTGTCAAGATTTTGAATATGTCTTGGGAGCATATTAAAAAATTTTTGTGCCTGATACGAATGGTGGTTTTGCGATTTGGTTAGTCTGCAGTATTGCGTTCGAATGTTGTCTTTATGCCTCGTATTATGATTATGATAGCTCGAGTGCGTTTGGAAATCCGCTTGGTTGGATTTAGCGTATAGAACACATTCATATACAGACACATCCACACTCGATAATCTCATTTTTCGTGAACACGTATTGTTACGTAACGAGATAATAATGTAAGGGTCCTGGAAGTGAGTAGGAGATGAAAAGCACAAACGACGGATTTAGGTTTAATCGTTTGTGCTCTGTGCTGGTTTGTGCCGTATAGAACTAACCATACAAAAATCAAGGCCAATTCAAAGTGCTCTTAATGAAGGAAAACATGCATATTTACATATCATATGATGCTAACATTTTACAAAACAGAACAATGTCTTGTTTATCCCATTTGAAAGTTATCCAATTCCGACTTAAAACCAAAACACAGTTTTCCCCAATAACTCATTTGCTTACATAACCATCAGCGCTATAACAACAATGGAAATCAATGTACCGGGTGACTAAGACAGTTCCTCGTCCATATCTCGGGAACCGTTTGTCGTCTGACTTAGGACTAAAAAAAAGTATTGGGTAAATCGGTTATGAAGAATCGTTGGAAAATATTTTCAAGTTCTAAAAATGACCACAAGAGGGCGTAACTGCCAACAACTTAAATTTTAAAATTGTATTTTCTATAATTTCGCATAATAAACTAAACATTCTTTTTTCACATTTTTAAAGAGAACCAGGTTATCTATCATTTTCGTAAAAACAAAAACTCAGTTATTTCAAAAGCAAAGATGGCGTGTGTGATGCTTTAACTTCTTAACCATTTAACCAATTGTAACAAATTCGGTATCGTTGAAAAGAGCATTCCTTGGGAAACCAGGACAACCAGAGAAATATAGTTAACTTAGTTGAATCTTTCTCCGCCAGGGGGCTAGTTTTGACACTATGATCCAAAATCCTAAAAAAATCAAATGGAATGATATGACCTTTTCTTCATGAAAAAGTAGCCAAATAACACCCAAAGAGGCCAGTGTTAACCGTTTTTCAAAATCTCGTCCCTAACCTCATATATTGGGAAAATAATGAGATTAATTAATTAATTAATAAAAATGCTTAAATTGTATCTTATTTGACGTATTTCCGGTATTTGTCGATGGCGCGAAAGATTGTTTGGAAAAGGACCCTACACTTTTAGGTAGGCCTTGGAAAATTAAACAAATGAAACACGATGCATTATAAAATAATAACAGACGTAATTTGTAAATTATTCTGCTGTGTTTACATTCAGAAAGTGCAGTTTTTTGAATTTGTAATATTTTCTAAAATGCCGTTTTCTAACCAAGAAGCATTCAATGTGCTGGCGGCGATGGTTAGTGGTCGATCCGGAAAACGCAAATAGAAGATGTGGCCAGCGGTAGTCGCATTTTGAAAATACTCAAAATATATCGCCGGCATATTAAATGCTTCTTGGTTAGAAATCGGCATTTTAGAAAAGATTACAAATTCAAAAAACTGCACTTTCTGAATGTAAACACGGCCGAATAATTTACAAATTACGGCTGTTATTATTTTTGTTTACTTTTCCAAGGCCTACCGAAAAGTGTAGAGTGCTTTCCTTTCGCGCCATCGACAAAATACCGGAAATACATAAAAAGTAAATTTAAGATACAATTTATGTATTTTTATTAATTAATTATTTAATTAACCTCATTTTCCCAATATTTGAGGTTAGGAACGAGATTTTGAAAAACGGTTTTCACTAGCCTCTTTGGATGTTATTTGGCTACTTTTTCATAAAGAAAAAGTCATATTATTCCATTTGATTTTTTAAACTTGATTTTGAACTAACATTAAAACTCAAAATTGAAACTCCAAAAGAAATCGAAAGTAACCCTCTTCGCTTTAATGTAATAGTTGTCTAAATACAGTACAAGTAAATTTCATTAATTGTTTCCGAGCATTAAATCGTCTGTAAGACGTTATCGTCAGCGGAAAGTGTCTACCGATAATAGAAACTACTTTAGAGTGATATTTTACAAAACATATATAATAAGTATAAATTGTGCACAACTCTTGTGCAGATAAAGCGCATTTTTTTAAACCGAAATAGCTTTTGTTTTGACATCACCAATGGATATATTTCTTGCAGACGTCTCAATCGCCCTTTGTGAGTACCCTCTTCCGACAATCCGTTCTTGAGGTGTAAGGGAATATACCCGATCACGATAAGAGGCCGAGGAGGAGGGCTATGGTTGATAGAAACTAATTCCTTTCGTTGAGACCTTTCATTAGAGTACAATGAAGGATCCAACTAGTTCCACCCCCTCCCCTTCAGGCCCCGTCACTCACTGATCTCGGAAAAGAGTCGCACGGGAAAGTTATAGTTTGTACAAACCAATTTATTTCGATGAGACCTTTCATTAGAATACCATGAAGTGTAGAAGGTAGAACATGTGTTAACCCCCCCCCCCCCCCCGTGGGAGCGCCCACCTTTTAGACAGCGAAATTTGATGGTCGTCGAAGTAGTTCGAAACGGCAGAAGTGGGTCCGGACGGACGGACGGACAAAACGCAAACAATTTGTTTGGCCGACCGTTGCTAAACGTTGTTTGCCAGCGTGGACGTAGAGAGGCGAGTCTAAGGGAGGGCTCGAGCTATGCCGAACTCGCCTTCGGCTCGCTCGCCATTGGTGTGCAAAAAAGTGTAGTGTTTGTTTGACCGTTGCTAAACGTCGTTTGCTACCGTGGACGTAGAGAGGCAAATCTAAGGGAGGGCCCGAGCTATGCCGAACTCGCCTTCGGTTCGCTCGCCGTTGGTGTGCAAAAAGTGTAGTGTTTGTTTGACCGTAGCTAAACGTCGGCGTCGTTTGCCACCGTGGACGTAGAGAGGCGAGTCTAAGGGAGGGTCCGAGCTATGCCGAACTCGCCTTCGGCTCCCTCGCCGTTGGTGTGCAAAAAAATGTAGTGTTTGTTTGACCGTTTCTAAACGTCGTTTGCCACCGTGGACGTAGAGAGGCGAGTCTAAAGGAGTGCCCGAGCTATGCCGAACTTGCCTTCGGCTCGCTCGCCATTGGTGTGCAAAAAAATGTAGTGTTTGTTTGACCGTTGCTAAACGTCGTTTGCCACCGTACCGTCCCACTACTATCCGTCGCCCTGCACCATAACTTTGCAAATGCATTTAATAAATTGGGGCTGAATTTAAGGGCCACTCACCAAAATAACACCACCAAATTAGTACATTAAAAAACAAGTTAGTGTGTAATCGAATCTTTAAAGCACGCCCAATGTGTTAAAGGTCAAACTGTCCCCAGCAGAAAAACCGAAACGGTCCAACGCAACTCGACTCGCAGCAGCTAACTATCTCACCCACGTTATCATAACCCGTCTGTGGATCTCCATTAAACCTACCAAAGATCTTCAATGGCATGAAGCCATCTCAATTAATCCCCAAGAGTTTTTAAAGGAAACGCACCATAAATGACACTTTCTTTCCACTCCTACCTGGACTAATTTAATCAAATTTAAATTAAATAAACCGCGCTGTCGGACTCCTTTCACTAAAATGTCGCATTAAAATATTATTCCGCACTATTGACCACAAAATTGTCATATGAGCTTCCAGTCTAGTCTTGTAGAGTTACTAGGGTCACAGAATTTAATTTCGCGGAATTTAAATCTTTGGCTATGGTTCGTATTTACCGTGATAGTTTCAAATTCGTAAGACGAACGAAGTTGAAGGTCGTCAATGTTTTAATGCGCGCGTTTAAACTTTACGCACTTATTTTACTTTCTCCGAAAATAAGACCCGCTCTCTATTATTAGTCTCACACCAAAATATAAGCCCACCATTCGCTACATTACGGGTAGTCCTGTCCCACTGTTAGACTTGAATTCTTTATTTACAAATAAAACTTACCCCACGGTAATTTACATATGGTTGACCTAACTTCGCGTACGGCTCAACGCGAAATCCCTTACGATCGCCTACGTAACACAACAACAACGAAATGTTAAGGCTACTATCGTCCAAAATTGCTTTCCTAACGATCAAATTGGCGAAAAGGAATCAATCCGACTGGCGGAATCGATTAGTATCCATTTTGGGGCGTATTTTTTTAAATTGAAGTTAGTGGGGAAGGCTTCCGTGAAAGGTAGCCAGATAAAAAACGCTGTATGTCGCGATGCAGTCCAAGAGTCGAGTGAATCATCTGTAATTTTGAGGTATATAATCTCGGTACTTAAACAATCGAAAAAATTGTGTTGAGCAGTGCGGTAGCTTTTTTAGAATAGAATTTTCGTGGAGATTTTTGCGATGCGATAGAACTAATTTAACACATATACTGTGTCAATTTGATCTATACGAGCGTTCAGTTTAAATGAAAAGTTGCATAAGGTAATAAATCACAGAAAAAGTCAAGCTGCCTCCCTGTGCAAGGCACAGGAGTTTCCAACCTTATCGAAATACGCTCGCAAAGCAGTCGGTGATCTAGCCAAATTCCCAGAACGTTAGGGGTGGTGAATATTGTGTGATAAGGTAATCGCATTATTCCTATATTAGTATGCCAATCCATTAGCGTGCTATTAAGGGTCAAAAGAATTAAACCTATAGCTTGGTTCAACATCTTCTATTTCTCACGGTTATGGATTGTACTGTGGTATGGTGTAGGTAAATAAAATAAGTGGCCACGAGTCCATAACGGAATGTTCAATTAGTAAAGTCGCATTTTAAATACAAAATTTAACAAATTCACGAGGTCTAGAGCCCCTATAGAAGGCAGGAGAGATCCATTACCAAATCACTTAGGTTTCACGAACAAAAACGACCAAGTAGCGTAAAGACAGTGGCTGGGAATTCCGTTTTTCTAGTATTACGCAATCAACCCATCAGGCTAGTAAACACTTCCTAGTCGCTTCAGGCGTGTTAACGTCCTCAAATGCTTCAAACTCGATGCCGTGGGCCACGTTGTCCGTTCTGTTTGATTAATTATTTAGTTAATTTGCACAATTTGTATTAAAATCGCATAATCCGAAAAGCACTTTAGTTTCATGAACAAACATGACTTTTTACAGCGATAAAAAAGTCACGGATGAAATCAACAACAAATCTTCTCACATAAATAACGCGTATTGTGCGATTTGTTTTCCATTACTGTCAAGATTTATTTCGCATCAATACGATCGCGACTGTATAGCGTGGTCCGAGACGAGTAAATTCGTTCAGCTTTGGCGTCACGCTCATTTCTGTTGTGAGGCTTGAACCATCCACTAAAAACGACCAATGGTAAGAGCGAAGGTAATCACGCGCCGAACTTCCGACAGATTTGCAGGCTGCACTTGAGTGGATATCGGACACACTGTATATCTAGCACCATTTAGGGGGCATGTGATCTCGGACGCTGAGGTATAAAAGCGTTCACTTTGAGGTAGCCATTGTGATCATGCTTCTCAAAGTTCTTCTGATTGTTGTCGTGGCCGTCCACGAATCTTCCTCTTTCACCTCATCTGTAAGTAGTGCATTGTTACAAATCGCGCTAAGGTGCGTATTTCAGAGTAGTATGCAGGAGGTGTTCGTCGCATGGAGGGAACGCACCAAAGACGATAGTCCGCGATGCCAGAGTTCGTCTGGCGCCACCGCCCAAGAGGTGGACGGTTTTTGGCAGAGGTACGAGTTTCCCAAAACCAAATCGTTTCAATGCTACCTCACATGCTTGATGAAGGCGTTCGACTTCTTGAGCGTCGGTGGCAACCTCGAAGGGGAGAAACTCGTTGAGGGTGTCGAAAAGATAACCAACAGTGCGAGCGATTATTGCATGGAGAAGACCAGGGGCATTACCGACGAGTGCCAAAAGGTGTCTGAGTACGCCTTTTGCGTAGTACACTCTACTACCGCGTTCCACAACTAAAGTGGACTTGAATTGTTAGATCCGTACCTGATATGAACCGATATGGATCCTTTATCCAATTTTTAGCACCTAAGTAGATAATGCTCGGTTTTCGCCAACTATGCTGTTTGTATGTAGTTGTAGTATGTGAAATTGTTTGAAGAAAATACATTCTTAAAGGTCCATCCACTTCGCACCCCCTCAAGCCCGTTTGAGCTCGGCAAAAATTAAGTCACTCGGTGGTGCAGAAAAGCAAAGGAAAGCTCGACAAATTCCGTAAAGCAAAATCCGCTGGAAAAGAATTACTCAAAGGGGAACCACGTGGAGGTAGCTGCTCGAAACGATGACTCGTGCAACCTAATCATTTGCACGACTACGATAAGAGAACTTAACTAACTACGTTAGTTCTATAGTTCATTTACCTTACGTTACCGCTGGGTATTTTGCAAGAGAGTCATAGTTACTCTCGCCCCAAATATTCTGTAGGAAGACACACGGGTTGGGACCGCCGCCGTTACACCAAGTGTGGTCTAAAACAGAGATTTTTTCGGGTATTCGGTTTTGGGCCGTATTTAGAGTATGGTTTAAGGAAGACCAGTTATGAGCCTCATTTTGTTATGAAATTTCGTTGAAGTCATTCATTGAAAGGAATTTTTGCTTGAGTATTAAATGGCACTAATTCGTGTAAATACAGGATATCCTGTCAACAAAATGTAACTATTTGAAAACCCAGTGGCAGGGATGTGTTTTTTCTTTATTTAATTCCCCTTTAAAATTCGAAGCGAGGAGGGCGTTTTCAATATTTCCAGTAAGACAGGTGACTCACATTCACATACTGTGTAGGCTGAGAGGAACGAATCCCACCGAGCTGTTCAGTGTTCAGTCCCTAACGCAGACGGGGATGGGTCAGGGGAGTAAAAAGTAAAATGGGAGGATGCTCCAATTGGAGCAAGAAAGGTATAAGATAACTGGAACAAACAAAAGAAGAGGCTGAGAGAAGCGGATTTGAAAGAGAAGGAGAGAGTGAATTGATGGAAGGGGAAAACCTTGACGGAGTGAAGGGCCGAAAATGAGAAGGAGCAAAAAGAAAAAATGAAATGAAAAACGATGCAAGGAATTGGAAGATACAAGGGAGTAAATGAAGAGAAAAGAAAGGCAATGGGATAAGGAAAAAAACATGAACTGATGGAAAGAATAGCAAAAAGGAGAAAGACGGTAAGGAACAATATAACGTTAAGAGGAGAAAAATGGAGAAAATAAATTTAAAATTACGGAACTAACATGGGAAATTAACAGGAAAATTATGAAGGGTAAGGGGAAGCTAAAAGAAGCTAGGGCAACTTGACTTTACAGAGAAAAAAGACAAGTGAGAACACACAGGAGGAGAACGGTAGAGCAAAAGGCGGGGTTTGGAGGGAGAAACTAATATCAAAAAAGAGAACAGGGAGAGTGAGAGGAGGAGGGAAGAAAACAGAACAGAGCAACAGAAGAAAAGAGCCAAACAAAAGAAAAATTAGGATGAGTAACATGATGATATAGAATGTGGCGGGCGTAGCAAGCCGAAGACCACTTATTCCATTATAAAACAGTCTCCTTCTTCATGAATTGCCACATACATCGCCAATCACAATTAAACTTCATCTGCAACCTCTTTTCAGAACCACATGTCTATTAATTAAATTTCACCTAACGGTAAATCTTCTTATCGCAACGACCAGATATAACCTTTTTTAAATAACGCAAATTCTACCAGATGTGGGTTACTTCTAAATTGAATAACCCACAAAATGAAAAAATTACTAAAGCCAAACCAATTTCTAAAAAGAAAAACAAATACTAAAATACAAATGCAAATCAAACGATCACGCTTTGCGTTAAGTCGTAAAAATTCACCAAATTCACGCTTAAAAATTAAAATTACGTCACACACAGGGTAGCCCATCTTTATTGAAGGCGCTTAAGCGAAAATAACGTGTACATAGGTCGTAGGTCGTAGAAAACCAATTTGAGAAAAGGGATCACATAAACAGCAAGATCAAGAGCAAAAGCGGGTATATAAACAGGGGTAGGAAATAAGTTAACAGAATGGGGGGATGGGAGTGAAAATGGCGGGAGCCATAGACGCGTGGAAGTGGAGGAATAAAAAATGAGAGTGGCTATACGTGTATATCACAGAGAAGAAATGAAACAGTGAAAATATAAAATATAAAATATGATGATGAGAAGGAAGGGAATGGGGATAATATTGGAGGGGATAAAAGAAAATAAGTAGAGATGGGAAGAGGATAACAAGACAGACCAAGTACTGGAAGAAATAAAAAGTAGAGACGAAGATAGTATAGAAATCAGTCTAAAAGGAAGATAAAAAGATCAAGAAATTGGGAGATACAGTATGGATAAGAGACACTGTGGAAGCTGATAAAATGAGAATATGGGAACAGGAAGAAGAAACAGGTGAAAACACAGATGAGTGGAAAAAATGAGGGTATTAAAATAACAAAAACATGGAAACAGGTAAATGGAGGGGACGGAAGTGGTGGGAGAGAGAGTGTACATAAGAGAGAAACATGTACAAACCAATGACGGTGAAATAAATGGAGATATAGAGGAGAAAGGAGTTGAGAGAATAGGAAACGTTGAGGAAACGTAAAGAAAATGTCAAGAAATCAGGGAAATAAAATCAGAGAAGCCCTTTTGGAAGGTGATAAACAGAGGAAAACATAATGAGTTGGAGAGAAATACAAATAGTGGGCTGGGTACTAGGGAAATCATAAGAAAGAGGAGGTGACAGAGGAAGGTTGTTGGGAGGAAGTGGAAAGAGCCGAGAGAGCAAGAGAAAGGGTTGAACACCAATTAAAGACACTGAAGAATGTGGCAGAAAGGGATGAATGGATTTTCAACACAGATAGTATCAAGGAGAACATGAGGAAACTCATAAACAAGATATGGAACGGAGGAGGACTACCGGAAAAATTTAAGGGAGTGGTAGTAGTTGCGATTCACAAAAGAGGTGCCAAAGGGGAGAGAGAAGGATGTACTACACAAACTGGAAAAAAGTGCGGAAAAGTGAAGTTAAAGGCACTTTGACAGAGAAGAAAAGGATAAAGTACGGAAAATGATGGAGGATGGGGAAATATATACCAATCAAAGTGGAGGAATCGGTGTGAGAAGAAGGAAGTCATGGTCCACGGTATACGGGGACGACGCAGTAATAAGAGGTGAAAACACACATAAAGGAAATGATGAGAACGATGGAGAGACACTGGAAAAGAGAGGACATGGAAAATCTAAGATGAGATTTGGTAATGGGAGAGGAAGGAAAAGTGAAATAGAACGGAAGTGAAAGGAGGAAATGGTAGAGTAAGTATGAGAATCCCAGTACTTAGGATACCAGATAAAACGAAGTATTGGGGCAAATTAACCTGAAGGGAAAAAAGGGAAAAGTAGCTAATGAGACAGGTATAGGGAATATGAGTGAGTAAATTAAAAAAATTTGCGGTGGCTAGCACAGATCCCACCCGCACGGCGATTCTGCCCTTTTATGTCTAAGAATATGTACCAGAAAATGAGAGTACAAGTAGACAGACCGACACACCGACAAACCGACAGACCCATCGACATCATCGAGATTTTGTCTGATTCAGATTCCTGGTGCGTCAAAACGTGCATTTCCGTAAATAAAATAGTTCGGAACAAGAAAGCACATTTTTGATGCGATGGCGAGAAGGGTGCTACAGGTGGGATGGAAATGTGGGGATGAAGGGAATGGGATGAATTATAAGGGATACAAAGAAGATACTACAAGTGGGTATTAGGAGGAACCAAGATGGAGAAGGAGAAGGTGAATTGGATGGTCAGAGGTTGAAAGGAGAAGAGAAATAGAAGAAAGGACGAACGCTGAAAGGGACAAAGATATAGGTACAAATGCAACTATAGAGAAAGAGGAAACAGATCACCCGCACGTTAGTAAGGGAGGTATTGCATTGGGGTAACAAATTAGTCCCCACTGTTCCCTTTGTAACAAGCGCCTATGTATCAAATTTCTTTTAAATGCTTCCATAAATAAAAAAATTGGCACTGCGCATGCGCAAAACCAAATTTTGAAACTGGCGTTTGATTTTCCTTTATTCCAAGTGTATAAAATTGCGTTTAAATGCTTCCATTTTTCCATTCTTAGAGATAAAGAACTAGTGGCGTCTCAACGAACGGGCGGACGGACGGATGGAAGGACAAAGTGGCCACAATAGCGCATTTTTTTATTTTTGTGGAAATGCGCTAAAAACTAATGTTGGTTCCACCAACTACTACCGAATTTTTGCAATTCCACCAAACATAATTTATTAAAAAATTTGATCCTCTAATTTCTACAACCTAATTGTTTGTGAACTCAAGTGATCGAAACTCAACTCTACCTATCACCTTAAAAATCGAAAAAATAGATCCAAATTTAGAGCTACCGTAACAGAATGGGCGCGGGAGCGGAAGGTAAAGGAAGCAAGAGCTATAACAGAAAACGTGAAGTAAGAGGGATACGAAGCGGAAGTAACAATGGAGTGAAAGACGAGATCGAAACTTGGAAATTGGAAGGTAATAAAAAAGAAAACCAAGATCTGGCACCAACAATAAAATGAACCGAGATTTAAAAAAGTAGCCCCATGCAGAATTAGGATAATCGGAACAAAAACAGATACGGAATTAAGATTTGGAACCAGAACAGGGACTGTGACTGGAGCGACAGAGCAGGAACGTGAAAAATATCTGAAGCGCTTCTAATAAATCAAGACTCAGTTTTGTGACCAAATCCTGACGATCGTATCCTTTTTGGGGTTCTTCAATTTTCAGGTCAAAATATCTTTTTTTGGTCGATCTGTAACAATTTTTATGGTTCCATCATATCAGTGTTGTTATTGGCGGAGGAGGATAACTTCCATGCAAGTACGAGAATATACAAAATAACAATCTAATACTAGGTACCATTTTGGTTGCTACCGAAGTAGTGATAATCTTACTGTACATACAGGGGCAGCAGTTGCCTCAACAAAAGTCGTCCAGAGTGAATACACAGCAATGTTCTTATACAGGGTGTTCATTTGAAAACCTCCCACCACGGATTTGTCGAAGACTACTTCACCCTCTTTCACCGTCTGCCCTCCAGGATCATTTTCTTAAAAGCTTTAAATGACGAGTGGTATCGAGTAATAGCTTGTTTGAAAGGTCTTTAAAGTCCTTTATTTTTGATTTTTTTAAATCGGTCAATTCGTTTTCGAGAAAATTAGAAACATCTTTATTTAAATTCATTTGTTCAGATAGAAAATAAATACAAACGAAAATATCTCTTATTTTATTGTTATGGGAAAGAAAGAATTTAATTTACTGTCAGTGGTTTTCGATAAATCCGTGGTAGAAAATTTTCAAATGAACACCCTGTATTTGAGCGTAGTTCTAGAAATCTCCTTAGAGATAGATGTGCCTGTAGTGCAGACAACAATAGATCAGTTCGTAGGCACGGTCGCACTTGCCGGTCGTAGTGTCAACCTTTGCGGAGCAGAAGTCCACAATATCGGTGGTTACCCTATCCATTTTTTGCACCATAATCTCCTCGTTGGCGCTACCGTCATTGCTTATAAGCTTGAATGCCTTAAACACGCACCAAAGGTAGCATTTGAAATTCTCATCGTCCGTCATCTGAAGCGATTCCCAATATTGATTCACGTACTCTTCTTTGACCCCCGTCGATTTCAGGCACTCTGGATGTTCTTGCTTCGTGCGTTCTCTCCATTCGTCCAAAATCAATCTGGTGGTTCTCTGAAACAGCGCTCAGCGGAGTTGAATTGATTCAGTTTACACTTACATTGGATGAAAAGGCGAAAACCGCAGAGACCGCCGCAGAAATGATGAGGAGCTCCTTAAGAATGGACATGATCGTTAAGAATGTTGTTGAGAGTTTGTCGGAGTTTTTACAAGGTTGGCATAATAAAGTAGTATTTGAAAGGTCTTTTAAGAAATTGTTATTTATTTACATATGAATAATTATGGTAAATCAATGTGTGGGAGTAAAATGTTTACGTCGAGGCCGCCGAAATTTCGAAACGAGTTACGATAATTATTGATCGTGATAAGGGAAGAAATGCAAAAATTTTATGTACATTCTGGCCAACTAAAGTGTATCGAAGAACCTATCCATCGTAGAAGCTTGCGGAAAAAAAGTTATTACTAAAACGGTCAATGGAAAAAAACCTGGAAAATATTTTCAAGTTTCTGAAATGGCCGCTAGAGGGCGTAACTGAAATCTTGAATCTAAAGAGTGATGTTTCTGTGCAGCCCGCTATATTAACCTAACGAAAAAATCCCTGGTCGTGGATAATCTAAACCTTTTTCGGAAATTTTCGCTGAATATCTAAAAATAAAGTTGTGAGGGTATTCAAAACAGTTGCCGTAAAAGTCACCCTATATCTTCGAAACGGCTGAACCGATTTTAACAAACTAGGGCTCGTTGAAAACAGCTATTCTTAGGCTACAAATATTCTAATATTTGAAGTTTTGTTAGTTTGACATGACGCCGTTAGAGGGCATTTTTCGACATTACGACAGAAATCGTTAAATTTCTCAAAAAAAAATCAAATGCAATTTTTTCATGAAAAAATAACTAAATGATATCTGAACCAGCTCGCGAGAACCGATCTCGATATCTGGTTCGTAACCTAAAATTTAGGCCAAAGAAAATTTTACACGCGCATTCTTAGTTGGTCACCCTGTACAGTGTGAGTCAACGATTGCGCGGAGTAATTTAATGCTTTCAAGATAAGATTTTTCGATAGAGTACCTTTGTATTATGATATGGTTGAATATTCTCCACATTTTAAAAATATTTGGAATTATACAGGGTGCGCTCACAAAGTAGGGCGCCAAAAAGGTACATTTTTTAAATAGAACCCTCTGTATTTGAATGCATTTTTGAATTCTACGTGAAATTTTACGTCTTTTTTTATTATATGGTTAATATCCGAAAAGCTAGTAGTTTTAAAGATAATTCGATTTTTAAGAAAAATTGGGGATTTGCAATTAAGCGTCAGTATATTGTCAAAATTATTACTTAAATTTTGATTCCAGGTCTTATATCTTTTATCCTGGGTACAGTCAAATAAATACATCTACTATGAAACATTAAATAAATAGCTTACAGGGTGTTTTTTTGGTAGGTTCAAAGTTGCAAAACTTCGTATTCAAAAATCTCACTTTTTTTAAATGGAACGCCCTGTATATTTTTTTGTCATCTTTTAGCTCTTCCAAAAACCTTCAACTTTCGATAATAATATCCTATACCTATCTCTGATAGTTTTCGAAATATCTTGGTTTTCCTGGTTTTTACATTCTAATCTTAAATAAGTTATATATAATTTCCATAATAACGAGGTGGTCATGCAAAAAAAGGCAATTTTTATCTGCCTCGTCCAAAGCTAAAATATTTATTAGTTCATTTTTCTAACAATTCATTTAAGTCTATACCTAAAAACTGGAGAATAGATTTGATAGTAAAAACATAAACAAATATCTTGGTTTTCCTAGTTTTTATATTTTAGTCTGAAATAAGTTCTAATTTACATAATAACGAGGTGAATATTAAAAAAAATGAAACTAATATCACTGACTGGATGACATTAGGAGTTAAATTAAATTCGCTTTGTAGTCAAATGTTTTTACTTATTCTCCAGTTTTTGGACATAAAATAAAGTGTTTGAAAAATAAATTAATCTATATGATTTTCGTTTTGGACGAGATAGATAAAACTTGCCTTTTTTTTGATGGCCCCCTCGTTATTATGTAAATTACATGTATCTTATTTAAGATTAGAATATAAAAACCAGAAAAACCAAGAAATTTTGAAAAATATCAGAGATAGGTATAGGACATTATAATTATCAAAAGTTCAAGGTTTTTGGAGGAGCTAAAAGATGACAGAAAAATATACAGGGTGTTCCATTTAAAAAAAGTGAGAATTTTTAATATGAAGTTTTGTAACTTTGGATCTAGAAAAAACACCCTGCAAGCTATTTTTTTAATGTTTTACAGTAGATGTATTTAATTGACTTTTACTTAACCCAGGATAAAAGATATAAAACCTGGAATCAAAATTAGGTAATAATTTTGACAATATATACTGACGCTTGCAAATGCCCAATTTTTCTTACAAATCGAATTATCTTTAAAACTAGTAGTTTTTCGGATATTAACAATATAATAAAAAAATCGTACAATTACACGTAGAATTCAAAACGCATTCATATACACGGGGCTCTATTTAAAAAAATTTACCATATTGGCGCTCTACTTTGTGGGCGCACTCTGTATAATTTCAAATATTTTTAAAATGTGGAGAATATTCAACCATATCATAATACAAAAGCACTCTATCGAAAAATCTTATCTTCAAGGTATTAAATTACTCCGCGCAGTCGTTGACTCACCCTGTACAGATGCAATAAACGACGACCGATGAAAACCAAAACTTCTTACTGAATTATTTTAAGATAGAGGCACAACCGTGTACACAAACTTTCTCCTTTATTTTTCTTTAAATCGCCAGCACTGGTTGACTATTGACATTTGTTGAAAATTGCAACTCGGTTACAAACTTTAATTTTAACAAAGACAACTTTAAAATTGACGCAACATCTTCTTCTCTATAACTTGGAACTAATTCCCTGAACACCAACTTAGGAAAACTATTCCTGTAGTTTTATTCTTCATTTAAAGACTTCCTAACATCGGTTGACTACCGGAAAAAATGCGTATTTGAATTTACACGCAACGGACTGTTACGTACCGGGTGACCCAATAAGACCGTTCCTTGGCCATATCTCGAGAACCGTTCGTCATCTGACTGGGTAAATCGGTGATGAAGAATCGCTGGAAAATGTTTTCAAGTTCTAAAAATGACCAACAGAGTGCGTAACTGCCATCTGAAATTTGAGAATGGCATTTTCTTTAAATTTCGCATAATAAACTAAAAAATTTTTTTCAAGAAATTAGACCGACCAAAACTTTAAGGTTGCGTTTTGCAATAACTCCATAAAGTGCTGAAAGCCTGATTTAAATATAAATCGCTTGTTTACACAGTTGTATCAAGCTGTAAAACTTTTAATGACGCATTCTTTGCAAAAAAAACCTCTACGTATTGCGTATATAAATGCGGTGCTTCAAAACGAAAATTATCTTTTTCTAGCCAACATGACTAGGTCAGCAATCCTAATTTTAATCGTCATCATCCCCTCAACGGTGCTTGCCTACAGCTCTTCCGTAAGCCAGTGTTACCTATTACGTACGTTTCTTAGCTTTTGCCTTAGATAACTGTAAAACAACTGATGGACGCCTGGCGCACAAAAGCTACAAGCGAACATCCCGAATGCATGACCATATCGGGTGCTAACCAAGAGGAGGTCGACCTGTATTGGTTCAAGTATCGCGGCACGGACACCCGCACCTTTAAGTGTTACCTCGCGTGCATACTTCAACGATTCCAATTGGTTTTCGAAGATGGCAGTTTGAATGAGGATGCTATCGTCCACATCGACAAGGTGACGAACGACATGATTAAGGACTGTCACAGAAATTACGTGCACCCAGACCTGTGTCAACTGTCTTTCGATTTCGCCACTTGTATCATGAAAGATTTGCAAAATTGATCGTGTAACTAATCTTCAAATCTTGTAATAAACAATAGTTCTTCAGGTATTCAAGAAACTGTTCTAATATATTTTCCAAAAATTGTTATACACGGTCTTCCGTCCTTCCTAGCGATTCTTCATACGAAACCCTGTCAGAAATGGATTTTGGAAACCCAGGAAGCCTCTGCGAACCTCTTTAAGAATGAGTGGATTTGGTCTTCGAGCCTGGAAAAGCATCTCTAGGGATTGGAATCTTCTTTATTAACTCGTGCAGGGATGGTGTTTTGTTTGGGATCTTTAGGGACCGCTTGAGTAATAACAAATTTGACTCCGCGCCCATGTTCGGGGTATTATTTTGGTTACTAATGGACCCCAAGGGGTGGTTTCGATCCCTTGATTGGTGCCAGACAGTCGTGGGTGGTGTCATGCAATCTTCTTATGGAGTGTGCCGGTTCTTCTTCAACTTTGGGAAAATCTAAATTCCTACCATTAGCTTTTCTTTGTTGATCGACTTTGCATCTTCTGCGTTGCTGATACTGTCGAAAAGGATTGGTCACCGACGATAAGGGATGAATGCGGATCTGACGCATTATTTCCATAAAAATGATACTGATTCCAGAATTTTCTAGAAGATAGTGCTTGCAGTATTGCCTCAGGAACCTCAGGCTGGTTGGCCAAAAGTCAAAATCTGTAACAGTTTGAAGTATTTGAATTGTTTAGGAATGTTAATATACAGTGCGTTCGAGATAAGAGGGTCACCTCAATATCTCTTTTATTTGGGAGATATCGTTGAAAAGCAGGTTGAAAAGAGAATTTTTTTAGCAATAAAAATCAAGCAAAATATGGTTAATTCAGTTGAATCCTTCTCCGCCAGGGGGCTAGTTTTGACACTATGATCCAAAATCCTAAAAAAATCAAAAAAATTAAACGGAATGATATGATTTTTTCTTTATGACAAAGTAGCCAAATAACATCCAAAGAGGCCTGTGAAAACCGTTTTTCAAAATCTCGTGCCTAACCTCAAATATTGGGAAAATGAGATATTAATCTCATTTTCCCAATATTTGAGAATATTAATTATTTAAATGCTTAAATTGTATCTTAAATTTACTTTTGACCTATTTCCGGTATTTGTCGATGGCGCGAAAGAATGTTTGGAAAAGCACTCTACACTTTTAGGTAGGCTTTGGAAAATTAAACAAATGAAACACGATGCATTATAAAATAATATCAGACGTAATTTGTAAATTATTCTGCTGTGTTTACATTCAGAAAGTGCAGTTTTTTGAATTTGCAATCTTTTCTAAAATGCCGATTTCAAACCAAGAAGTATTTAATATGCTGGCGATATATTTGAGTGTTTTCAAAATGCGACCGTCGCTACCCGCATCTTCTATTTGCGTTATCCGAATCAACCACGAACCATCGCCGCCAGCATATTAAATGCTTCTTGGTTAGAAATCGGCATTTTAGAAAAGATTGCAAATTCAACAAACTGTACTTTCGGAGTGTAAACACAGCAGAATAATTTACAAATTAAGGCTATTATTATTTTATAATGCATCGTGTTTCATTTGTTTAATTTTCCAAGGCCTACCTAAAAGTGTAGGGTCCTTTTCCAAACAATCTTTCGCGCCATCGATAAATACCGGAAATACGTCAAATAAGATACAATTTAAGCATTTTTAATTATTAATTAATTAATCTCATTTTCCCAATATTTGAGGTTAGGAACGAGATTTTCAAAAACGGTTTTTGCTGGCCTCTTTGGGTGTTATTTGGCTACTTTTTCATAAAGAAAAAGTCATATCATTCCATTTGATTTTTTTGACTTTTTTGGGATTTTGCATCATAATGTCAAAACTAGCCCCCTGCCGGAAAAGGATTTAACTAAATTAACTATACTTTGGTTGATCCTTGTTGCCCAAGGAATGCTCTTTTCAACTATACCAAATTTGTTACAATCGGTCAAACACTTAAGAAGTTAAAGTTGGTTATTGCAAAAACAATTGAACGCCCCACACCATCTTTGTTTTTGAAATAACTGAGTTTTTGTTTTTGTTTTTGACGAAAATGATAGATAAACTGGTTCTCTTTAAAAATGTGAAAGAAGAATGTTTAGTTTATTATGCGAAATTTAAGATGCCCTCTGGTGGTCATTTTTAGAACTTGAAAATATTTTCCAACGATTCTTCATGACCGATTTACCCAATAATATTTTATACCCCTAAGTCATACGACGAACGGTTCCCGAGATATGGCCAAGGTACAGTCTTATTGGGTCACCCGGTACATGGTTGAATAAAATTGAGAAATTCGGGATTCAATATTTGCAAAACATGAAATCTAGCACGCCGTGTGCTATCAAGAGCGGTGTCTGTAATGTTACATGTGTAGATCGTATCGCGCAACAAAAGTGGCATCGATTTTCGGTTAAACCGGAAGTGATACCGGAATTTTCAATATACCACCGGATAGATCGTAATGTCACATATAAAATTATATTTGACCATTTTTTTGTATTTCGCCAAATAAAAAAGATAACTATAAATAAAAAAGTTGCCATGCCGCAGTCATGTAAACCTCTCATTTTTACAATATGCGATATGCTTGTCTTACAAGTGTGTGAGTACACATCTCTAGAAATAAAAAAAGTTGACTTTGCGCACATTCGCACGACTGATTTCTACAATGAGCGATATGCTTGTCTGTATTAGAAGCATCTGTGACTAAAATTTCAAAAAATCTCTATAAACATGAAAGGTGACATTGCGCAGACTGCGCATGCGCATATGAATCATCCAGATTTTTCTTGGTTGAGTTGCCAGAGCTATTAGCAACCGAATGCAAAAAAACGAACTAAATATCTTGAAATGTGTAAGCAGTAGTTAAGGCCTCGGGCGGACGGACGGACGGACGAAGTAAGGGACTATCGCCTTCCATATATTGATAAATATATTCAACGGAAGGCTAACTGGTGAACGGAGAAAACAATTAAAGGAAAAATGGTTGAGGTCTCTGGTCTGGAATACACAAGAATAAGATTTCTGGTCAGTTAGTAATCTCGGGAAAAAGTGTGCATGTGAAATATTTTTTATTGGGGACAAGGAGGACCACAAACAGAAAGGTTTATAAGAAGGAATTTCACTTTAAAGAGATGGGACGACAGCATGCGACATCTAACGTGGGGATTTCACAACACCTATTACAGGAAATTACAAATAAAATACGTACGTTACAGAGGTTTCTACAAGCCTTTTGTCTGCCATATAACACCTGGAATTGTGGTTAATGTCCGTTCCAACATCGACGTCGAAGTGATAAATCGTGAGATTTCCTTTAGTGTTGCTCATAGGGATTTACGCGTAAATTTGAGACCCATATGTTATACGTTATAGAAATACTAGTAATCTGAAATTGCGCACACTGATAAATACGGTTTCAACAAAAATTTCAAATAGAAGCCGAGGAAAAAATATTTACACGTTTTTCTAGAGACAAGTAAAAACCGCCGGCAGAAACTGACAAGTTGATAGAGCGTGAAATAAGAGTCGTCCTTATCTTAACAGATTTAAATGAAATTCATAAATTACCAAATTCAGGAATGGCTTTTAGCTTTCAGACGTTACGATGCAGGAATAACACGATAGAGCGAATGTAATGCCGAAAACCCGAAAGTTCGGCGATATTCCGTTGCCGAACAGCCGACGGTTAGTGAAACAATAAGATCCCTTTGAGAATCAAAAATGCCCTAAAAACCCACGGTCTACCAACCAATTTAAGGTCCTTTATAAATTAATTAATAACTCATTGCACATAAATAAATCACGTATTAAAATTTATGTTAGCAAAAAAGGCCTGCTGAACCACTTTGATAATGAAATATTGAACTGTGTTCAAAATATGGCCAATGAAAGTTATCAAAACTGAACAAAACCAAAAAAAAAGGAAACCGTATTATATCTCATTTCGAAAAATTTCAAGATTAGATACCAATTTAGTAGACATCCTTACAAAACCCGTGAGCAAAGACCCTTTTTGTCAATCCAAATTAGGATCTAGTATTGCAAAAAGTAAAAATTTTATTATAAACAAAGGGGGCTGATCGGCTATTGGTTACAAAGGGACGCCAGTCTCCAAAATTGCGTTGGTTCCTTTGATAGCCTAATATAAATAGAAAAGCGCACAGCGAGTCGAAGAGACTTGTGGCGTGTAGGGAATGCAACACGATCGCAGGAACCCGCAATACCAGAATCCCGCATGTAGATGACGCGGATAACGGATTATGGATGGAGCCATACAAGATTAGTCACCGGCGACAAGAAACAAAGGCGGATTTGACGAACTTGTTCCGGGAAATACAAAACGTTTTGTTCGAGTGTATTCGGTTAACGGGACAAAACTTTTTATTTCCCATTGTATTTCAAAGTTTGCGGGTTCCCAAGGGATTAACACCTAACGATCTTGCAAATACCGGGATGCTGAGGGGTTGCATTCCCTACTGACGTCTTTGAAGGTGTTCACACAATTTACACATTATGGCTCCATCCATAGTAGAAAAATGTCAAATAATTAAGTCAACGTTAATATAACATTATGATCAGATAGGATGCAAAAAAGGTGACCACGCAGGTTCCTATTATTTTATTTTGATGAAACGAAGGTAGATATAGAAGGCCGAACCTGGCTCAGTTCAAGGTCGTTCGCCTCCTAGTGGTGACCCTGGAAATTAGATCAAGGTGAAAGTCACGCGCCACGTAGGCGATGACCTTGGAAAGTAGGTCGCGGTAAATTCCAAAGGGCAAGCTGTACTGATCGTATTACATTTTTGGCGTGTGAATTTACATTTGCAAGGTCATACAAGCTCAATAGTCTCAATAATTGATGTAGTGTTAAATTCTATTTTCAAGGGCATTCAAGGTCATTGACCCCATTGTGTTAAATTACATGTTCGAGGTCATCCCAAGTCAATGACTTCAATTGTGGTGTCAAATAATTTTTCAATGCGATCTAAGGTTAATCGCTTCAATTGTGGTGTCAGAATTCATTTTCAATATCATCCAATGTGAATGACCCATTTCTGTGGTCCGAATGTCTTTGATCCCATTTTTGAGTACATTTCTAACTTTGTATGCCATTGAAATTGTACACTTAAATTTCAAGGTCACCGTTCACGTGACACGCGACCTTCACTTTGACCTAATTGCCAATATCACCCCCAACTCGGCACACGACTTTTACCTGGACTTAATTTGCAAGGTCAGCGCCACGCGGTACGCCATCTTGACATACTTTCCAAGGTCACCGCCAGGTGAGGAGCTGCCTTGAACTAAGCCGGGTTCGGTCTTCTATATCTATTGACGCGATTGAGTGATTACTAGATAAAGAGAGACTGTTTGTAACCAGATTTTTAGGTCAAAGTATACCAAAAGAAGAACTCATAAGGTAAGTCCGTACCATACCCATTTGTTTGAGATAGCAGATGCAAACATTTTGAAATTTCTTAAAATAATCCCTAAGCATGCCAAATTTGCCGCTCCAACTGGAGACTCCCAAAAAAGGTCTGCATTACGCACTACGGCAGGGATTCACCCACTAAAGTTAACACGTCATAAGCAAAAAACACACTACCCCTTCTACTAACACCTCATTGCTGCATCCACAATCTGTACCCATTCGTAATTGTAGCGGAAGCCCGCAGCCGGACGGTGCCAGATCGTGAAACCGATGTGGACTTCAATGAATTTTGAATATCTTGGCATGATAAAAATTGAATTTAATTATTGCGTGGTTATGGTTCTCGGTAATTGTAACGATTTATTTCTTCCATTACGAAGAATTATTATAGTTTAAGATTAACTACTTGTCGAAAAACCCCCGTAACATTTGAAGCCATTTGATAGATGACCTATTGATGGAATTTTACCACTCAATTACCGCGCAGAACGTCGTAAGTACCGCCATATTGCATTTAAGTAATTTATGATCGATTTTCAAACGTCAATGGTGTTGGAGACCAGAGTTGGTCAATTAAGTATCGTACCTGGTGTGAAATCAGATTATGAGTAGGGCGAAGCCCTTCAGGCATTAATTAACTAATTACAGACTGGACACTGCGGCTTGGGAAGTCTTTCTTTTTTATTGTTTTCAAGTTTTGACCCGAGAACTGAGCTCACTTCTTGGCATCAACGTCTAACTTTATTCAAGGTAAGAGATGCCTTACGTGTTTTATTGTACTTGGCCATATACGTGCGAATTTTTGCCGTGACATTTACTTGACATTATTTTATTCTTTTGGGGGAAGTTAATCGGGAGTTTAACGTACACGTTTGGGGTAACACTTTCGACGCAAATACACGTTTTGAAGCACCAGGAATCCGAATCAAACAAAATCTCAATGATGTCGGTCTGTCATTCTGTCAGTCTATCGGTCTGTCGGTCCGTCTGTGCTCTCATTTCCGGCTAAACGGCTGAACCGGTTAGAACCAAAGGGCAGAATCACGCATGCGCAGGTGTGCGTGTGGTATCTGCGCTAGCCACAGCAAAATTTTTATTAACTTTTTCCTGTATTAACCTAAAAGAAGAAGTTTCTACCACGCAAGATCGAATGTTTTTGTCCAATGCATGCATTTAAGACCAGTTTATCCTTTGCTACGAATTTTAACTCAAAAACCGAGTCGCTTTTTTTGTTATTGCTGCATATGCGCTGGAATAACTGTAAAGAATCTTCCTTTGCGCAAAAAAATACGACACCGGAACGTTTAATTTATTTGTCCCCGACTGAAACAGATAAAACCAATTAAAACAACCGGCAGTCCGTTGACAGATCTCCTAAAGCTATTATGAGAGCAATACTCGATAAAATTTAAATACGCAGAGCAAAAATATAACTTCTAACTTTAAAATGGAAATTAGTACTCTCCACTATGAATACTTTCTAAAAGAAAATCGAAAAAAATGAGATCCAAATTAGGAACTATTGTTAGACAATTACTTTCAAAATAAACCGACTCCTTTAAGATTGTCAGTTTCAATATCTTGAGCTATCCGTCGGCATAATTTTAACTGGAATTTAACATTATTTACAAATTAAAAATGTAATAGCACGAGCAGGTATTTCCAATTTGTAACTGTCCGTTACATAGTCACCCCAAATGTAAAGCCATAAGTGACACACAATTCCAATTAATTAAATTTGGTCCGCTCGTGGGTAGTGTATTGAAAAATTTCTCATATTTCTTATCGTATAAATAAAATCTCTAGGTTATTGAGTTAATTTTCATTGAATTGAGAAGAATAATCCAAACTACGTTCGTGGGACTAACTCGAGCGTAAGTACATTTTCAGTCTTCATTATAAAATTGCAAAATTTTCAGATACGAGGAAACGAAATTTTCCGTTCGTGGGGTTTGCGAATCAAAGAAATCCCCCAGTGTCTGAATATCTCGGGCGCCACAGAGGAAGAGGTTGACCAGTTATTCTTTCATCACCAGCTATCCTCTACGCGCGGCATGAAATGTTATATCAGCTGTATGCACAGATCTTTCAACTTTTTGCATGAAGATGGCAGCATTAATGCAGAGGAGATCGTTAAGAATGTCGCGCGGATTACTTCCGAAGTGGCCACTCTCTGTGCCAGTAACGTGCGCGATATATCGGACCATTGCGAGATGAATTACGGGTTCTTTTCTTGCGCCATGGATGCCACGACGTTCGATTTTGATGATGAATAGGCTGTTACCCTTTTACTGAATACTCAGATCGTTATTAGTTATTTATTTAATCAGTGGGATAACGGCCTCATTAACTTACGAATGCGACAATTGCGCATACGAGGGCGTTAGCCCGAGCTATTGTAAGAGCATGAGTATTGTAACGGAAATGCTGCAGACATGACGTCGCCTTTGGCACTCTGGAATTTTCTACGCGTATTCGAGAATGTACTGGACTTACATTGCTTGCGTGTATAAATGGTTGCGGACCGAACATCGCGGCAGTCTACTATCGAACGAGATCGAGCACGGAAATAAATTGCGAAGTGTGAGTGATATAAATAATCGATATAAATTGTACGGATTTTATA